>NC_134868.1:59110858-59420858 GCF_049852395.1 Peromyscus maniculatus bairdii | reverse complement strand
CCTCCATATTGTCGGCCTCACTCTTTAAAAGCAGCTATTGTTCTCGGTTGATCGCATCTAGACAGCAAATGTTCATGTCTTCTTTTACAAATGTATTTATTTTTTATTTTAGGTGTGTGGGTGCTTTGCCTGTGTGTCCATGTGCAGAAAGAGAGAGACAGACTGACTGACTGAGAGCTTGTACCACATACATGCAGTGCCCACAGAGGCCAGGAGAGGGCATCAGATCCCCCTGGAACTGTAGTTACAGATGGTTGTGAGCTGCCATGTGGGGCCGGGGAATTGAACCTGCGTCCTCTGCAAGAACACCAAGTGCTCTTAACCATAATTAAGATGCCTCATAAATGATCATTCCTGTCCTTTGTCCTGGAGGTTTATTATTCTGGCAATTGTAGTTATGAGTTAAGCCGCCTTGTATTCCAGGTCAGCCCTTCTCAAGGTGACTGAGTCTAAGATTCCTTGGGTCCTTTTGGAGCTCCAGTCCCATCCCAGCTGTCCCCAGCTCCTGTCCAGGCATGCCGAGGATGCCGGCCCAGGCTTGTTGTCTGAGTGTGGAAATTCTAGGTTTTCGCTCTCTAACGACCTAGAACTCCTTTTGTTCATTTTAATTATTAAAAAGTCAGTTTCACAGTTCTACTATCCACAGAACCAAGCTAGCCACTGGGAGGGGCACTGTGGCTAGTGACTACCTTCCCAAAGCCCAGAGGTGGTGTTTCTGGTATTGCGGAGAATAGGCAATTGCCCACAAACTGTGTAACCTAAGATCCTTTAACAGTCGGAAGAAGGAAGAGACATCCATGTGTTTCTGTCCCCAGGGAGCCCCAGGCCTCACTGGCATTCCTGGACCCAAGGGAGTAAAGGGGGACTCCAGGACAGTAACCACCAAAGGTTAGTTCTCTGCGACTGAGCACTTCTTGGCTCAATTACCAACCGTGGGTCCCTGTGTGGGTAGATTCACATGCAAATCTTCCCCAGGTGAGCGAGGCCAGCCAGGCATCCCTGGTGTACATGGGATGAAAGGTGATGACGGTATCCCGGGACGCGATGGGCTGGATGGATTTCCTGGCCTTCCTGGCCCTCCGGTAAGCAGTTGCCATGGTGCAGCCAGTCGAGCCCACTCATCAAGGCCTTCATGCTCTTTACACATTAAGGGGTCATGGCCTTGGCACCTGCACTCACCCAACCCCATGCTCAGGACAGCAGACATTCTGTTTTAGTCAGCAGACATCGTGTTTTTAAAGACTAGTGACTGAAGTCCAATGTCGAGCCCTGGGTGAACACTTCAAAAAGTAGAGAAATACCCATCATGGTCTACTACAGAATAAGACCCAAGTGTTGTCAGGAAAGTGTCTCCCTCTCTGTTCCTAGAGCAGATCTGGGAGAGGCAGACTCCCTCAGGGTTCACAGACCTTGATTGCTCTGGCCATAAGCTAAGAACAAAATGTCCATCTGCAGAAAACCCATTGGCTTGCCCACACACACCATTCACCTAAGTCTGGGCTGGTCCACTCCATGATCTCTAGTGGCCCTGTGAAATGTTTTATTAAACACACACACACACACACACACACACACACACACACACACGAGAGGCTCAAATATGGATGCACACATGCTTTGAGAGCCCTACAAACAGAAAGAGAGCTTGGCCCAGTAATAATAATAATCCCTGTAATACTCTCTTACCTTTGAATGCAAAGGAGCAAAGTAATGTCATAGGCGGGCTGACTTCTCATCAGCTCCTGCCTACCTACCTACCATAAGAGGTCCCCTTTCATCCATGACTCTGCAGGCATGCTGGGACAAGCAGCATCTCATTAGCTATATATGGCACAGACTGGGGCCCTGGTGGGTGCTACCATGTGAGCACTGCCCCTTCCCACTGCCTAGAGCTCACATTCCCTACCTTGATCCCTCCATTACCCACCCAAGAGCCCCCCGCTGGCTGGAATCATCACCACAGGACATGCCCTAGCCTGTCCTCATTCCAATGCTCCCTATTCTAAGAGCACACGGCTCCTCCTTTTCCAATGAGCTCCCTTTCCTCTAAGGATGCTGTCCCTCGTGAACGACAGACATGTCACACATGCTAATCCCAATAGATGGATGGAGCACCATGGCCCTGAACATAAATGTGTGTCTCCTGGGCCGGCCGGCCGGCCCTCCACTGTGCTGATTGGTGAGGCTATAAAACCTAACTCTGACTTGGTCACTTGTGTAGACATTTTCCTCCCAGCTATCCTGTTTTGGACCTACAGCACAGAGTTCCAGCAAAATAGGGAAGGGGAACTGGGAAGCCATAGTTGACTCTGGTGTCTGCGTGCATTTGAAGGTGACTGGGATTCTCTTACAGGGCGATGGCATCAAAGGCCCTCCAGGGGACGCAGGTCTCCCTGGCTTACCTGGAACCAAGGGCTTTCCAGGAGAGGTGGGTCCTCCAGGACAGGGCTTACCAGGCCCGAAAGGCGAACGTGGCTTCCCTGGTGATGCTGGATTTCCAGGACCTCCAGGCTTACCTGGTCCTCCAGGTCCCCCAGGAACCCCAGGACAGATAGGTATGAAGGTGTCCTGCTCTCATCCTCCTGAGTCCTGGGACAATCAGGGTGGCTGCGTCCCCTGCTCCTCTAGACCCATGCATGTGTGCCCAGGGAACCAGGCAGGGGCTTCATGCTCCACATCTGTTCACAGTACATGGGCCAGATGTGCAGTGCAGGATCCTCGGGACCACCCCCTTCTCTGCTAGGTAGCTGGAATGTAGAACTTCTTTGGGCAAATGAGGTCACCCCTGCCCGACCTGCCCAGGACCACATGTACAAATGCACACTCAGACACGCGCACACACCTGGGTGAGTCGATGGCTTTCGCCGGTTCTCACCTTGCCTCCTTCTTCGTTTGTGTCCCCCCAGACTGTGACACAGGTGTGAAAAGGCCCTTTGGAGATGGCCAGCAAGTGGCCGTCCAGCCAGGTACGGTGATGACGAGCAAGTGACTCTAGACTGTGTTACCACTCCGGATGGTCAAGTGTGGGACGCCATGGCAAGGAGCCCCATGGGAGCCTGGCCGGTGCTCTCATGCAGATGGGCAAGAAGGACGCCCAGAACAGCCATGCTTGCAAGACATCTTTCTCTAGTAAAAGGCACTCGGCAGAGAGGGCAGCTGGGTAGCAGCATCCCAGGCCCCAGGAGCATCTGCAGCCCTGGTATCTTAATGTTCTGTTGCTGTGAAGCAACGCCATGACCAAGGCGACCCTTAGAAGAGAGGGCATTTCATTGAGGGCTCGCTCACAGCTTCAGAGGTTCAGTCCATTTCCACCATGGCGGGAAGCATGGCGGCACACAGGCAGCCACGGTGCTGAGGAAGTAGCCGGGAGTCCTAAATTCAGATCCATGGGCGGCAGGAAGAGAGAGACACTGGGCCTGGCTTGAGCTTTTGAAACCCCGAAGCCCACCCCCAGGGACACATTCCCTTCATCAAGACCACACAAACATCAACAAGGTCACACCTCTTAGTCAAGCAGTGCCTCCCCCTGATGGCCACACATGAAACACGTGAGCCTGTAGAGGCCATTCCTACGCACACCGTGACACCGTGTTTAACTTCGTGCTGGCTCTAAGCAGCTAATCGAGGTGGCCAGCTCTGAACAGTGCACACTGACAAAGAAACCAAAGGCTTCCTTCAGCCGTCACCAAGTGTGTCCATCCCTGACAGACGCTCTCAGGTGGAAGAGACCTGTCCCCCAGGACCTGTGGGGGTTCACAATGATTTGGCTGAGTCAGGGCTATTGTCCCTGTGAGAAAATGGTGTTTGCCCCCACAGTACCCCAGTTTTTATTAGACTGACTTCATTTGCACCTTACGTTAATATTCTGACTTCTTTACATGACAAAATTCCACTTCTGTTTGCATCAGAGCCAAGAACCATTAGGTCATTAAGTAAGAGGCAGCCGATGTTCCTGGCTGCTTCTGACCACAGTGGTACCCAGGCAATGAGCTTCAGCATTGACATCACTTCAGCTCACCCACCTCTCCTCTGTCTCCAGGTTGCGTTGAAGGCCCCACAGGATCACCTGGCCAGCAAGGACCCCCAGGCCCCACAGGTAATATCCATCCTTCATGTCATGGCCTGGGGTTTCTGCTTCCCACTTTGGGTTTCCCCTCTACTGGTCTTGTGTGCCTCCTCATCTCTTGACACAGTGGGGTTCTGCCATCTCAAAGTGGCCACAACTGTGGTCACTTCCCAGGGAAGCTAGCTCTTAAGCACACCATAAAGAAGGCCGGGCGGTGGTGGCACACGCCTTTAATCCCAGCACTTGGGAGGCAGAGGCAGGTGGATCTCTGTGAGTTTGAGGCCAGCCTGGTCTACAGAGTGAGATCCAGGCAAGGCTCAAAGCTACACAGAGAAACCCTGTCTCAGAAAAAAAAAAAAAAAAAAAGAACACCATAAAAAATGTACATGATGCTGGGCAGTGGTGGTGCACACCTTTAGTCTCAGCACTCAGGAGACAGAGGCAGGCAGATCCATATGAGTTCAAGGCCAGCTGGTCTACAAAGTGAGTTCCAGGACAGCTAGGGCTACACAGAGAAACCCTATCTTGAAAAACCTAAAAAAAAAAAAAAATAAGAATGAAAGAAAGAAAAGAAAAGAAAAGAAAAGAAAAGAAAAGAAAAGAAAAGAAAAGAAAAGAAAAGAAAAGAAAAAGAATATACAAACACTGGGCCCCTGCTCTGCCTGGGGAACAATTGCTTCCAAGTTCCTTGATAGACCTCATTGGTTCATAGTGAAACTGGGTCACGCCCATTGATAGACCTCACTGGTTCATAGTGAAGCTGGATCACGTGCCATTGGTCCTCAGAGGGTCTGACGGGGCTGTGGTTTCCTTGGGTGTCTAGGTATCAAAGGCATCAGAGGAACCCCAGGATTCCCAGGAGGTTCTGGAGCACCAGGTCTTAAGGGCTTTCCAGGAGACCCGGGTCGTGAAGGCTTCCCAGGACCCCCAGGTGAGTCAGCTTGGCTTGTGCCCTCATGCCCACTCAGGGAATGGCTCTTGTGTGTGGTCAGGTCCCCCCAGATCAGTTATCGTCCAGGATTGCTGCTGTCCATGCTCTTTTGAAGTTGAAAATCCTTGACTTTTTTTTTTTAATCATTGTTGTGCTGGATTGCTGCAGAGATCTGACGGGAACAGCAGATGTGACCCAGGGAGATGTCCCTCGGTGGCTAGTGAACATCCTAGCACTGTCCCCTCCTGGGAGTATTCTGAACGTATAGACAGCCCGGTCACCATAGGCTACCAGTCGGTAGTCAGGTGTGCATGACCTGCCCACATGAGAAAACAATCCACAATGGGGAGAATCTGTTTGGGCTCATGGCTTCATAGGTATCCACTCATCACGGTGGGGTGAGCAGAGCAGAGCTGCTCACATCACGGTGGCCAGGAAGCAGAGAAAGGGTCAATACAGGAAGATCCAGGGAAAGATGTAGCCACCAAGAACAGATCCCTGCTTCCCCGGCCAGGCCCCATAGCCTACCTTCACCACCTCCCAACAATGCCATTATGTTATTAATCCATAAAGGAACTAACGTATTGATTAGTTCGGTACCCTGGTGACCTCATCGTTTCAGGAAATACTAAGGTCTGCTCCGCTAATTCTCCACGCTTTTACTTTTACTTTTTTTTTTTAATGTGTAAGAGTATTTGCCTGCATGTAGATATGTGTACCACGTGCATGCCAGGTACCAAAGAGACTAGAAGAGGGGGCATCAAATCCTCTGGAACTGGAGTTAAGGATGATTGTGAGCCACCGTGTGGGTACTAGGTCCTCTGCAAGAGCTGCCCATGCTCTTAACCACTGAGCCACCTCTCCAGTTCCCCCAGGATTTCCTTAGTCCAAATGGGCAGATAGTTAAGGCTAAGCACACAGTGCCTGACGTGGCGGCGCACACCTCTAATCCCAGCACTCAGGAGGCAGAGGCAGGCAGGTACTTGTAAGTAGAGACCAACCTGAGTTCCAAGCCAGCCAGGGACACACAGTGAGACTCCATCTCCAAAAGACTAAGCACACAGTCTGATGGTCCCTCATCAGGGCCACACAGGATGTCCCTGTGACAGCTATCCACAGCTTTCCCACTCACTGCCCATTAACCAGCAAACACCTCTAGGTCTGGGGGTCTATTTTCATCACGCCATCCATGTTTTGATACAGCAAAGAGATTGAAAGCTGATGGTGAAGGAAACCAAAGAGGTTCAATGACATTGAGAGATCCAGGCTCGGAGAGGGCGGTGGGCAGCCTCTCAGGCTGCAGAGCTACCCTCCAGGGCCGCGCTATGCACTGGCTCTTTCTCGACTCATGTCAGCGCTATCTCAGAACATGACAATGCAGACTTGTGGCTAAGGGCACCACCCTTGTTTTGTTTTAGGGTTCATGGGACCCCGAGGATCCAAAGGTGCCACAGGCCTCCCTGGCCCATCCGGACTCCCGGGCCCCATTGGACTTCCAGGACCAGCAGGACCCCCTGGGGACAGAGGGATTCCAGGAGAAGTCCTAGGGGCCCAACCCGGACCCCGGGGAGATGCTGGATTACCGGGACACCCTGGGCTAAAGGGGCCTCCGGGAGAGAGAGGACCCCCTGGATTCAGAGGTGAGTCACTTGGCAGGTGGAGGGGTGTGACCCAGCTGCACTGCAGCCCCCCAGGGTGAGTGCATCACCCTTCTCTCAGGGGCTTCGGTTAGAAGCCCACAGTGCACGTGTGAGAGAATGCGGTCTTGTTCTGCTTGTCCTGCTTTCACTCAGTCCCAGCACAGCTGTGGAGTGTTAACATATTAACCCTCCATGGCCAGGAGACAGTGGCCCTGAGACCTTTCACAGACAGACCCATGGACCTCTGGGCTCTAGTTCCTCGGCTCACCCTGCAGACTTGCCGCCTTCTCCTCAGACCTGGAGTTGGTGTGAAAATTGGGAAGGACATATCCCAGAAACTGCTGGATGGGCCTCCGCCTATGGTCTAATCACTTGTGGCCTAAAGTCTTGCCGGGGAGGGTGCCAGACGTTCTGTCGGGACTCTCCAGCCGACCACGTTGCCTGCCTGCTTTGGCGAGGCTCCTCCTACCCATGAGCCCTCCTCCCCGCCAACACCGCCACTACCAGCTCTTCAATCTAAAGATAGATATTTGAAAAATAAGTGTCCTCACTTCCTGGGTGCCAGGGAGCCAGCATTACATCTATGCTCCTCAGGGAACCTAGCTTCAAATCCTTTTCTTTTTCTTCTTCATTCATTTCCTTGAGGTAGCCTCACCATGTAGCCCAGGCTGGCCTCAAACTCACAGTCCTTCTGCATTGGACCTTAGAGTGCTAAGGTTACAGGCCTGAGCCACCATTTCCGACCTCAGCTGCGGGGTTCTGCTGTAAATCCACCACCTGCTCATCCAACCTCTCCCTAGTCACTAAAGAGTCAGGATGCCTGACTTCAGGTCCTGTGGCGGCCAGGACAGACCCAGTCCCTGCATCCGTCCCCTGCATCTCCTCCCACCACCCATCTGGAGGCTATGGGTTAAGTGAGTAAATACACAGATCAGAACTTGACAGCCTGGCCTTGTACACGCCAATCAATCAATCAATCAATAAACAAGAAAATGTCCACATATAAGGGGGTCAGAGGCCAACTGTTAAAGGAAGAATTGGAGGACAGTAGATGCCTGTAGTATCTAGCCACTTGGCAGGATGGGGCATGGCAAACACAGCCAAGAGGAAAAAAACTGCATGCGCACACATGCACACAACGGACTCACATGTGTGTGCATATCACAGCCTGCCAAAATGCATCCCATTTCTGAACACATGCTAATTGTCTGCATATCAAAAACAAAAGTAAAGTTTGAACAGTGAGCTACAGTTTATATGAAGGGAAATCCAACAATGTAGGCTGTTAGCATACGCCTCATGAGGAGGACTAACATCTGTGAGAAAATCCGCAGAATGTCCAGAGAATGAAGCTACCCAAAAGCTAAGACTGGGAACAGTCAGTGCTGTTAATAACCAAAAGCTGCAGCCGCAGCCCACGCCGGTCCCCACCCCGCCGAAGGGGCCTGGTTTTGCCTTAGCCTGAAGATTAATGCTGGGGCAGATTGATGAGCTGGTGTCACGGTGGAACTCAGTGCAGTGCGTCAAGAATGGCTGGTGTCTGCACTGACTTGCCTCTCCAGTGTCTGGGGTACTGAAGAACATCGGTAACACAGCCACTGGATGCGTACACCACGCTGTATTCTTCCTCACAGCACTGCCTTGAGAGCGGGTGGCTGGTGGAAGGGACTAGAACACACCCCATGAGTCCATACGATTGCACACTTCACTCACACAGCCACCGAAGTGTTTGCAAAGAAAGTACTTCTAAGATCTTTTGTATTTTTAATTATGTTTATGTGGGTGTGCCTGGGGAAGGGTACAAGTGAGTGCAGGTACACAAGGAGGCCAGAAGAGGGCGCCAGAGCACCTGAAGCTGGAGTTACACAGGCTCTGGGAAGTGAACTCAGTTCTTCCGCAAGAGCAGGGCTAGACCTCAACCACTGAGCTCTCTGCCCAGGCATCAGGAGTATTTTTAAATGTGGCCCAATGTTGATATTGGCCAAGCTGAAAGAGCTAAGGAAGGATTTACAGTGCAGCAGCCACTGAGTTTCTCTTTCTGGAATATTCACGCAGTAGCAAAGGCAGAAGGAAACACCCAAGACTCGGGTCTCTGCGTCCCAGTGACTAACCTGTTTTGTGGCTTTAGCTCTGCTCCTCTGGTGATGTGCTATTGATATTTTTATAGACTGAGTCTGATCGAGTAGGAGCTATCTTTAATAAACAAACAGAGATGGTCTCACAGCTCTTGTCTCTGACTCCTGCAGGAAGCCAAGGAATGCCCGGGATGCCAGGGCTTAAGGGTCAGCCAGGCTTCCCAGGACCTTCGGGACAGCCAGGACTATCTGGACCTCCAGGACAACATGGATTCCCAGGAGCTCCTGGCCGAGAGGGGCCCTTGGGGCTGCCAGGCTCCCCCGGCCTTGGAGGTAAGACTCCAGCACCCCGGAAACACGTGGAGTTCTCACTGGTGCTAACAACCAACCAAACGTGGCCTTTTCCCGGAGATTCATCAGACTGTGTTCCAAGGATCCCCCAAGAGCTGTAAGGGGTTCCAAAAACAGGTCTTATCTTTTGTCAAAAAGAATTTAAGCGGCCGGAGTGGGCAGCTCAACCTGGCCACCTGTTGTGTATGTTGAGGGCCTACGTGTAATTTCTTAGAGAAAACAGAAAATTGCACTGCAAATGTTCAAACTCCCCCCTCCGATGTGGAGAGGAAACATTCAGTCAGGGGGAATCCCAGTGGTCGGGGTAAAGACGTCCAAAGGGCACTGACAGACAATGGTGAGCGGCTAGACCAGGGGCGGTTAGCTCCCCCAGGAGCGGTTAGCTCCCCCAGGGGCGGTTAGCTCCCCCAGGGGCGGTTAGCTCCCCCAGGGGCAGCTAGCTCCCCCAGGGCACTCAGCACAAAGCTGACCCAAGACATTTGCATCTCATGGACCAGCAAACGTTTCCTAAAGTTTTTGGGTTTTGTTGTTGTTATGACTTTATGGGACATGCTCTAACCACGTTGCCCAGGCTGGTCTCAAACTTCTGGGCTCAAGCAATTCTCCTGCCTCAGCCTCCCAAATGCTGAGACTGTAGGTGTAAGCAGCCACTGGATCTGGCTCCCTAATTTTTTGTTTTGCTCATTAAGAACTTTTTTTTTCTTTTAACGTACAAAGGTGCCATACACTGACAAATGAGAATGTTCTTAGTGGACTGTTTATTCCTAAACTTGGAAAAAATCTATGGTTTGCCACAGTTGGGCAGTCATTTTCCAGAGGCCCTCGCCATCTCTGTAGGCAATCAACTGTGCACACGGATCCTCTTTCAAACCAGGCTTTTCCTGGTGCCCTGGTCTCAGGGGTCCCGAAATGTGGCTTTGTCTGTATCCAAAACTGCTGCCTGGACCCCAGTGGAGCCAGCTCTCCTGCGTGCCATGCTGGTGCCCGGGTGTGCAAAGTGACAAGTGCTGAGGAGGAGGTCAGGCCTTCTGCCAACATGTCCCCAGAGGCTTACCAGCTCCTCGTGCCACACATGGCCTACACAGATCCAGGAGAAAAAAATACGAAGAAAGGCCCGGCCCTAAATGAGCCACGCTTTACTAGATAGATGGTCTCACTCGTGAACAAGCTTGTGTTTGGTCAGGGTAAGGCAGGCCGAGGCTGGAGGGGGGCGTGCTGCACATTTCAGAGGCCAAGGGGTCACGCAAACAGGAAGAGCCTGGCACTGAGAAGGAGGCAACAAGAACGGACGCACAAGCGCCCAAGGCCTGGACTGAGAGCTTATTTGAAGGAGAGGGGCGGTGGCCTGAGCAAGGAGATTGAGCAGAGGGTAGAAGGTGATGAATACCGAGCTGGGGGCCGCTGGAGATTTGAAAGAGACAAATGTAGTGGGGGTGATTTAAGGGCCACCAACTCCTTGCTATGAGGGAACCTGGGCAGTAGGGAGTGTAAGGGGACCATGGTAGTTCTCCAGAGTCAGGACTGAGCCAGGGACTCAGGAAGGAGCTGGGCCCACCAAGCATCAGCCGGCCTCTCAGCTAAAAATGGCTCTTGGCTCACCCTGGGTCACCGTGCCCGTCAAAGCTGGCGGTGTCCTGCTGCCCTCCATGCCTCTAGCATGGGTCCCTGTTCATGGAGACAAGGGGCTATTCCTGGGGAGAGCCACACTGGACCCTCCCTCCGTGGTCGGCCCCCAGCTTTGCCATGGTGACCTCTCTGGGAAGTCTCTCCCTGCCGGGCTCACAGGCCATATTTTAAGCTCACCTCTGTCAGGACAGTTTTCTGTTTTCCTCCAAGGAAATTTACCTTCTCGAAGGCATCCACGCCCTTTCATTTTGCTTCTCTCTCTCTGATAGGTTTGCCTGGAGACAGGGGTGAGCCCGGTGAGCCTGGAGTCCCTGGCCCTGTGGGCATGAAAGGCCTGTCTGGGGACAGAGGTGATGCCGGCATGTCAGGCGAGCGTGGTCATCCCGGAAGCCCTGGCTTTAAAGGGATGGCGGGGATGCCTGGCCTCCCTGGGCAAAAAGGTAAATGTCAAGGCAGGCAAGGACTTCCTCGGGTGGGGCTGTGAAGTGGGTTACACTCTGACTCAAGCAGCTATCCCAGGGGCCCCCACAGCTGGCTGGAGGCTGACCTCACTCACCTGCAGGCCTGAAGCCACAGGAACCTAGGAGATTCTCGATGCTGCTTAATGTCCTCACATGCCAGTTTGTCACCTGACCTAGAGAGGTGGTTTTTCCCTCAGGGTTATCAACTCAAAGAAGGTTCTAGACAGAACCTGCTGGAAACAGGGTCAGATCCTGGGCTGATGGTGGTTTTTATCAGACACCTGACCCCTGGAATTGAATTCATCACACACACTGAAACAATTGCAAGTGATCCTTCATGGGTGGAAATTGCTGGAAGTACCTTGGTGACCTCCCCATAGCCCTGGGCATCTGCCCAGACCGGGGTCACTTTTGTCTGTGGGACCCATCCGAAATCCTCATGGGACCTTCTCCTGTGCCACCCTCACACTGTCATCCTCCTGACTTCCACGGGTTCTTATCTGCAGACAGCTGGCCCTACACCCTCTGTGTGTACATGACTCTTAGAAAGTGGTTTTCCCAGAAATCCCTGCTCAGGGCAAGGGTCTTGGCAGTCTCCGTGTGTGTGGCAAGGCCGCAGTGTCAAGGATGCTGAGACTGAAATGTCCCAACACTCGGGCCCTACTAACCTTCTCTTCCTTCTTCCTCCAAAGGCGACCGGGGGTCACCAGGGATGGACGGCTTCCAGGGCATGCTGGGACTCAAGGGAAGACCAGGGTTCCCAGGAATCAAAGGAGAGGCTGGATTCTTTGGAGTGCCTGGTCTGAAGGGGCTGCCTGGAGAGCCGGGTGTTAAAGGTATGGCCCTGCTTAAGATCCAGAGGTCTGTGCGTTCGGCAATTAAGCTGGACTCGGCAGGGCACATATCCGACTATCACATTATCTCTCAGATGTAGAATGAATATATATACATATACACACATTTGCGTGCGTGCGTGCGTGTGTGCGTGCGTGCGTGCGTGCGTGCGTGCGTGTGATGAGAATACACGAAAGCCGGGAAGAGAAAGGTGACCAACTGGAGGGAGAAGAGGGGATAAGGAACTATGATCAACGTGTGTCGTAGGTGTGGATGACAGTGTCCTGAGGAATCCTGTGGCTTTGTACAATTCCTGCTAATTAACAGGCAAATGAGCTGGGCCCGGCAGTGACACCTGTGACCCTGTCTGCCCAGGAGGTGCAGGCAAGAGGCTCGAAGTTCCAGGCCAGCCTGGAGAACTTAGGGAGACCCTGGCTCAAAAATAAAATGTCTTTAAAATAAACATGAAAAGGGGCTGCTGCTGAGGCTCGGGGGGGGGGGGGGGGGGCAGAGCATGTGGTCCTTGGGTCCATCCCCAGAAGCAGGGGCACATGTATACAGGCAGAACACTGTATACATAACAAATAAATAAATAACAAGATGGTCACAAAAGCCCACTCCATCCTAATCGTCCCATAGCAAGTGTGGGGTGGTACCCAAGAGTGGAGAGGAGTGCGCTCTGAAAAGGGGACATGCAGCCAGGCGCGGTGGCACACACCTTTAATCCTAGCACTCAGGAGGCAGAAGCAGTTAGATCTCTATCTGTGAGTTCGAGGCCAGCCTGGTCTACATAGGGAGTTCCAGGACAGCCAAAACTGTATAATGAGACCCTGTCTCAAAAACAGTGAGTTGCATGGTATATAAATCTTACATCAACAAGGATGCTTAAAAAGAACAGATGGAAAAGAGAAAGAAAAACAAGGAAAGGAAACCAGGCAGAGGCAGAGATGGGCTCTGTGTGAGTTGGAGGACAGCCTAGTCTACATAGGGGACCAGCCAGGGCTAGGGAGCAAGAGCTTGTCTCCAAACAGCGACAATGAACGCATCTTATGGGTTAAGGCTGGGCTACAGCTCAGTTGTGTGCTTGCCTAATGTGCATGAAAACCAGGGCTAAATCCCATGGGATGGGGCGGGGGGGGGGGGGGGGGGGCTACCAAAAGAACTGGGTTTGTTTTTTCATTTTAGCATTTTTTTTTTTTTTTTTTTTTTTTTTTGGTTTTTCAAGACAGGGTTTCTCTGTGTAGCTTTGCGCCTTTCCTGGAACTCACTCGGTAGTCCAGGCTGGCCTCGAACTCACAGAGATCCGCCTGGCTCTGCCTCCCCAGTGCTGGGATTAAAGGCGTGTGTTGAGATAGACTGTTAGTATGTTGCCTAGACTGGTCTTGAACTCCAGCTTTCAAACTCCCACCTCAGTCTCCCTATAACTGGAATGGCAGGGCCATCCCACTGCACCTAGCTAAAAGTTACAATTTTAACAGATTTTTAGCGAAGCAGTTCCTCCAAGATTTTAACCCAAACCTGTGTTTTTAGGTAAAATTTCATACTAACTTAGATATTTCAGGACATAGAGCAAAAGCTGATGACTTAAAGTTAAATCAGGACTGGGCATGCTGGTAATCCCAGGGCGTGGGGAGATCTGTGTTTAGTGGGCCCAAGGGCAGCCTGGACTCTGTGGAACCTTATCTCAAACAAAACGGAACAAAGGGCCAAGAATTAAAATTAAGTCAAAATGCAGTTGCCCCGTGCCCTGCCGTCTCCCTCCCTCACCGTGGCTCCTGCAGCCTCCCGGGGCTGTGGTCCCCCTGGATGCCCATCCCCTTGCTCAACAGCCAGTTCAGTGTGTGATTCCCTCACCTTCGGGGGTGGGGAGGTCTTGGGAAATGACAGACTTCTGTTTCCTTCCAGGAAACCGAGGGGACATGGGCCCCCCAGGACCACCTCCCATCATTCAGCCAGGGATGAAGGACATTAAAGGAGAGAAGGGGGATGAAGGGCCCATGGGCCTGAAAGGCTACCTCGGCGTGAAAGGTGAGGCGCGGCACAGCTGGGGGCCCTGCCTGGCACTCCAGAACAGCCCTGCCCTCTGCCAGGCTTCCTCGGCTCTCTAAGCCTCCCCACCCCTCAGCGTCTCCCCCACTTACACTTGGGGCTGTCCCTGACACCAGAGCCGAGCCCCTTTTCTGTGCTGTGGTTTGTAGCTCTGGACACTGGGAGACGTGTCTGGAGGGAAGTTGCCGGCATGGGGAGAAAAGGGTCCTGCCCTCCCTCACCAGGCCTCACTGCTCTTCCTGCAGGTGTCCAAGGAATGCCTGGGGTCCCCGGGCTGTCTGGGATCCCCGGGCTACCGGGGCGGCCCGGTTACATCAAAGGAGTCAAGGGCGACATCGGAGTCCCTGGCATACCAGGCTTGCCAGGGCAGCAGGGGGTGATTGGCCCTCCTGGAATTACCGGATTCCCAGGATTCACGGGAAGCCGGGTGAGTGGGTGCCTCTGTCTGCTCGTCCTCTAAGATCTGCTCCCCTCCTCTGCTCTGGGATCGAGAGCAGCAAAGACTTTTCTAAAAGCCACCAGCCAATATAAGGACAAGGCTCCCTGTGCCTATCAGTGGTGTCCTGAGGACTCACCAGCCACCATTGCCCCTGTCCTGGGGTTTCAGTGCACAAAGCTTCAATATTGTTTCTGCTCGATTTTGTCTTAGGGTGAAAAGGGTGCTCCAGGAAGAGCAGGGTTTTTTGGCGAGACTGGCCCCACCGGGGACTTCGGTGAGTGTCACTGGGACAGTGGAAGAAGAAAGGCCAGAGCTTAGCTCCTGGTGGTGTGAGGTGCCATCAAGCCTGGGGGTGCTGCTGGGCATTTGGAGTCAGACTGCACAGTAGAAGGCCGGAAGCTAATTCCCTAGATCTCATCATCTTCTCTGCGTGTCACAGGTGATATCGGGGATACTGTGAACTTACCGGGAAGCCCGGGCCTGAAGGGGGAACGGGGAGTCACCGGAATTCCAGGTACACAAGTTATTTCGTTTCTTCAGTCACCCAATCACGGACAGCCCAGAGCGTTGTCTCTGGGCCTGGCTGAGAGTTGCCGTAAGAGACGACAGTGAATGACTGAGGTCTTCCAAGCCACTGCATGAATGAGTCTGAATCATTTACTGAACTGGGGGGGGGACAAACCCAAGAGCTCTCCCTCCATCGTCTCCTGGAAGTGACCGCAGCCAGAAGCAGCGCCCATGTCTGGGAGCAGCAGAGGCAGCCACACGCCAGCAGGCATCATCCGTAGAAAGCACGCTCCCTCCACACGGCAAATCTCTGGTTCCAGGTCTCAAGGGATTCTTTGGAGAGAAAGGAGCGCAAGGTGAAGTTGGATTTCCCGGGATAACAGGCATCCCTGGAGGCCAGGGCTCTCCCGGACTCAAAGGACAGACAGGTGAGACTGTAGCCACAGCCTGCCCAGGGGTGTGGCCCCTTGGGACCTGCAGCAAGTGGCCAGCCATCTTTGCCATTTTTCCTCCACTGCAGTCACGTCCAGGAGACCGGCCTGTACAGACGTCCCCCATGCCTGGCTCTGTCTGGAGACCAGCAATACATAGGGATGCCCTGTGGGCTATGGGACCACTTAGTCATGGGGAATGCACAGGGCCAGTTAGGACCTCCTGGGAGCTTCCCCGGAGACCTGCTGCTCCTGCAAGGTCTCCTACATGTTCAGACTTACCTGCACATTTCCCCACAGGTTTTCCAGGGCTCACAGGGCTGCAAGGGCCACAGGGAGAGCCGGGACGGAGCGGAGTGCCCGGTGACAAGGGTGATTACGGCTGGCCAGGGGTGCCAGGGTTACCAGGTAAGGGAATCTCTTTCCAGGAAGACAAGACCACCAGCACTCGGGGCCAAGCTGCCAGGTTGCAAGGATAAGAATCTCTCTGTCTGCTGCTAACGTTGTGGGCCCCATGGGAAGACGGGCAGATACGTCAGGGGCTGACTATGGTCACAGGACACTCTGAGTACAGGTTTGCGGCTGTGGAATCCACTGGCCATAAGCCAGACACACTCCTCAGCAAAGAGTGGATATGCTCACAGAAAAGTGACCTGAAGCTTCCAGGGAGGTCTCTGGCCTTTCTTTAATCACTCTACACAGGATATAAGCAGATCAGGACATACACAAGTGTCCTCATGTCCTGTTGCTGGCTGCCATGGGGCCATGTAAAAGGTTACAAGACCCTGACACTAAGCCCTGGACTCCCATGACCACACCCCACCCCCAGGGCTATCTATGCTCTGTGTCTTTAGAAATGCTTAAACTCAGAAATCGAGAGAATGGAATTAACACCAGGCTCTCTGCTCCAAGCAAAGCTTCATGGGTGTTTTTTCAATTACATTGTGTGCGTACACACACAACTGACTGGGAGCAGGGTGTGCCGGGGTGCATGTAGGGGAGGTGAGTTCTCTCCTCCCATGGAGGGACTGGACTTGGGTTAGGACCATGGAAGCAAGCACCCTTACCCCTGAGCCGATCCCACTGGCCCAAGGTCAGCTTTTGTAAATCAGGTATATGCCGTGACAGGCATCCCAGAAACAGTGCCTCTTTGTCCCCTTCCAGCCCTAAACGTCCTAAAGTGTCTGGAAAATGTTTACACGTAGGCTCGTGGGTCACATGAGAGTGACAGTTTGCTTATCAGATGAAGGTCAGTGCCGCTCACAGGCACAAAGGGACGTGTGTTAGAACTGTCCGGGGACCGCTCCCAGCCAGAGCCTCCCGGTGTCCTACGTGGCATGACTAATGACAAGCCAATTCCCCACAGGTTTCCCAGGAATCCGAGGGATCAGCGGGTTACACGGCCTACCTGGCACCAAAGGCTTCCCCGGATCCCCAGGTATCCACGGTGATTTTATAAAAATCATCCCTGTCCAGGGGGGAATTTTGTTGTTTTGGTTTTTGGTCTTTTGAGACAGGGTTTCTTTGTGTAATAGTCCTGGCTGTCCTGGAACTCACTCTGTAGACCAGGCTGGACTCAAACTCACAGAGATCCACCTGCCTCTGCCTCCCAGTGCTGGGATTAAAGGTGTGGGCCACCACCGCCTGGCGGGAAATTTTTTTAAATATATTTAAACAAGAGGGGGAAAAATCATCCTATAAATACTATTTGATCAAACTTTATGCATGAGTAAATATTCATCTACCTACAGGAAATACATGCACTCATGTTCCCATTAACAGTTGGGTTCCAGTTTCATTTGGCAAATGACAGTAATCCTGGTGAAGTTGTATCAGCCATAATAAGGCTGTGGCAGCCATGGTGAGGCTGTGGCAGCCATGGTGAGGCTGTGGCAGCCATGGTGAGGCTGTGGCAACCGTGGTGAGGCTATGGCAATTATTGTGTATTGTTCAGTTTGCTTTGAGCACCTGACATGTGAACAGGAAATATTTTAAATAAGGGCAAATTTTCAAAACCCAGTCAAGGCAGAGCATGAGGACAGCCACCAGAACCAGGAGACCTGGGGTGGGGTCCCCAAGCACGGCCAGCTACTGCCGTGATCTCAGACTCTCTGAAGGCCAAGGTCTTCTGTCCTTAGAGAGAAGGCTCTACCGTGCTCTCTGTGACATCCCTTCTGAGTCTCAGATTCCATGATGCTGAGACCAGAGCTAGAAGACATGGTGGTGACTGCCTGTTTCTCTACTTGACACTCTGAGGACTGTCACACCACACAAGACAGGCCACCTCCCCTGCATGGATGGAGTTGGTGCCAACCTCTGCTCTCGGAATTCTGCCGCAGGTGCTGACGTCCATGGAGACCCAGGGTTCCCAGGCCCCACTGGAGACAGGGGTGACCGAGGAGAAGCCAACACACTTCCAGGCCCTGTGGGAGCTGCAGGGCAGAAAGGGGAGCGGGGAACCCCAGGTAAGCAGCTGTCTCCATGAGCAGCCCCTCACAGCATGTCCAAGGTCCTCTGAGGAGAATCCATGGGCACAAGCTCTTAGCTCATCTCCATTACGGTACTCTGTGGTCTAGCCTCTTTTCCCCCAATGCTGGCTCATTTTCCAGTCCCACTCAGTTGGTAAAGGACAAGCTCTCCCTTCTTCCTTGCCTGAGTCCCTGAATGGGGGACTGGCTATGGTCATGGGCTCCAGCCTCCCATCCTCGTGGGCTCTAACAGCCATTCTCTCGAGGCAGTGTCTGAGGACCACGCTTTCTAGTGGGTTCTCGGGATTCATGGTGCCTGGTGGCTGACAGGAGCTGGTGGGACAGTCGTATGCCTCTTCCTCCCCTGAAATGTCCCTTGTCCTAAGGACACCCATCTCAGCCTCTGTGACACTTCCTCTAGAGAGAACAGCACGAGAGGAGGACGCTTCCCCTAGAGAGAACAGCACGAGAGGAGAGCGGAATCCTTGAAAATGGACAGAGGGGACGAAACTGACTTTTGTTTTCCTCCTCAGGGGAGCGCGGCCCAGCCGGAAGCCCGGGACTTCAGGGTTTCCCTGGCATCTCTCCGCCATCCAACATATCCGGGCCACCTGGTGATGTAGGGGCACCAGGAATATTTGGCTTAGAAGGTAGGCAGCGGCTGTAATGGCTGACGGGTCCAGGGGAGGAGTTTTATCCCACACACTGTACGGACAGGCAAAGGAACGGGTGCCACCACCAACCGTCCCCCACACCACACCGTCCCCATGACAGGACAAGCCCCTACCTGCCTGTGTGGCCTCAGAACTGCCCCAGGTTTGATTCTTTCTCACCATTCAGTGTTTGCGTCTTTAATTCGCCCTCACCAACCACATCTACCACGAACTAGCTAAGTATTTAAAAGAGGCGGAGCTGGGTGTGGTAGCACATGCCTGGAATCCCAGCACTTGGAGGAGGCAAGAACATCTGGAACAGAAGCAACTTCAGGCCAGCTTGAAAGACATAGTGAGACCATATATGAAAAATAAGCCAGGCGGTGGTGGCGCACGCCTTTAATCCCAGTACTGGGGAGGCAGAGCCAGGCGGATCTCTGTGAGTTCGAGGCCAGCCTGGGCTACAGAGTAAGATCCAGGACAGGCATCAAAACTACACAGAGAAACCCTGTCTCGGAAAACCAAAAAAAGAAAAGAAAAGAAAGAAAGAAAAATAGGGGGAGAGGAGATGGTGTAAAGATGAAGTTAACAGTTATTTGAACATCAGTGTCCTGTAGACATTATTTTAAAAGGCTGTCCAAGTGACCACTGATAAAAGATAAGCAAAATGCAGCTTATGCATTATGGTACGATAGCCAACCTCTAAAAGGATAGAATTTCTGACACACTCACTATGATGGGGATGGGGGTGGAATGCTCAGGGACGGTTCCCAGTCACAAAGGATAAGTAGCACATGGCTCCATGTACAGAAGGTCCCTGGAACTGTCAAACCCACAAGGCAGAGAGTAGATGGTTTCCTGGGTCAAGGAGGGTGTGGTTTAGGGAGGACAGAGTGGTTTAGGGAGGACAGAGCCCATCCAGGATGGTGAGCGCCTCTGGGTTTGGAGTGTGATGTGGGAAAGCCTAGGATGTTCCCTTTAAAATTTTAAAATGGTAACTTTTATGTTACATGTTTTGTCGCTGTTTTTTGGTTTGTTTTGTTTTGGTATTTTGGGGTTTTGTTTATTTGTTTTGTCCTGTTTTTAAAGAGATACTGTTGCTGTTGCCAGCTCTCCAGAAGCTGGCTTCCAGGGCAATGACTAGGCATAATGCCAGAATAGCAAGCAGCGTGTCCATGACAGGACTCCCTGCCCCATCTGTAACCTTCCCACACTGTGACTTCCGCCCTCAGGCTACCGAGGCCCTCCAGGACCACCTGGGTCAGATGCACTCCCTGGCATCAAAGGCGACGAGGGGACCTCCGGAGCTGCAGGACTGCCCGGGGAGAAAGGATGGGTTGGAGACCCAGGGCCCCAGGGCCAGCCTGGTGTCGTTGGTCTTCCAGGGGAGAAAGGTAACAGGGTCCGTTTGAAGGGACCAGAGCTGCGGGCCGGGGACTGCAGACCCTGTTCCGTGCATTGGTCCTGACCGGCCTGTCTTCACCGCAGGGCCTAGGGGTGAGCAAGGATTCATGGGCAACACTGGACCCTCTGGGAACGTGGGTGACAGGGGACCCAAAGGACCCAAAGGAGACCAAGGATTCCCAGGTGAGTGGTGCCTCGCTGGAATGTGCCCCACTCTCTAGCGGGTGAGGTCCCCTGTTCCCCGCACTCATGGCTGCTCTTCACCCTGCAGGCGCTCCTGGCTCCATGGGATCTCCAGGCATTCCAGGCATCCCCCAGAAGATCGCCACCCAGCCTGGGACCATGGGTCCCCAGGGCAGGAGAGGCCTTCCTGGTGCACAGGGAGAAATGGGGCCCCAGGGCCCTCCAGGAGATCCAGGTAGGGCTCTGGGCAGGGCCCCTGTGCCCCCCCCCCCCCCGACCTCACACCAAGAAAAGGTCCCCATCCCTTGCTCTGTACCCACCTCTGCCCTCTTTGGCTTGACACGCGTTGCTGAGCACAGGAACACTCACTTACTTGATGTTTTACAGGTTTCCGTGGGGCTCCAGGCAAGGCTGGGCCCCAGGGCAGAGGAGGTGTGTCTGCTGTTCCGGGGTTCCGGGGAGACCAAGGGCCCATGGGACAGCAGGGCCCAGTCGGCCAGGAAGGTACGTGATTGGGTGGCTGATGGGACAGAAGTTCTGCTGAGGGTGGGGACACCTTCACCAGTCTACAGGTGAGGAACAGACAGGTGCCTTGGGGAGCTGGGACAAAAGCTTCCAAACCCAGCAGTAGTCACAACCCAAGCACGTCCTGGGTGCTGCAAGGACCTGCGTTATTTCTTAAAAGTATTGGTATATGGGCCGGAAGTAACAGCAATGTTTATGCTCCTCCCTCCCGCACCCCCCCCCCAAAAAAAAGATTTGTTTAAATCAACCCAAGCTTGGTCTCAGTGGCAGCGGCACTCTGCTGAAACAAAACCCAGGGGTGTCACCAGTGTCAGTCAAAAGACAGGGGCCACCGAGGAGTGCCCGGTGGTGGCAGGTGTGGGCGGCAATGATGGCTCCTGTCCTGTAGCAGGGGCACGTCGGAGTTAGTCCTAGGCAGGAAGCCGCGATGGAAAGGGAGTCCTAAGAAAGGAGACATAGAGGATGTGCCTCAGGGAGACTGGTGGGTGACAGGGACCGGCGACTGCCAGACGAGATGCGCTCGGCCTCCTGGGTAAGAGCCAAGGCCCTCACTCAGCAGCAGTTACGGCAGGTGGGCGTCCCTCTTCCCGAAGAGTGGTCTACCCTGAATGAACACGCTCGCTTGCCCTCCTGGGCTGCTGCTCTGAGAAGTGGCCATCCTGGGAGGGACAGGCCTCGTTGCAGGGGTGGGGGCCGCGGGCACAGACGGTCCCCTGAGGCCTCTCAGCCCAAGGCGCCCCAGCTCTGCTGTGCACCCGGTCTCCCTGGAGGAGTGTGCCTGTAGCCACTGTCTTTTCTGTTCATGTCTGGTGCCATCATTATTGTCCTGTTGGCTTCCCGAGCTGACATAGGTTTATCTTTCCTGAGGCTTTTGGTCTAGAAAGCCTAAATAAACCCCAAGCTTTGGGGAGGAAGAGGAGCAGGCATCCTATAAACGAACTGGGATACTGTTCTCTGGTGCCCTGGGGGCCCACAGGCATTGAACAGTGGCCACTTTCTCTCTCGGGTCCTAGGGGAGCCAGGCCGTCCAGGGAGCCCAGGCCTTCCAGGGATGCCAGGCCGCAGTGTCAGCATCGGCTACCTCCTGGTGAAACACAGCCAGACGGACCAGGAGCCCATGTGTCCTGTGGGCATGAACAAGCTCTGGAGCGGGTACAGCCTGCTGTACTTCGAGGGCCAGGAGAAAGCCCACAACCAGGACTTAGGTAGGTGCTGCCGTCACGCCCCACCTCTGTTCCCCGGCTTGACGGTGGTCACTGTGAGTGTGTGAGCCCCCGAGATGAGCTTCTCCCAGCCACATGGCCCGCCACCTTCTCCAGGCGTAGCTGAGGCTGAGATGGCCATGGAGGCTGAAGTCTTACCACACCCTCAGCCTCAGGACCCTCACACAGGGCCTTTTAATTCGGCATAGCGTCCATGCCTCATCAGTAGCTCTAGCCAAGCACCGCCCTCACCGCTGGAGAATTGCTTCACAATTCTCTTGCTTTTTACCCCATACCTAGAACATAAGTTGGAGACAGACAGGGACAGGAGGGGATGGACTTAAATCAATCCTTCCACTCGGATGCTCACAAAAAAAAAAAAAAAAAAAAAAAAAAAAAAAAGAGGCATGCGCACGGTGTGTGCCTTTAACGGGCGCAAATTTAAAAAACACAAAACACACGAGATCAAAGTGGGTGGGTGTGTCTGCCAAAGTGCACATGGAAGACTGGCATGTTCTGTGTGTCAGTGTTGGTGACACCAGGGCCATCGGCTCCTGGAAGTGTACCAGCTGGACTCTAGCAATGTGGACATTCCCGTTTGGGGCCCCTTCCCCATGGTAAGCTTTACAACGCCATAGAGAAAGACAAACAAGATACCACCCAAACTAGCAGCAGGAACAGGGCCGTAAGGGCAGGGCTCAAACCCTGCTGATTCGCTGAGGGCTGAGGGCGGACCCTGTCTGCCTGAAAGCTTTGCAGTGTGAAAAGTAACACCTGCCGAGCTGGAGAGAGCCTTGGCCAGAGTCCGAGGCTGGTTTTGTGCCTGGTGGCGGCACAGAGGTGGCGGCAGGACTAGAGACATTCTCGTGTGCTCCTCACGCAGGGCTAGCGGGCTCCTGTCTGGCTCGCTTCAGCACTATGCCTTTTCTGTACTGCAACCCGGGTGACGTCTGCTACTACGCTAGCCGCAATGACAAGTCCTACTGGCTGTCCACCACTGCCCCACTGCCCATGATGCCCGTGGCCGAGGAGGAAATCAAGCCCTACATCAGCCGCTGCTCTGTGTGTGAGGCTCCAGCTGTGGCCATTGCCGTCCACAGCCAAGATGTCACGATACCCCACTGCCCAACCGGGTGGCGGAGCTTGTGGATCGGCTATTCCTTCCTCATGGTACGTGGTGCTTTTCCGTCCTCTGATCATGGGACCAGGTGGAACTTTCCCCGTCTCCACCCTAGCTGGGATGCAGGAGAGATGCATGCGTTTGGAAGAATAAATCAGGGCTGTGGATCTGAGCTCAGGGGGTAAAATTTGGATCCTCAGCACGCGTGTAAATGCCAGTCAGGTGGAGCATGCCTGTAACCTCAGTGCTGGGAGACGGACAGTTGGATCCTAGGCACTCTCTTGCCAGCCAGACTAGCCAAAAGGTGCCAGATTCAAGGAGACACCTCCTTCTCAAAAAATACAGTGGAAACCAGTCAAAAAACACCCAATTTAAACCTGTGACCTCCATTTACGCACACACACGCACACACACACATTATATGGGGCAATTGCTCAAGTTGTGCGTCATACAAGAGCACCCGGAACAGGAGTTGAGGACCATAATTCAGCTTGATGCGGGCTAACTGAGCCGTGTGCCGGGTAAGGAAGGGACTTTCTTTGCCCGGTGTGAGGATTAATTTGCCACCAGACATTTGCACGCAATGCCGTTTGTCTGTCTTAGCACCCTGGTTTGCAGGGTTAACAGAAGAATTCCATCAAAGTGCTGAGACCCTTGTACCGAGTCTTTCTGGGACGCAGGACACCCTACACAGCACACACTGACTGGTCTCATGCCTCCACCAACCCCATGGGACGCTCTTGCACTCAGAGCCCCACCTTGGCTGGGCCTGTGGTGTTCACTCACATGTTAATTTTCTTTGTTTTGATTTAGTGTGGCTCTTCCAAAAGAGTCCCACTGTAGGCCAACCTATCCTTGAATTCTTTTTTTTTTTTTTTAAGATTTATTATGTATACAACATGTATGACTGCAGGCCAGAAGAGGGCGCCAGATCTCATTACAGATGGTTGTGAGCCACCATGTGGTTTCTGGGAATTGAACTCAGGACCTCTGGAAGAGCAGTCAGTGCTCTTAACCTCTGAGCCATCTCTCCAGCCCTATCCTTGAATTCTTAATGATCCTCCTGCTTCAGCTTACAAACATGAGCTACCAGTCCCTGACTATTAGAGGTTTTTGGTTTTTTCTCCCATCTACTTGGGCATTTTGAATGGATGATTGATTGCCTTTTACATTTTGTTTAACCAAAACGTAGTCAGCCAGATCTGCAGATTGTACCTATTTCCTGCTTGCATCTTTCGCTAAACAACCAGCCATGGGTGCTATGGTTCATGCCATGTCCGCACCTGCAACACTTCCTCCAGCATCAGGGCGACTCTGTGCGTGAGGCCCAGTCCCCCAGCATCGCTGGGCACCCTGATGGCAGAGCACTGTCTCCGGGGTCTGTGTTGACAGGGATTCCTGTTATTGACTTAATGAACAAACATGAATGGAAGATGTGGCTTGGTTGGTAGAGCACTTGACTGGCATGCACCAAGTCCTCGGTTTCATCTCCAGCACCGAGTAGGCTGGGCCCGGGAGCCGCTACCTGTAAGCTTTGCACTGAGGAATGGAGGCAGGAGGAGCAAGAACTCAAGGTCACCCTCTGCGGGCCAGCCTGGGCCACATGAGAGCCCGTTAAAAACTAGGAGCGGTGGTGCGTGCTCCCCATCCGAGCTCCTTGGGACACTAAGGGGGGAGCAATCATTTGATTCCAGGGCTAGGGCACCATAAGGAGTTTCTGCCTTTAAGTGTGTAAATAACACACTCAGCAGAGGTGTTTCCAGCACGTGGCCCCTAACACACTCCACCTCCTGCTCTCTGCACAGCACACGGCGGCTGGGGACGAAGGCGGCGGCCAGTCACTGGTGTCCCCCGGGAGCTGTCTGGAGGACTTCCGCGCCACGCCTTTCATCGAGTGTAACGGAGGCCGCGGGACCTGCCACTACTTCGCTAACAAGTACAGCTTCTGGCTGACCACAATCCCCGAGCAGAACTTCCAGGGCACGCCGTCGGCCGACACACTCAAGGCCGGCCTCATCCGCACCCACATTAGCCGCTGCCAAGTGTGCATGAAGAACCTGTAAGCCGTCCACCCTGCCCGCCGCCACCGCCGCCGGCAGCCGCGTGGGAAGGCCTCTTTGGTGCTCATTCTTCCGTATTTGTTGTATTTGTGTTTGAGACCGTGTCTCACTTTTCATCCCTGCCTAGCCTGGAACTATGTATCCCAGGCTGGCCTCCAACTCGTGGCAAACCTCCTGCCTCAGCTTCCCCAGCGCTGGGATGACGGGCATGTGCCACCACACCCAGCTTGGTGCTTACTCTTAACTTATTACCTCAGATGCTGACCCCAAAGTTGATCTTAGTATTTTCTTTCCAAAGAAAAACCACCAAAACAGCTCTGCACCGGCACTCTCACCAATCGCCCGGCAGCAAGTGGGCACTGGTTCCTCCAGGCTCTACCACCCGTGGGTCTCAGCCCTGCTAACATGGGAGCAGCCCATGGACCCCCTCACCGTGTAGGACATGGGCATCACGCCACCAGGGGTAGCCGCCAACAACTGTCTGTGTGTCTCTGGGCTCCCACTGAGTGCAGGTGGCTCCCCTTCCTTCTCCCATTCCCTAGAATGAGGCAGATTCTGTAGGACAGCCAAGGGGGGCCGGCCAATGATGGCTGAGGCTCACTGCCGCCTGTTTCCTTGGCGGAGGGGATGGCAGTGCTATTATTTTCTACCAAATCCACAGCGGCTACCTCCCAAGTCCCCACATGATGGCATCTGCCCTTTTAAGACCCTGACAGTGGCACATGGCTCTGGCTCCAGCCAGACCGACAGGGAGGGAGAGGTCTTGCCAGCCTTCACCAGCATCTGCAGGAAAGTACACTTAGCAAGCCGTTCACAGTGGTGCCCCCAAACCTGTGACACCTTAAACACCCCCCCTACCTCGTTCCTGCAGCAAGCGTTCTATGCCTTTCCTGTGTAATACCACAAATAAAGATATTCTAAGTATTTGACTGACCACTTTATGAGTGCGTGTGCGTGTGTGCGTGCATGCATGGATGAGAGAGAGAGAGAGAGAGAGAGACAGAGAGACAGAGAGACAGAGAGAGAGAGATGCTCATGTGTATAAAGGCCAGAGTACACCCTAGGGATCATTCCCCAGGTGCCACCCACCCTCCTTTTTTTACACAGGATCTCTCACTGGTCTGGAATTTTGCCTATTAGGCTGGCCCACCAGCAAACTCCAGAGATCCACCTGCCTTGGCATGCGAATGTCTCAGTGGGAACATGCTGCTGTTTTCTGTGTTTGGGCAGATTTGATCCTGTCTATATTGCATCACTCATTTCTCAAGAAATATTTTAAGAATCACTCACATGTTAGAGTGAGGAGGCTGGGCACCTCTCAAGTATGTTTTCTTTTTCTTTTTCCTTTTTTTTTTCCCCCGGGACAGGGTTTCTCTGTGTAGCTTTGCGCCTTTCCTGGGACTCACTTGGTAGCCCAGGCTGGCCTCGAACTCACAGAGATCTGTCTGCTTCTGCCTCCCGAGTGCTGGGATTAAAGGCGTGCACCACCACCGCCCGGCTCAAGTATATTTTCAAGGTCATTCACTAGTCCCCAATGGCTTCCAACTGCACTTTCAACATTTGAAAGGCACACTCCACCCGGAACATAGCTCAGCCACTGATGGCTCTGGAATCTAGCTAGAATGTGGCCTTGGAGGAGATAAGCCACTGGGAACAGGCTTCAAGGTTTCGAAAGACTCATGGGATTCTTGGTCCTTTCTCTCTGTGGTTGTGGATCAAGATGTGAGCTCTTGGCTGTTCTTCCACACTACCCTCATGGACTCTGACCCTCTGAAACAGTGAGCCAAATTAAATGCTCTCTTTTCTAAGTTGCCTTGGTGATGGTGTTTTATTATAGCAATAGGAAAGTAGCTAACACGGTGTCCTTTGGGAGGACGGACTGCAAGGGTAAGAGGCTCCATTGGGAAACCACACAGGGACATAGATCACCTGTCCTCCCTGGCTCCAAACATACCCTGACACCTGACACCTCCTGCAGATAAACTTTGCCAAATGCAGGATTGACCAGAAATGCTCTGTGTCCCTTGCAAGGCCAAAGTCCAAGAACACGGGATTGATGGGGTGGAGGCAGCTTGGTAGATTCGGGTACCATGGTGGCATTAACTAGCCCTAGCATTTCAGCGATTCCTACAGAGCCATGTTCCCCCTGAGGGACAGACCCGGACACCCTCTGTGGTGGGACATGGTCGTCCTTTTGCCTTGTGGTGGCTCAGTCCTCACTCTACACTTGGGGAGGTCCCTGAGCATCTCTAGGGCCTTTCATACTTACCTTCTTCCAGGAGGAGCTCTACCAAGAGCGTCAACGAATGCAGTCACCCACATCGACTCCCAGGCCTCTGTGACTCCCCTCAGAAACAAACCGAGACATGAATCGAGAAATAAGGGCTGCTGAACTGTCCTGGGCCAGGGGAGGGCCCCCTGTAGGGCTGGAGAAACACTTGACATTCGTGAGACAGAAACAACTCCAGCCACCAGAGTGCAGCCTACGCCCCGCAGATCCATTGCGTTCCCCAGCCACACCACATCCCCTTCAGTCTAAGGGGAGCAGGATGCCAGAGTGTCTGGCTTGGGACCACACCAGGCTCATTCCAGCTACCAACACACAGTGGCCGCAGAGGCCCTTTGCAATCTGTAAGCCTCCTCCGGTCCTCACCCGGGGACAAACAGGACTTCCTCTAGGGGCAGGACAGTGAGTTCCAGGTGCACCGAGCCACACAGAGAGAGCCACCCGCAGACATGTCGGGGACCTGAGGGGGAGCCTGGGCCCACAAACATCCGAGACAAGCATCAAGGGGCTTTTGTGTGTGCGCTGGTGTGCCCTGCACAATCTGCCTGGAGCTGATTGTGAGGCCCAGGAACACAAAGGGGTTGCAGGCTGTGGAGGCTTGAAGAGCAAGGACACCAGCCACGGGCAGGAAGCACAGACCGGAAGTGTCACCGGGACCGGAAGTGTCACCGGGACCACCCTGCCTCTGGCTGGAGCCAATGTACCTTCAAGAGGCACAAATGCCTGGAGAGGGGACCCCAGGCCCAGCTAAGATCTCTGGGTCCCTGGGTCCCTCGGAGATCTGTGACCATCCCTTCAGTGGTGGCCCTGCACAGTTGGGGACCGCTAGGAACAGGAACTGATGACATAGTGCTATTCTCCCTCCACTGTGGGAGAGAGACTCTCCCTCCCTCCCTCCCTCCCTCCCTCCCTCCCTCCCTCCCCTGTCTCCAGAGCTCCCGAAAAAGCAACCAATTGTAAGACTCCAGAGTGGGCAAAGTGGGAACGGGGCCCGGGTCTGAGACTTTCCTGTCAGTCTGCAGCTCTTCCTACACTGGGGAGACAGGGCAGACATGACAGCTATGCCTTTTAAGAAGCTGTCCCGGGCCCTGAGGAAACGGGGGCTCCAGTCAGGCAGCACCCAGAATTTGACACAGCCAACCCCAAACTTCCCTGACACCGTGGCCAAGCCTGGCTCATTTTTTTTGGGGGGGGGGGGAGTTCGAGACAGGGTTTCTCTGTGTAGCTTTGCGCCTTTCCTGGAACTCGCTTTGGAGACCAGGCTGGCCTCGAACTCACAGAGATTCGCCTGCCTCTGCCTCCCGAGTGCTGGGATTAAAGGTGTGCGCCACCACCGCCCAGCAAGCCTGACTCCTTGAGGGCAGTGGGACGTATCTAGGACTGTCCCTCTGTTTGAGGACACTAAGGGACCTGAGTGACATGTCCAACAACAGGTTTCTAATTCCCTGATGGCAGCCCAGGCTCCTGGCCACTGGGGCTACCACATCCAGATAAAGGCAAGAAGGGTGCTTGGGGGCGTGTACTCAGACCACTTCCACAGCCTGCCACCACCCACACGGTCCACAAAGGCAGGTCACCCACTGAGAACCCACAGAACTGGTGGCTTCCCGGAGAAACTGAAGCCCCGTGGCCCCATAAATAGGACCCAAGGACCTGGTTCCCCATGGAAGGACCGAGGCTGACGTACAAAGTCCCCCCAGAAACACTACATAGAGCAGGGTGCTGGAGTTAGATCCAAGACTTCACGTCATTTTCTTTTTCCTGAAAGGACGTCCCCGGAGAGTTGAGGGTGGGTATGTAGGCTGCCAAGCAGGCATTTGATAAATTATCCTTCACCCAGGCCACACAGGGCCAGCAGGGTTCTAGAGCAAGACCATGAAAGGAGCCCATGGCTACTTTGACTTCTAACGTACCAAAGCCAGGCAGCACACTCAAGTGGAACTGGCATTCTGTCCCTGAGTGCCAGCCCTGGCCAGGCCGCCATCCAAGGAAACAGCTGGGACTCAAGCCAGAGAATGCTGGGAAGAAAGGACCCTGGGAATTTACCTGCCCACCCAGGGCCACAAATCATGTCATGTGACAACAGTTTCACTCTCAAGTATCAAAGGATGACCCCAGGGCCTCTGAGTCACACACTTCCCAGATGTCACTGGCCAAGATACAACCCGAGGACAGGAAGTCCAACTTCTGCCCTACTGGGGTGCCTCAGCACCAAGCAAACTCACCCACTTTCAGTTTTTAACAAGCTGTTGTGAAACTGAAGGTGAGGACTCTGGGATCCGCTGGGGCAGGAGGAAGTCTCGGCCACGATGTTCTATCCCACGCTCAACGGCAGCCCTGTGCCTCCCCTGACAGACGCCAGCCTCGCAGGGAAGGCCCCTCAGGCCTGCAGCAGCCTGGCCAACCAAGACACAGGCCTGCAGCAGCAGCATTAGCAAAACCCACCCACGGATCTGACAGGGGGCTGGCCCCCACACCTCACGGAGCCCCAGTTCCCCGCCTGCCTGCTCTCAGTGAAATTTCTAAGAACACAGGCGCTATTGTCTCCATATTTGCCCGTCAGCTTCTCTCAGGGCAGCCACCTCACCGCCCACAGGAAAACCACAAAGGGGTTTTGACTTGGAATGGGGGCCGGGATGGGGGGCACTTCAGACCAGATCAGGATCAAGGCTGAGAGTTTAACCACTACTGCCACTGAAGCCACCCAGACAGCTTGGTAAAAGACTCATCCAAACATTCGAAAATTTATAAGGACTAAACAAAACTTTAAAGAGAGAGACTCACAGGGCTGGAGAGATGGCTCAGCGGGTAAGAGCACTGACTGCTCTTCCAGAGGACCCGGGTTCAATTCCCAGCACCCACATGGCAGCTCACAACTGCCTGTAACTCCTGTTCCAGGGGCTCTGACATCCTCATACAGACATGCATGGGCCAAACACCAATGTACATAAAATACAAATAAACAAATTATTAAAGAAAGAGAGAGAGAGACCCACTGTCATAATTTAATGACAGGTTCATGGTCACCATCCCCACTCCCAGATCAAGGCATCTCCTGGGGTTCAAATAAAGCTAAACACTCCTGATAGCAAGGCTTTCCTCAAATCCTTTTTAATAAGGTGTAGCCTACCTGGCTTTACCCAGTATAAAAACATCCATTCCTGATCTCTGCATAAATTAAATGTGGAGAATCGGCATCATAATGCATCAAGTACAGGTAACAAACGGGAAGGCTGTAGATGAATCACAGAGAACAGACACGGTGCAGGATGTAGTAACCAGTGACCATGAGAGTTAAGCCCAATCCAAGGCAGGTCCCCAGACTGCAGGCTCTGTGATGGTGGTTGACAGGCACAGGGTAGCAGACAGGTGGCATCAGGCTGGTTCCACAGAGAGTTTGAGTCCCACCTCCTGATACCCAAAGGTAGCTGGGTACCCTGACCTGGATTAGCAGCTGGTGGTCATTTCTACGTACTGCCCTCTATACGCAGTGTTCTGTGAAACACTTCTGAGCCCGGTGGCTCCCACACACACCAGGTGACGGGAGGGAGACCTCGGCCATCAGGTGCAGCACTCAGATCTAGTCCGTTTGGGTGTTTTGCAGCTGGCTATATCCACAATCTGGGACGGCTCCTCAGCCCTCTGCTGGGCGATCATAGGCACCACCAGGTCAAACACGGTCTCGAACAGGAGGTCCACATTGTACCCGGTTTTGGCACTGGTCTCAAAGCACATCCGCTCGGCGGCTGGCATCTCTCTCTCATCCAGCATCTTGTACTTCAGGATCTTCTTGTAAAGGGCCATTGCATCCTCCAGCTGCACCTGCCTGGGTCCCCTGGAGGAGACGCAGCTGCCTGCCTTCCCAGAGGCCTCTCCTTCCTTCTCCCCGCCCTCTGTGGCCCGGCCCATGGCCAGGTCCACTTTGTTTCCCACAATGGCAAACAAGCAGTTGTTGTTGGCTGTTTCTGTCAGGCCCAGGAACCTGTCCTCCAGCTCCAGCAGGCTTTGTGGGTGGTTCACGTCATATGTAAGGATGACGGCGGCCGCCCCCCGGCAGTACATGGAGCCCAGGCCATGGAACTGCTCCCGCCCTGGCAAAAGCAAACAGAGAAAGATGGTTAGTCGTCTCAGGATGCACCCACCACAACGCTGTGGGCAGGCTCCCCCACCTCGCTCCCCAGAGGATTTAAGATCCCAGGGCAGGGGACTGAGATACTAATGGCCAGATAAAGCTGGTCCAGGTGACCAGTCAGGACTCCATGCCCTGCTAAAGCTGGCCCTGTGACCATTTAAAGCTGAGCTCTCCGCCCCAGACACCAGAAGCAGTCCTCACACTGTCTCACCACCCAACACTGTCAGTATTCAGGACGAGGGACACACAGGTGCCTCCTGACCAGAGGGTGGTTGCCTGTTCTCACTTTAAAACAAGATGCTTTGAGGACCTGAGTTCAGATCCCCACACTCACGTAAAAAGCTACACATAGTCAGGCATGGTGGGTGTGCCTTTAATTCTCAGGAGCACTTGATAGGCAGTGTAGGGTACATCTATGGGAGTTCTAGGCTAGCATTGGGACCCTGTCTCCAAGAAGAGAAAAAGAAAGAAAAAGAAGAGAACAGAAAGAAAGAAAAAAGAAAGCAAGCTAGCTAGACATGGCCACATGCATACCCATAAGCCTAGCCTGAGGTGGGGAGAAAGACAGGTGAATTGCTGTAGCTCATAGCCACTAGCCTAGCTCCAGATTCAGTGACAGCCGTCATCTCAAGGGATAAAGATGGACAGTGCTAGAGTAGGACACTGGATGTCCTATTCTGGCCTGTGTGTGAGCATGGGCCCACACACCTCTACCACACACACACACACACACACACACACACACACACACACACACACAAAGACAACTGTGCTTAAACACAAGCTGCCAGGACTGGAGAGATGGTTCAGTGGCCAAGAGCACTGGCTGCTCTTCCAGAGGACCTGGGTTCAATTCCCAGCACCCACATGATGGTTCACAACAGTCTGTAACTCCAGTTCCTGGGGATCTGATGTCCTCTTTTGTCCTCTGCACAAGTGGTGTGCAGACATTCGTGCAGGCAAAAAACACCTATGCACATCAGATTTAAAAACACAGGGGCTGGAGAGATGGCTCAGAGGTTAAGAGCACTGACTGCTCTTCCAGAGGTCCTGACTTCAGTTCCCAGCAACCACATGGTGGCTCACAACCATCTGTAATGAGATCTGGTGCCCTCTTCTGGCCTGCAGTCATACATGCTGTATACATAATAAATAAAATAAATCTTCAAAAAAAAATTTTTTAAAACACAATACTGCCCACAGGGGTCTTCGTGTGTGTGTGTGTGTGTGTGTGTGTGTGTGTGTGTGTGTGTGTGTGTGTGTGTGTGTCTGTGTGTGTCTGTGTCTGTGTGTATGTATGTGTGTGTGTGTCTGTGTGTGTGTGTGTCTGTGTGTGTGTGTGTGTGTGTGTGTGTGTGTGTGTCTGTGTGTATAATACTGAGATTGCGATGTAAGCACCCGCCACTGAGCCGCAGTCCCATTATGGGTCTCCAACAGTAACGGTCTGTGTCCCACTCTGAGGCGTCACCAATCAAATCCGATTCTGAGGGAACTCAATGGTTGGTACTCGTGTGGGTGAGGATCCAGCCACCCACAGCTCAGGAGTGTTCACACATCTGCAGCACATCTGCAGAGACTTAGGAAGCAGCTGTGTGAGGGCAGGGAAAGCCACCGCACATGGCGCTGCGCCCTCGATGTCACAAGAACCAGCAGCGAGCTGCAGAAGTGCTCCTGAGGATGTCTTCAGACAGGAAGTCTTCCACCCCACAGGCATCTACCGCAAACAGCATCACAACTGTAACCACCTCAAAAGCCACAGTGGTTATTCCACCTGCCCGTGATCTCGTTACCATGTGGTTTGTGCTGTCAACTTGACAGAATCTAGAATCATCTAGAGAAGAGCCTCTGGGCATGCCTGCGTACATAAATATCAAATTAATTGAGATGGGAACCCCAGCTGCTGTGATGGGGCACTCCCTGGCTGGGATGCTGGACTGTGCGAATGGGGAGAGGGAGCTTGTTCTGACCACGAGCTTCATTCACGTTCGTGACTTCCCACCATGATGGACCGCATCTTGAGCTATGAACCTTCCTTACATTGCTCCTGTCAGAGTATTTGATCACATAGGAAAAGACACTCAGACATTTACCATGCTGACACTGAAATACACACCTGTAAAAACAGGCTGCAACTGTACGGTTGTTGTTTTTTTTTTGTTTTTGTTTTTAGACAGGGTCTCACCGTGTATCCATCCCTGGGCTTGCCTGGAGTTGCTATGCAGACCAGGCTGCCTTTGAACTCACCGAGATCCCGCTGCCTCTGCCTCCCATCACTACTTTGCCAAGGTTACTCATAATCTTAAAACACAGCAGTGTAGCCGCGGCAGCCTGTCTGTAGCTAGTGCATTTTAACCTATTATCTTAGGAAGGGTTGGGCCTATCCCACTGAGGTATAGAAGGGTTCTCAGACCCTTGTTTGGGCCGAGGGTTCCATGGACTATGAAACGATGGTGTCCTGGGCCAGCTTTCCACTACTATTATTTTCAGCCAGATGGCAACAAACTCCAGCCCACCTTCAATCACTCTGAGATGGCTGCATTCTGACACAGAGTACTTATGCCCAGCTAAGCAAAGCTATCCTTTGAATGCATGGCTTTTGTCACTCTATAGAGTTCACAACACTGACAAGACAGATCTTTGCCTACAAGAGAAAAACTCCCCCAACACACACATGCATACACATACATAAATGTGCATGCACACACAAACACGTGTATATACAATACACCCAAACACACACACAGGCACACACACAAATGTATACACAAACACATGTGCAAATACACACACACACACACACACACACACACACACACACACACACCACGCATCTCTCAGCACAATCTTTCAAGATCATGAAGTTTCCAACAGTGAGAATGTTATCCGTTCAGCCACCAGATTTCACAAGAGTGTGGCCATAAGGACACAGAGTGGGGACATTCCACCAGCCCTGAAAGGACTTTTTTCAAGTCTCTGTGACATAGTTCACTAAGGACAAAGAAGAGCTGTATTAACACCCACACCCCAAATAGCTTTCTGTCCCAGATAAACCGTCTGATTCGAAGCTTGATGTGGCAGCACACGCCTACCATCCCAGCGCTCAGAAAGCTGGAACCGGGGGTTTGCCACTTACAGGCTAACCTGGGCTACACAGCAAGACTCTGTCCTGAAAAAAAAAAGTAGAATTTGCCTTTTGAAAAGTAAATAGTCAGGCTGGAAAGATGGCTTACTGCTCTTCCAGAGGTCCTGAGTTCAATTCCCAGCACCCACATGGTGGCTCACAACCATCTGTAATGATATCTGGCACCCTCTTCTGTATACATAATAAATAAATAAATCTAAAAAAAGGCTTTATTTATAAAAAAAAAAAAAGTAAATGGTAATTACACAAAAATAAAGATGATAAACACTGAAGGAAATAGGAGACGTGAAACAAGAAACCCCGAGTACAGCAGAGCAGTCAATGAACAACAGTGCTTGTCATAGTATGGCCAGCTATTCATGACGTCAGCAAATCAGACGCAGAACTTAGACCAGCTGATGAACTTCCCAGCTGGTCTTCATGCTCAAATCTGTAGCTCAGCTGAGCGGGCGGTGGTGGCACACAACTTTAATCCCAGCACTCAGGAGGCAGAGGCGGGTGGATCCCTATGAGTTTGAGGCCAGCCTGGTCTATAAAGCAAGGCACAGGACAGCCAGAGCTGTTACACAGAGAAACCCTGTCTTGAAAAACAAACAAACAAAAAACGTGTAGCTCTTGGAGTTGCTAATGGGACTCGCAGGATGTCCATAACAAGGTGGTCCCAACTGAAGGGTAGCAGGGACCGTGGAAGGAAGGACCCCAGGCATTGAGACAAGGCAGAGAAACTGGATGTCAAGAGGACTTTCCTTCTGAATTGGCTTTTCCAAACCCACTGTCTCCATCTGTAACATTACATGTGTCCTGGAACTCGTACACAAGTCAGGCGGGTTTGAGCAGATCCTGAGGCCCTCCCTCTGGTAACACATGGGCACTTCACCCTAGCACCCCCACTCCTTACCACACTGGGTTCCTGGGTCCTTCACCAAGGTGCTTGGCTTCCCTGAGAACCCAGTTAACACCAAGAACTACCGATCGTGTGCCATGGCTCCTCCCAGAGCACTGGCATTGGCAGCCAGCATCAGACTTTCTGGGAATTCCAGAATTTACACACAAAGTCCCCGTGAGTTTGGCAAGCCTCTTGGCACTGAGTGTAAGTTACCCCATTGTTAAAATATGAGTAGCACCTGCCGAGGGGTGGTTGAGAAAACAGGAATGAATCCATCCCTGTAAACACCTTAGCGCTGTGCCTAGCATGTGGTCAATAAACCACGGATTTGATTCCTCCCACTCACCCCTCCTGAGTGCACACAGTCTGCTCTAGCCTCCCTAGCCATACATCTGCAATCAGTCTCCCAGCCTTGCTAGTCACATGGGCAGTGACCCATGAATGACCTTCTCCCTAATCCTGGTGCTTCACTGACGGGCTGTTACCCCAGGGTTAAAAATCACCCGGAGGCAAACCAGAAGAAAACAGAAGTCAATGGCCTGCAATAACCCAGCTCAGCTGCAGGGGCTCTGAAGAAAAGCCCAGTCTCTTTCTACTGCAGTCTCCAGGCTCCCCAAAGCCAAACAGCCTTTGAGTCCAAATGTCTGTGGTTTTTATTTCTATGTTCCAGATCACTGAATGCGTTGGTGTGTCTGATAGAAATCATGCACAACCCTGCCCACATAGTCTCACTGAGTGGGGGGTGGAGGGTGGCACTTTAAAAAAATACTGATACTCAGACCCGAGGTCCACACGGACCAGGAGCTAGATACACTGTGCACCCAGAACTGAGACCACTAGTCTGGGTCCCATTACCCAGAACCACAGAAAATAAACACACTTTAAAAAAAAATAGCTGCTGAAACGGAAAATTCAGATGAATACTGTAAGTCCCAGGCAAACCCAAAGAAAGAGGAATCTGTTCAAGTGAGCTCTGCCACATGCGGCCTCACAGCCCACTGGATGGGAGCTGGGAAAATACCCCTGTGATGGTGTGAGCGAGAAATTTAAAACAAAGGGGCGCTGGAACAGAGGTGGGGACAGGGACAAAGGTCACAGCCAAGGGCCCAGCAGCCTCGGAGACCTGCAGGACTCAGTCTGGGCAAGCTGTGACATTAATTAATTAGCTACATTAATTTTTTTTTTTTTTTTTTAGTGAAATTAAGATGTCCCCAGTGTTTTCAAGTTCAACCCACAAATGCTTTACTGGAGAGATAATTTTAGCTTCTATTTTAAAAAAGTCCAGTGAACTTTAGCCAACATTTATAGCCAGCCATAAACATACCAGATCTAGAACATTCCATCTGCATCTGTTTTTAAAGTATCTGAGGGAATGGTCCTGTGGAAGGCGCAGCTCTCCAGGGATGTCTGCAAAAAACAAGTAATGAAATCTTCATGCAACAAGGAAAAGGGGGCCCCATGTCTCCGTAGGCTCATGAGACGGGGCTGCCTGGAGCCCTGCTGTACATGGCTGCTGCCCATTACCTCCACTGCGGACACACAGAGTGAGGGGCAGCAAGCCAAGGGTCTGTAGTGCCACCAACAGGCTTCATCTGAGGCTCTTCCACTCACCAGGGCTTTTCTAAGGAAACAATATCGACGGGCGTGGTGGCGCACACCTTAAATCCCATCACTCAGGAGGCAGAGGCATGTAGATCTCTGTGAGTTCAAAGACAGCTACTTCGTGAGCTTAGGATACCCAAGACTATGTAGAGATCCTGTCTCCAAAAATAAACAGTCAGTACCATTGAGGACACCCTGTACAAGCCACCCCAGGCAGGCCACACACAGGTCAGGGTTTTGGTCCAACAATGTCTGGCTGTCCCTCTGACAATGTCTCCGATGAGATAAACACACTGGGACCTTCTGCAACTTAGTATTCTGACTCAGGAAGCCCCTCGGAGGCTCCCAGAGCATCAGCCCAGACAGAAATCCAGACATCCTCTTTGGCTGTCTCAACCTACTGTGCTTTCCCTGGGGGGGGGGGGGGGAGGGCCTAACACTACTGGAGGGATGTTTTGGCTTCCTGGGAGCTGTGCCCTCAGGAATAAGGGTGCAGTTACTCTTAAGGTTCCCCAAGAAGTATAGAGTGGTCTCAGCAGCCAGTCTCTCTGATACATCATCTCTCGACCACCCATCAAGGTCCATTCCCAACACAACACACAGAGACACAGCCTCAGAGAGCTGCAGTTCCAAGGGTGACCAGAAGGGTCCATGACCCCTCACCAGGACCTGCACATACCGGGTCTGATGCCCCATAACGACCATGCGCCCAGGAAGAGGCCTGACTTTTCAAACACTAGAAGTAGCACTCTGCCCCCGTGGTGGTTTGAACAAGCACAGCCCCCACAGGCTCGAATCTCTGGATGCTTAGTCACCAGGGAGTGGAACTGTTTGAAAGGATTAGAAGGATTAGGAGTTGTGGCCTGGAACAGAGGAAGTGTGTCACTGAGGTGTGAGCTTTGAGGTTTCAAAAGCCCACACCAGGCCCAATGTCTGTGCGTCCCTCTTCCCCTTTGGATCAGGATGTAAAGCTCCAAGTTGCTGCTCCAGCACCATGCCTACCTGCATGCCGCCACGCTCCCCGCCATAACGATAACGGACTGAACCTCTGAAACTGTAAGCCAGCCCCCAATTAAACGCTTCATTTTATACGAGCTGACTTGATCCTGGCATCTCTCCACAGCCACACAACAGGGACACTAAGACAGATCCCCACTGACCACTTCCCCATTTTCAATCCCCTCTTGACCCGCTGGCCTAGCTAGTGGTTTCTGCTGAAAATCCAATGGTGGAAATCCCCTGCTGCGCACACAGCCTCCCTTCAGCCTTCAAAGTATGAGAGGCCACTGAGACACTGGTGACCGCCAGGGTTCAACACAAGGGCCTACAATGGAATCAGCAGCCGGCCTCAAGTCTGGGACCATCCTTCCCACCTAAAGGCTTAGGGGTGACGGAGAATGTAGCAAGGAAGGTTTTTGCTGGTTTGTAAGTGACTTCCTTCTCCTTTCTTATCTTTTTAACATATGTCCCATGAGAAAGGGAATTTCCTACATGGGGAATCCGCAGTCACTTCCCCATGCTCGTCCCTAGGACCCACATATAGGGTCTAACTGGGAAATAAAGTTAGGGTCTGAAGAGTTTTCTGAATTATCCAAAGGTCCTAAATCCTATTCCAAGTGTCCACAGAGGAGACACACAGAAAAGAAAGTCCTGTGACCCTGGAGTGACTCAGTCACTGGTCAAGAAGTCTCTACACCAGCAGTTCTCAACCTGTGGGTCGCGACCCCTTTGGGCATTAGAATGACCCTTTCAGAGGTGTTGCATGGCAGATATTTACATTTCGATTCATAACGGCAGCAAAATTACAGTTATGAATAACAATGAAAAATAACTTTATGGTTGGGGGCCACTACAACATGAAGAACTGTATTGAAGAGTCACGGCGTTAGGAACCACCGTTCTATACCTTGCTCAGACTGTCATAGTTATCTCCAGTGTCCCAACACCTTCCAAGCCACCTGCAGCAGGAACCCCAGTTTCCTGCACCCCCCTCATGTCATCTGGGTGGTGGCTCTCAGCTGGGGCTGGCTGTCAGACCGCTGTGACGTGTCTGGCAGACACAGCAGGTCCTCAGTTGCCTGAATGAGCACATAAATCTGAATCTCTGGGGAGAAGGCTGGACCTACGTCCTGTAGGTCACACAGGTGACCCTGTCTCAGGACTGCCTGCCCAGACACTCACCAGCAAACCATCAAAAGCCACCCTCCAGGCCACCTGCACCAGAACCAGATTAGCAGGGTCAAAGGCTGGGAGGCCGCCCGGCTCCCTGCCTCACCCCAACACTGGCCCAGCCCAGGGGCCCTTCCCACGTGACCAGATTCATTCTCAACATGACTGAGTCCCCAAACCCAGACCTGGGTGGCCACAGTGGAGGTGACAACCTCCCACAGTCAGCTAGCTCACTCCCTATCTGCCGGCATCCTGACAGCCCTGTGAAGCCCCGCTCCAAGGCCAATGGCAGCATCTCTGGCCTGGCATCAAAGTCCCCCACACTGCCCCTTTCCAGCCTGGGCCTCAACTTCCCCCTATTACTCCTTCACGGCCTAACCCTCCACTTCCCTAGCAGGACCCCCTCCACCATCTTGTCCATAAAACCATGTCCTTCCCAAAATGCTCTCAGCCATCTCTTGGTCTCCTCCATCTCCAGAGTCCTCTGACCCCTTAGGCCTGAATCATCAGTGCTTCTTGCTCCTTTCCTGGGTACTATGGCTGATCATACTACAGCATACTACAAATGGTTTTGTTACTGTTGTTTGCTTGTTTTGGTTTTGGTTGTTTGGTTTTTCTAGACAGGGTTTCTTTGTGTACAACAGCCTGGGCTGTTCTGGAACCCTGTAGACCAGGCTGACCACGAACTCTCAGAGATCCACCTGCGTCTACCTCCTGAGCACTGGGATTAAAGGTGTGTACCACAACACTCAGTGGGTTTTAAATTATTCCTCTTTTTTTTTTTTTTTTTGGAGCTGAGGACCGAACCCAGGGCCTTGCGCTTGCTAGGCAAGCACTCTACCACTGAGCTAAATCCCCAACCCCTCCTCTTATTTTTAATCACTGGATGACGACCAGCACCCTCCAGCAACAACAACAAAAGAGCCGTTCCCCTGAGAAATATTTCTAATAGCCACATTTAAAAAGTTAAAAAGGGTAGGGCTGGGGGTGGTTCAGCCAGTGAAGTGCTTACTCTACAAACATGGGCCCTGAGTCTGATCCTCAGAATTCAGGTATAAAATAAAGGCCGGGATGCGATGGGAGACAGGGAGATCCCAGAGCTTGCTGGCAGCCTAGCCAACTCCAAGCTCCATGTCAGTGAGAGTCAAATACAATGAGATCCACATCCTGAGGAAGGACACACGTGAGGTTGACCTCCATATACACATGCATGCATATGCACACACACAAACACACACGAATACACATGTATGTACACACACTATAAAATTATAGGTAACGTTTAATACTGTATTTTATTTAACCAACATAGCTACATCTTCACATCACTATTCAGTCCACAGAGAGCGACTGAGACAGTGTCCCCCCGTCTGGACCACTTCTAAATCGGGTGTTTATTTTACACGATTCGACATCACCACCGTTCAGTTTACACATGACAGAGCTATGTTTAAGCAACACAGATGTAATCGGATTCTCTGAGGTGGAGGCCATCTGCACCTGTTCAATCTGTGTGGTAGCTAGGTCCCAGGACACAGGGGATGCTCCATCATCACAGGAAGGAGACCGTGAAGGAGAAAAACAGTACCAGCATCTTCTTACTGACCTTCACAGCCACCAGTCAAGTGCCAATCAAGCCTGTATCTTTTCCCTCTTCTTGATCACAAGCCAAGTCAATCTATCCCAGCTGCCTGAATCTAACTGCCCAGCCTGCCCCAGCATCTCAAATCCCAGCCCTTCCCCTCAGCAACTACTAAGGCTTCATAGGTAACCAGGAACCCTCTCCCCACGCCCTGGGCACAGGCACTCTGATGGGGAGCCAGAGGAGGTCAAGTGGGTCTCTGACCATCTGACCATACACTGTTCTCGGCCCCAGACGGGAAGTGGTACTTAGGACACTATGGCCTCTCAGAAGCCTGACACAGGCTTCTAACTTTCACTTCCATCTTGAAAGGTGAGCAGGCAGCCAGGGGAACACCACTCATGTTCAAAAATAGGTAAATTTACTCCACAGTCGCTAATGTGGGTTCAGCTGTGCCCCCAAAAAGGCAACCCAAGTCCTCATCCCCACCCTGTGTCGGTGACCTTATCTGGAAACAGAGGAGACTAGCTAAGGTAGGGTCACCCTGGAGGGTGCCCAGTGATCAGCAGGCTGTGAGCCATGGCCATGGGAGTAGAGGGTCAGACAGACAGAGGTACAGCCAGGATCTGGGGAGCAGGACTGTGGGGATCCCCCAGATGAAGGAGACGGTTGGTTTCTGCCCTGCAGTGCAGCCAGCCACCGGCACCTGAACTTCAGACATCCAACCTCCGGAATTTCAAGAGGGTAGGTTTCTGTTGTGGTAAGCCACAGAGTGTGCGAGGCTGGCCGAAACAGCCCCGGGGGACTCGGGCCCAGACTGGAGGCCGCCAGCCTTCGCCCTCACCAGGAAATCAGAAACCATGAAGCGATCAAAACTCACAGTTCCCTTTCCTTGGTGTCCCCACAATGTGCAAGGGTCAGAAGGGCAAGAGGCATTCTCCTTCCTCCCAACCCAGCCAGCCCTCGTCCTGCCTTCAGAATCAAGACCAGCCAATCCCGATCTTCAGTGGACGAGGAGCAGTCGGCAAGAGCAGATCAGATGACACTGGACTTGCGTCACAAAACCCCAAACACCACCCCTGAACCAGGTCAGCAAAGCCACTCACTTCCTGAGCACGAGACTTACTCGAGGACAGAGATTCCCAGAGACACCACCACATCTGGCTTTGTTTCTCAACCTTAAACCCAATCCAAGGCCACTGGCCGCGCAAGAACGACCTTCGCCCTCCCGTCTGACTGTGTGAGAAATGAATAGCCAAGTGCGGCTCTTTATCACTCTTGACAAACACAGGAAGAAGAGGTGTAAGCCCGAAAAGCTGCCCACGAGAGGTGAGAGGCGAAGGACCTACCTGCCAAAGCAGGCCTCCCAGGCTGCGTCCTGCCCTGTGCGTTCAGATGTCCTGCCCTGAACCACAGAACCTAGGAGGACCTAAGAGCCTGTGAACGAGTGCCAGGTCACGGTCCCAGGAGCCACTGTCCCCATAGACAGCAGGATGGGTGATAGCCAGAGTTCAGGTCCCCGCCCCTCACACCACGTACACTGTCAAGCTCAGGTTCTACTCTCAGAAATGCTGGGGACACAGATGTCAGCAAAAAGGATGCTTGGTGGCCACTAGGGAGAGGCTCTGTCAGTCAAGGGCTTGATGCACAGGCAAGACGACCTGAGTTCGGATCCCCTAGGGCCCGGCTAAAAAGCAAGGGATGGCAGTGTGCTTCTGTAAACCTGGCACAGATAGGGGAGAGGGGCGGATCCCTGGGGCCCGCTAGCCAGCCGGCCTAGCCAAAACATTGAGCCCCTCCACGTTTAGGGAGAGACCCTGCCTCAAAAACTAAGATAGGTAATGGTTGAGGAGGCCACCCCACATCAGCCTCACACAACCACACAGCACACGCACATATACACACATTAAAAAATAAGAAAAGAACACTGGCATGTCACAGCCTAAGGAAATAATGGACTGGGCAGATCCAAAACGCCACTGAAGCGCAAGGAATAATGAGCACGGCTCCTTCCGCAGTCTCGGCTTCCTGGCAGGGGACACGCACAGAGTGCAGGCGAACTGTTCTCAGAGACAGGCGTACGATGCCGTACACACTGGAGACAAAACGAGAATGCAATTGATTCACAGGATTGCATTTCCCACTCTGTGGAAACATACGCTGAATCGGTCGGAAACGCCTGACCACAGTCACCCAAACACAGCATGTGAAAAGGTGAACCACAGCTCGCTACTTCTGTTTTGTTTTGGTTTGGTTTTTGGTTTTTTTCGAGACAGGGTTTCTCTGTGTAGCTTTGGTGCCTGTCCTAGATCTCACTCTGTAGACCAGGCTGGCCTCAAACTCACAGAGATCCGCCTGCCTCTGCCTCCCGAGTGCTGGGATTAAAGGCGTGTGCCACCGCCACCCGGCCTCCACAGCTACTTCTAACCACTGTGATCCTCACAGAAGGCAAGCTGACAGAGAGAACTCTGGGGGCAGAATCGGCGTCACAGTTAAACACGCCAGGGAATTTTCACCCAGCTCACCGGTGCCATTTGAGTGGCTTGTTTGGTCACCTGAAAGACAAGCGGAGAGAAAGCACACGGCCCACAGAGATGACAATTCACAGAAGTTGATGCTGTAGCTGGGGCATTCCAGTGAGGTGCTGGGAAAACACTCAGGTGGTCTGACAGCGACCAGAGCTGAAATCACAGATCTTATGAAGCAAGAATTTACTGAGAGTAACCCAATAACACCAAATAACACAAAGAAAAGAGACGTTCTTCTACAACCAGGAAAATACACTTGTGTAACAGACTTAGCTGTGAAGACAAAAGCACCCACAGAACCCCCAGAAAGCCACCCTCCGGATCTCCTTTTCCTTCAATAGACACTGTGCGGCCTGTTGGCGACTGATTCTCAAAGGCGATTAACAAACAAAAATCCAGTCGCTTGCAAAGTCTGCTTGTTAAAGCCGGAAGCTAAAGTCGGCTTCAAACAAGTTTTAACTTGCTTCAAAGTCAAGACCGGACCACAAGAACCACATTAAAAGTCTAAAGGGGCTTTCTTGAAATACGTTATTCAGAAGCGCTCTGGTGGGGCACACACAGTACAGCAGACGTCCCGCTAAGGTCTTTGCTGAATGGAAAGCTCCTTCCTCCTGCAGCCTACAAAGCCCTCTGAGAAACATGGGGTGGGGGACAAGCAGCCGATTCAGCTCTTTCTCGGGAAACAGGACTTGACAATCGCCTATCACTTAGGCAGCAGGAGAGGTGTGCCCTGGCAACCATCGACAGACAGGCAAACATCAGAAACACCTAGGCTGGGATGATTCAGAGTTCGAGGCCAGCCTGGGCTACACAGTAAGAGAAAGGGAAAAGGCAGCAGGGAGAGGAAGTCCTCCTTCTGCAGGTGTTAGAGAACCACCTGCGCAGACCTAGACGAAAACAATTTTGACAGTTTCTGTAGTGGGTAGCCATTCCAGCTTGGATCTGGAAGTTCCAACCCCCATTGAGACTCTGGCAACTGTCACGCCTACGAGGGGAGGCGCCTGGAGACCCCAGAGCTGGATGGGCCAGCGCTCTCTCTGTGCGCTCTCTCTGTGCACTCTCTCTGTGCGCTCTCTCTGTGCGCTCTCTCTGTGCCGGGACGCTGAACGGTGAAGGTAGACTGTGCAGAGCTCCGGAGAACACCGCTGGACTGTGATACACCTTCCCCAGACCCTGCGACCTACCTATCCCTTCATTTGTAAGTTATGCCATTAAATAAATATCCTTTTAACTACGTAGAGTGGCCAAAATAATTTCTCCAATAAGTTTCCTTCAGGAAAAAAAAATGCAACATTCTTAGATCATCCATAATTGAGTGTTTTATCCGAATTGATTATCATGTTAAAATATAACAACATTACAATGTATGCAGCAGTCAAATTCTAAAACAGACACCTAAAGCTGTCAGAGTCATTGTGATAGAGGGTAGAAAGGTCCATGCCAGGGGCCAGAGAGAGGGCACGGGAGGCAGCAAGAAGAAGTACATTTTCAGAAGATTGAAATCTTCTGCCCATGACCTTGGGCTATACAGAGAAATCATGCCCAGTACTGGGCACCTAGGTAACTTCCCAGGGCTAGTGAGGCCATGATCTCAGGAAGGAATCTACTGCTACCACTTTGCTAGACCAGCCTAACTCCTTAGGACACTCTAAAGTTTATCTTTATACCCACAGATAAGTGTAGCCACAATCCCTCATTTGAAAAAGGCTCTCCAGCTGGGTGATGGTGGCACATGCCTCTAATCCCAGCACTCGGGAGGCAGAGACAGGCAGATCTCTGTGAGTTCAAGGCCAGCCTGGTCTACAGAGTGAGATCCAGGACAGACTCCAAAGCTACAGAGAAGCCTTGTCTCAAAAAACCAAAAAAAAAAAAAAAAAAAAAAAAAAAGAAAGGAAGGAAGGAAGGAAGGAAAGAATAAAGAAAAAGGCTTTCCTTATAGCAGACAGAGACCATCACAAAAAACTTCAGCTGGACACAATGCCGAGACCAATGGACCATGGGGAGCCCACCCGGCAACAGATACATCTATATCACAGCTCCTGCATCTATGGCTGAAGGAATATCACAGACTAGACGACAGAAAAATTGTACGAGCCAGAATACCGGGAAACCTGCTGGGAAACACTCTCTCCTAGAATTGGCTGATTAAACAGGACAGAACAGCGGCACTGTCAATGGACAGGTTAACATGGAAGGGAGAAAACTTCTCAAAGAACTAGAGTCAGCTCCTGACTGCTGGGGGAAGGAGAATCAGCCTCTCTCAGGGATGGACCACCTTACCAGTGTCCAAAGCTTGAAACCATAAGCACTCCGACAACAAAACAGTCTCAGTGGGTTGTATTTACACATATTTGGGCGCGCGCTTACACACACACACACACACACACACACACAGAGAGAGAGAGAGAGAGAGAGAGAGAGATGTAACAGATACAATCAAAGGAAAAGGGACTATCAACTTGACGGGGGAGGACATGGGAGGTGTTGGAGGGAAGCTAGCTGGGAGGGCATTGCCGGAAGAGAGGGAGGGGTATGTGATGTCATTCTGTTTCAGTTGAAAAAAAAATGGTTTTGTTTTTAAAGAAAGCCTTGCATGGGAAAGAGTGAGGGATAGTTTGCAGAAATCTTTAAGTGTTTTATAAGGGATTACGTTATGGGCTCCAAGTGACCCCAACTGATGATCCAGATAACAAACAGTACTCCAAAAATATGGCTATAAAGTTGATTTATGTTGGGTATTTGTTGGAGGTTGCTTTAAAATCTGCTGGTTGTTTTCAACAATCACCACAGCACGCACACACACACTTGCACAAGCGCATTATTCTGGGTCAGGGACATGGAAAAGTACATAACTAAAGAGTGAAGCTATGCATTAGTTTAGGCTGTAAACATTAAGACTGCGTGGGAAATCCAAGGCAGGTGAGGTTGGTTGCTAGACACTTCTGTTAAAGGCAGGTTAAGTTCATAGGCTAGGCAGGGGTGTGGTAATGCAAGCCTTTAATCCCAGCATTCAAGACACAGAGGCAGGTGGATCTCTGGGAGTTAGAGGCTAGCCTGATCTACACAGTGAGACCCTGTCTCGAAAAGAAAAAGAGAGGGGAAGGGGGAGGAAAGTACACAGGCTGACTACACAGCAGGATATCATGTGACCTTGAGTTCTATAAGTGACCTTGAGTCATACTGCTAACTTGGCTGTGAGGGCCGAGAAAGGTCTCAGCCTCTGATGGTAAGAGGCACTTTCATAAAAATGGTATCAGCTACAGCTAACCCCCGAGTTAATCAGATTTGAAATTAATTAAGTTTGGAATGTGTTTTGCAATCTCCATAGGAAACGTGGCTGGCTAAGTAAGCAAGAGGTCACCAGCTCTGGAAGATGGAAGCGTGTCCTCCAACAGTCTGGAGCGGCGGCCAGTGCAGACACCGTACAAATGCAGTGGAGGTCTCCCTGCTCGGCAAAGGGCCGCCTGCGCAGGGGACTTCCATAGGAAGGCCTCCCTGTGCTTTTTAGTTAGAGCCGATCTCGTTTTCCTGCTTGGTTTATCTATGCGTGCCGTGTTGTGCAGCTGATGCAACCTCGCATGTGTGGCTGCCGGGAAAGGGTCTCAGACATCTCCCTCCACTCATCTCTACCTATCTACTCCTTTGAACAGGGTCTCCCACCAAACCTGGAGTTTGCTGGTTTCCGGCCAAGCTGGCAGGCCATCAGTCCAGCCTTCTGTCTTCGCCTCCACTTTGACCCCCAGCACTGGCATGGCAGGCGAGCGCACAGGCAGGCCAGGCTTTTTATCTGGGTCCCGGGGGTCCAAACCCAGGCCCTCATACTTGTAAAGCAAGGGTCCTCCCCGACAGAGCCATCTCGGCAGCCTCCGAGGGTTTTTGCTTGAAGACCACACAAACAGTAGAGAGAACAAGGCCCCAGAACAGAATGGAGTAGCTTCCCCTTGTGTCTTCAGCTCAGTTCCTGGTGCCACGTCTGTGGATTTTTGTGGAAAGAATGAGAAGTGGCCAGGTTCCTATTCCTGCACAGGGACATTTCCCGATATCACTGAAGAAGAGATTGTCCCCTCCCCTTCATTAAAAATCAACTGACCACCAGTGCGTGAGTTTACTCTGGCCTCCTGCCACGCCCGTCAGTCAGCGCAGCTGTGCTTAGGCTTGTTGGTTCCTATTTGTGGTCTATTTTCAGGTGAAGTAGTGTGAAGTCCCTGGTGTCTTGGTCTGATGGCTTTGGCTATTCTGGATCTTCGGAGTTCCACAGAAGTTTGGGGGAGGAGGGGGACTTTTGCTCTGCTCTTGTGAAAAAATAGCACTAGAACTGAATCTGTAGATGATTTTCGGCATAGACATTTACCCACAGTCTCACAAGGCATGGCCATGTGAGCTCCTTCCAGGTATTTCTTTCTTCAGTTTCTGTTATCAATACAAGTTTTATGTCACAGCTTGTCCTAATTAGGGTCTCTGTTGCTGTGAAGAGACACCATGACCACGGCAACTCATAAAGAAAACATTTAATTGGGGTGGCTTCCTTACAGTTCCAGAGGTTCGGCCCATTAACATCATGGTGGGGAGCATGGCGGTGTGCAGCCAGACATGGTGCTAGGGAAGGAGCTGAGAGTTCGGCATCTTACAGGCAACAGGAAGTCGACAGAAACCCTGGGCGGTACCCTGAGCATAGGAAACCTCAAAGCCCGTTCCCACAGTGACACACTTCCTCCAACAAGGCTGTACCCACTCCAACAAAGTTACACCTCCCAACAGTGCCCCTCCTTATGAGATTATGGGGCCCAATTACTTTCAAACTACCACACAAAAAAAAAAAAAAAAAAAAAAACTACCACACATCTCTTTCACCTCCTTGAATGAATCAATTTCCAATATCTGAATTATTTTTAATGCTATTTGAAAACAATCACTGTCTTATTTTTCAGATAGTTCATTGTTGGCATACAGAAATGCAGCCCTCTTTTGTGAGCGGATTTGTGTCAGGTCCAAAAGAAACTGGGGACAGACGGCTAACTATCCTGCCTATTGGAATACCGAAGCAGAGGTTTTCTTCCAGGCATGCTCAGGGCCTGTGGCTCCTCTCAGCTCTTCTCAACCTGCCCCCTACCCTGACCCTCTCCAGCCCGTGGGCTTCACTTCCTTTCCCCCAGGTTCTCATTCCTAGTAATCCTGACATTTCTGCCACATGCTCTCTTGGTTCTTTTTGCCCTCTTTGTTCTCTCTCTCTCTCTCTCTCTCTCTCTCTCTCTCTCTCTCTCTCTCTCTCTCTCTCCCCCCCCCCCACTCCTCTCATTGCCTAGTTCACTCTGCTGTCCATGTTCGGTCCTCTACATTCTCTCCCTGCTCTGGGCTCTTCCAGAGGCCTCTGGCTGTATTCTCCCTCATATCTATAATAAAAACCTTCCCCCAGCCATACCTCGGAGTGCTCATGTCCCCATTTCACTCAGTTCGGTGTCCTGAAACTTTACTGTGGGAGTCTGTCGTCTCTAACTGGTTTCGTAACCCTTACACATTTCTCTGTACACAAAAGCATGGTGTGTGCAGACTCAAGACCATTTCACATCTTCCTTTCCAGTGTGAATGCCTATTTTCTTCCTCACCCTGTTGCTCTGACCGGCACTCCTAGCATTATCTTGAATAGAGCCCTTCTTGGAGAAAAGCTTGCAGCTTTTAGTTCCCACTGGACAATGAGGCAAGACTGTGCTATCGCCAAGCTCCTCCCCCAGAGTGTAGCCCAGAGTCCATGTGCATCTGTGAGTGACAGACAGCTCCCTGCCTGTGTCCACTCAGTGCAGCAGACATTCCAGGAGAGCTGGGAGCCCGTGGCCTGAGCAGTTACAAAGCCCTGCAGCTGCTCCTTCAGCTGCTGCATGAGTGAAGCACATCACGTCCCACCCCTAGGCACTGGGACGCCCCTGACTGCTCTCAGTCTTTGGGACAGGCATGGAAGTGTGTGCTGTTACCCAGACAGCCCTTCATGCCTCGCCCCTGGCTCAGCTTGTAATCCAGGTGTCCACAAGCAGCACATCCTGAACTCTTGACGGAGGACTAAGACGATGTGCTTCTGTCTCCAGGACTCCATGCACCAGGAGTTGGCTGCCCGGCACAGTCTTCAGCCAGAATGAGGACCGCTGCAGCCTAAGGACGCATCCTGCCCTGTGGCCAGGCACAGCAGAGTACTGTAGACTTCAGCCACTCAAAAGTGCTCGTCAACTGGGAAGAGCATATGACGGGAGAGAAGAGCGCTGAGGGATCATAACACATTCCTCCAGTTAGTAAGTGGCCACCTTAGTATACTGTCATGCCCTCCAGCTCACGGAAGTGACATGCTCATGACACACTGTGCGGTGATGTGCATGAGCATGTACATACGGGTCATGAACACAAATACTCAGCAGCTCTTCCTTCCACTCTCTCCTGAGGATGATGTCATCCTGGGAAGGGAACGACAGGGGTCGGTGATTCAGTCCCCAAACCCTGGAGCAGTTCACCAGGCTCCCATTCCAGCTCAGCCACTTCCTCACTGTGTAAACTCCCTGTGCATAGGGATCTTGCTGCAGCTTGCCAGGGCCCTTCAAAGGCGAAGAGGGAGGCTGATGGAGCACATTCTAAGGGAAAGAGGCCTCCCCTGAGACTGCTGTGACATTGTATCAGCCTTGCGAGACCGGAGTGGAGAAGATACCCCATGCAGACAAAATATCCATGCACGTTAAATAATTTTAACTAAAGAAAACTGAGCCACAACATACAAAAATGGTGCCTTAGCCAGGCAAGTTCGGGGACAGTGTCAACACTCTTTGTGACACATGTTTCTTCTAGGGAATAGGAGTAGAATCATAGATTAAGTAACACCACGCCTAGGCTCTCTGAGCATTACATAAAAACACCCTGAGGAACTGTATTTCATGTTTTCTAATTTAATTCCACTTAGGCCAGTAGCTTTTCAAGAAAATGCCCCATTTGGAAAGTTTCCAGGCTCAAGTGTTTCAATAAAATTCTAATAATCTGGGGCTGGCAAGATGACTCTGTAGGTGTGCAAGGCTGATGATCTACGTTCCATCCCCAGAGGCCATGGCAGAAAGAGAGAACAATGGCACAAAATCATCCTCTGACCTGCAGATGCACATTGTGACATGCTTGTGCCTGTCTATACATACGTGTGTGTGTGTGTGTGTGTGTGTGTGTGTGTGTGTGTGTACATGAGCAACAAGTATAATAATAAATTTGTTTGTTTTAATTCTAGTTGTCTCTGAGTATTCCACAAAATGTGTGTGGTAAATACACCTCAATTTTCAAAACTAAAGGAAAAGCAAACACATCGAACTCTTTGTTTCCTGAAATCCGTGGATTCCATCTCTGTGCATACTTACAGGAAGAGAGAAAACTGTTAACAAGGACTAGTCACAAAGTGCTCTGAGTCTGGAGTCAGGACACCCTGGCCAGCAGTTACAGAATATTCAAATTACAAAAGCTTCAGGCTCTGAGGAAATCACATTGACCTTCAAAATAGTCATTACCAGGTCACAAGAGGTACCCTCACTGCCTGACGCTGGGAGATTCCAAAGCAGCTGTGACAGTATTTGCCAGAAGTTACACTGTAGCAAAGCGGAAAATACAACCAGAAGCCTGCCCCAGGGGAGCTGAAGCTGACGGGGTGGGGTACCTCCTATCCCCGACTGCAGCCCACCTGAAAAGTTTTTACAAGGATAGCAGAGGCAGAGGGTAAAAATGAGCCAACCTCAACACAAGGAGAGATCCTGGAGGCCAGGACCCTCAATCACAGGGTTCCAGGGAGACTCCATCAGCCACAGCTGGCTTCTGGAACAGAAGACAAAAAGGAGCCAGGAGCCATGGAAGCCTCCAGCAGCTGAAGCAGCAAAGAGAAGGGATTCCTTCTTGAAGGAACAACACTGCTGTCATTTGGACTGTAGCCGGCTGAGGACTGCTGACTTCCGGACCAGGAGACGATAACACAAAGTTTCTACTAGCTAGAGCAGCGACCCAAATAAATAAACTCTAGCCCTAGAGATGCCGCGATGGAGGTGGGATGCCGCTGTGACTTACGTGAAGTGACCCAGATGTGCCACGGGCAGAGAGAGGTCAGGAGCTGGTGGGCAGTGAAGAACTGGCCTGGACTGCCTAGAAGGGCTGTGGAAATGGGCTGTGGCAAGTTCACGGGTGGGGAGGCAGAGGGAAGCCAGCCCTCTATCACCTTAGTTTTCCGGATCAGCGGAAAGACAATGCCTCAGGCTCTGCTGGTGAAGTCTCCTGAGTGAGGCAACCCAAAAACAGGAGGACAAACATGGAATGTACTCACTCATAAGTGGATTCTAGATATAAAGCAAAGGACAATCAGACTGCAACCCACAGAACCAGGGAGGCTATATAGCAGGGGCGGTCCTAGGATGACTGTGACTTATAAGTTTTGGTTTTACTCAATGACTGGGCAAGCCTCAATGAAACATTTCACAATTGGGATAAGAATTTATACTGTATCAAGTCAATAATAGAAAAATAAATTTTAAAAAGTGGGGGAGGGGAAGTCTCCTGGAAAAAAATATTAGAGGAACTGGGAAGGAAGAGACATGGTCTCAGGAAACTAATTTGTTTCCTGCTACAGCTGTGTGGGAGACAAAGTCTTCAGGTGATGAAACTGAGCACCTTCCAAGCAAAGGCTGGAGGTGTGACCTGGCTCTCCCTGACATCTGTATTAAAGCGTGGAAGAGAAAGACAGAGGGAGGTACTACCATCAGAAAAGTGATAGTGTGAGGCTTTCTCAGTGGCCTGGACCACAGGGAACGTCTGCTGTGCCCTGGGTGTGTAGCACAACCTTCTGTTAGCATATCAAAGGACAGAAAGGCCAGAGCCTCCAGCGACATAGGGCTCTTTGAAGAGAGCAGGCTGTGGACATCAAGCTCTCACACCCCACCAATCTGCATCCTGCTGATCCACGACACAAGCAAAAGCCATCTGCTCTATCCCGAGACCTCCAGCTCCCAGCAGCAGTGCCAACACCACCAGGACAGGGAGAAGATACAGGGGCTGAGCATGGAGGAAGGAACAGGACCCAGGTCTGGGCTGGGGCTCTGAGTTGCTTTCCTAAACTCATCTCCAAGGGTCAGGCACTGGGGTGGGGGAGACTTTGAGGCTGCAGCCAAAAAGGGTTAGGACAAACACCTGAGGAGTGTCCAGCCTGTAGGGGTCTGTACAGGCACCTAGGCTACTTTCTCATACTATTGTATTGCCTTCAAAACAATAGTCTGGCCGGGTGGTGGCGGTGGCTCAGGGCTTTAATCCCAGCACTTGAGAGGCAGAGTCTGGCAGATCTCTGTGAGTTCGAGGCCAATCAGGTCTACAGAAAGAGATCCAGGATAGGCTCCAAAGCTGCAAAGAGAAACCCTGTCTGGGGGGGGGGGGGGGACATAAAAGTCTGAGCTGGGTGGGAAATTCATGTCTTGATTTTCTCTTCTGGACTCTGAAGTGCCAAGACCAGCAACAGAGTTGCCTGTTGTTGCTAAAATTCTTTCCTCCTCTCAGGTCCCAGGGCATGAGTCCATGAAAGTTCACTCTAGGGAACCAATTAAGTTACCGGGCTTCCTTACAGAGCTTAGGTGAGTATGACCTACAGGGGTGTGGTGTTCCATCCAAAAAAAGTTGTACTGGAAAGTCTTTACCAGGCAGAGATGAGGACTTCCCCATAGCCTCGTTGATGGGACCCCCCCTCCCCTACTTCCTCCCTTGCCTATATATACTCTAGCCCATCTAGAGACCACGTGCAATTGAAGCAAACTTTCATACACAGGTGTCAAGGAGCAGCTGGATATGCAGGTGAGGATCCCATGGCCCTCCCACACCCACCATGAGGGCATGTTAGTCAACAAGCCCATTGTTGTGGAATAATCCTTCTGTAGACTGTGTAAGCCACACTGTGACTAGTTTAATAAGAAGCTGACCCGACGCCAGGCGGAGGGTGATGCATGCCATTAATCTCAGCACTCGGGAGGCAGAGGCAGGTGGATCTCTACAAGTTCGAGGCCAGCCTGGTCTACAGAGTGAGATCCAGGACAGGCACCAAAATCACACGGAGAAACCCTGTCTCATAAAAGGAAAAAAAAAAAAGGAAGCTAACCGGCCAATAGCTGAATAGGATAAGGCTGGGTGGGAAAACCAGACTAAGGACACTGGGAACAAGAAGAGCAGAGTCAGAGGAGTCACCAGTGAGACAAAGCGAGGAAACAGGAGGTAGAAGATGAAAGAGAGTTAACGCCACGTGACAGAATGTAGATTAACATAGATGGGTTAATTTAAGCTGTAAGAGCTAGTTAGTAATAAGCCTGAGCTATGGACCGACCATTTATATTTCATATTAAGTCTCCATGTCGATTATTTGAGAACTGGCGGGCGGGGAAGAAAAGTCCACCTACAGCCCATGAGATGATCTTCTAGAAGCAGGCACATCTGGATGGCCCCAAGGCGGCAGCTGTTTAGCCTGGCCAGTCCCCTGCTGTACACAGGTCCGGGCCAGAAACAGAACGTAGCACATGGATGATGCTTGGCTTCTTTTTGCTAGTGGCAGGGAACACCACCACACTGTTGGCAGCTCTGATCATGGCAGTTTTGTGTCCTGGCCTGACTACACCACAAAGGGTGAGTGCCCCCTCTCCCTACCAGACCATTTGGGAAAGGCGTGTGAGTAACCAGAGCATAAGGGAGGAATGCCTGGACCCAGACAGACAAGGTCTGTCCCCTACGAGCCTGCCCCTGGGCTACCTCTGAAACTAAGAGAATAAGATGCCTCATGAGCCAGCCAACCCCTTGCTCCATCCCCAGCCACACCCAGCACCGGCAAGCTCCGGGGGGCCAAACACTGGCTTTGGCTTTGAGTGAACAGTCAAGAGCCAAACACAAAGTCTGACCAGCTGCTGTGGTTCTGCCCTAGTCCCAAAGCCCTCACAGTGTGTACCGCCACCACCCGTGTACCGGCCACCAGAAGCAGGTGGAGCTGGAGAGCGAGTTTTGGTCAGCCTTAGTTATGTAAATTATGCTGAAAGTCAACTGGGGAAGGGTCAGAGACTTTAAGCTGGTTACCCCAGACAGACTGCTGAACAGCAACCGCTCCCCCTTTTCTCTGATCCCTCCACGTGACCGGCAGCCCAGATGTCACTGGCAAAGTAAGCACAAAGTTGGTGACGCGGGCCCCTGTTGATTCTGTACCTCGGTCCCCCTGGCATGTGTGTACAGATGTCAGGAATGTGGAGAAGGGGCACAGCCACCCCGCCTTGCTCCAGCGTCATCTGACTTCACACTTGGGGTTCCAGGAACAGAAAAGCAGCCACGGAGGCCAGGAAATGAGTTGAGCTGCCACCACCCCCACTCAGGGGACCAGCAAAGTCTCAGGATATCACATCAGCAGTGTTACAAAATCCTCTGGTAACCAAGATTCCGGACGCATCACATCCTGGGCCGGACGAAGAAAGTGGCTCCACCCACCAAAGTGAACCAGCTACTTCATGCCCTGCAGGGACACAGAAACCTTAGGCTGTGGCCACACACCTGTGTCTAATCCAGAAACACCAAGAGATGTGGGGAAAAGCTGTCCAATTCTGCTTTCTCCCCCATAAACCAAGGGCAGCAGGCAAGACTGTTAAACCCAGCAAAAAGGCGGAGTTCTGTCCAAGACTGGGGAAGGAGATAAGGGACTGACTGGTCTTGATTCTCAGAGATTGCAGTCACCGGTGCTCAGTGGGAGGCAGGTGAAGAGTCTGAGAATAATCAGAGGCCTCGCCTGTAACCTGGAGTGAAGGCCAGAGTCAGAGGAAAAGATACAGAAAGTAGGAACCAGAGCATTCCCCACAATGGCTAAGGAAGGAACAGGGAAGAGCAGGAACGAGGACACCGGAGAAGGCGCCCCAGACCGGCACTAATGCAGTTTTCATCACAGAATGCATTACTATCCGACAGACTGATATGCTAGTCAGGGATTAGAAGCAAGACTTCTGAGTACATCAGAACTTGGAGTTTCAGACATCAGAAACCTCACTCCATGAAATCTATACCGCACCATTTCCGGGTTTGTTTGTTTGTGTTCACTTAAAGTATCTTATTTATCACGGAAAAGGAAGAAAACACAAAACAAACCAGGGCTAAACTGTGAAGTCCAAGACGAAGATGAACCGCCGAAAAATCTACGAGCAGTACACGCACTAAAAATAATTCACTACCTATCTTAAAAATGCCAGTACAGGAAGCTGCGATTCCACCCACATGACTTGCACACCAGCCAAGACCCAGCAGTGGGTAAATAACCCTGAGTTGCAGAGGCCAGGCGATTCCAGCTCTACTCCCCAGTCGACTTACATCCAGCGGGCCTGTCCAACGCTCTCTGCCTCAGTTTCCTCGTTCATAAAGGGGCCAGTAATAGCAGCGCGAGGGACACCAAAGCTGCCAGGCACACCAAAGGAGGCACTTAAAACACCTATGATGCGGAGTCGGGCGGACCAGCGATCTCTCCTAGGATAACCTGGATCTGCGTGAAGACGCATAGGGTGGGCTGACCTGGAGAGTTTCCCAATCATCAGGGAGGGACAAGCGGGGACAGAGGGGCAGTGAACGCCACAACCCGAGGTGGAGACCTCGCGTCTGCGGGGAGACAAGTCCTCGGCCCCGCGGAGCCCTGAAGACAGCCTGTCCCCGCGGCTCCGCCCTCACCTGCGGTGTCCCATATGGAGATGTTGAGGGAACGCCACTGCTTCAGGTAGAAGGCGCCGCCCACGGTGCTGACCGTGTCCGGGAAGCGACGCTCCATGTAGCGCTGAAGCAGCGACGTCTTACCCACGTTCATGTCCCCCAGCAGCACGATCTTCCCGTCCGGCTTCCGCATGGTCGCGGAGGAGGTGGCTCCTGCGCCCCTCGGCCACCCGCCCAGGACGCCAGGGGTAGCGGACCCCGAGCTCCCAGGGACCCCGGACTCTAGTGGCCCGGACCTGAGGTCGGGACGCGCTGAAGTGCCAAAGAGGAAGCGCGCACAGGCTCTGCGGGCGAGTGTGAACTCAGCCCTGCGACCCACGTGGGGTTCCCGGCCACCACGCCCCCGGTCCCGCCCCCAGCCTTCTTTCCAAGCCCCTTCCCCAGTGCCCCAACACCTCTACCACGCCCCTATCCCTCCCCATCCCTCCTCCCTTAAAACCTCCCTGCTAAACCTCAGCACCACGCCCACCCCTCCCTCCCCATTCTTCCCCATTCCTTCTTACTCAAGCTCCATCCCGCGTCCCTGCAATCCCAAACCCGTCCCGGCTTCATTTCCCTCCCCGACTCAGAGCCCTGGCCCCTGCCCACCCAGACCCCCCGCCTTCCCACCCCTCCTCCTCCAAGCCCCTCTCCAGCCTCGCCCCCCACCCTCTCTCCTGGAACCCCTCTCCCCGGCCCGGAGCATGCCACGCCCCCTCACGCTTGCCTACTCCTACTCCCCACCCCCGGCTGGCTCTAGCAGGATCACGGTACCGCTCAACCCCTGCCCTTGGAAGGTTGGTGTGCCGCCAAGCTTGGAGCCTAGGACCTGGGACCGAAGGTGAAAGTTCCAGAGCGCCTTCCTTCCCGACACTCGCGTTCCTCATCAGCCCGGGTTGGCTCAGAGCGGCGCAGGACCCGGTGACCGTGGCTCAGCGGGCGATGTGTGTGTTTGGTCCCAGGACCCGCGGCTCTGTTTCGCTTCTCAGCCCCTGCCGGGCTCTCCTCGGTGCACCGTGATTGCAGCCACACAGGGGACCCTGGAGAGTTTATGCGGCTGGGAAGATCCCTTGGAAGATTGCTGAGGTTGAGGGCGGACACGGAGCGGGCTAGGGCACCGGGAGATACCTGCTAGGTGGGTTTGCTTTTTACTTCTGCAAGAAACCTTTCGTGCGGCAATAGAGGGCAGTTGCTGTTCAGGAAAACTTGACTGCATTTGCAGTGGCTGCTAGCGAAGACTTCCCTCCCCCCATAACAGAGAACCCTTGAAGTGCGTTCAAAATCCTCCCTCCTGTGGCTCCAGCCTGCAGGGAGGCGGAGGAGTTACCCTGGGACAGGTAAAGCCCAGCAGGTCCTGTTCCTCAAAGGAGAGACGACACTCTTAGGAGCTACACCCTCTGCAGAAGTGAGGTTCCCCTGAGTCCAGAAGGCAAAGAAAGCCTCAGGCACCCTGCCCGCTGCGCTGAGGACCAGCGCTCTTGAGAATGTGGTGGAAAGGTAGATTCTGAGGCGTGGAAAGTTCACCAGCTCGTGAAACCCGCTCCCTCTGAGCCCCAGGCTCTTGCTAGCCACCCCGCCTCTCCCCTGCCCTCCCAGTGGAATTTAAGTTACTTCTAATTTGTTGAGGGTTTGTTGCAGGAAAGTTACAGGGCCAGGCTGGGGCGGGAACCAGACGCCTGAGGCTAAGGGATAGAAATGGGCAGGGTCTGTGTAAACGCCTAGTTCAAGGCCCAGAGGAGGCAAGATTTCAGGAGTCCTCACCCCCACTTCCCTGTCCCACCCCTTCAGCAGGTGAGCTGCCCGAGGTTCTTACCGTGTCCAGAGTTCTTCTAACTTTCTCAGTGGTAAAACATTCTGAATTTCATGATGTATTAGTTGAGAAGGGTTACTTCCCGTAGAGATGTACTTACAATCAAAAAACGACAACAGCAAGAAACATTTAGAAATAAAACAATAAAATAAGTCAGGCGTAGTGGCTCATTCTTTTAATCCTGGTACTCAGGAGGCAGAGGCAGGCGGCTCTCTGAGTTCAAGGACAGCCAGGGCTACACAGAGAAACCCTGTCTTGAGAAAAAAAAAAAAAAAAAGATGGAGCTGGAGAGATGGCTCAGAAGTTAAGAGCACTGGCTGCTCTTCCAGAAGTCCTGAATTCAATTCCCAGTAACCACAAGACGGTTCACAATCCTCTGTAATGAAATCTGGTGCCCTCTTCCAGCCTGCAGGGATGCAGGCAGAACACTGTATGCATAATAAATAAATAAATAAATAAATAAATAAATAAATAAATAAATAAATAAATAAATAAATAAATAAGTAAGTAAGTAAGTAAATAAATAAGTAAATAAGTAAATAAATATTAAAAAAACAGGTGTACATAGAAAAAGAGCAGAGAAGTACTGAGCTCAGTACTTAGGGGTGTGTAGTAAGAGTTGGCTATCCGTGGTCCGTGGTTTTGCTTTTATTTTCTGCCATGGATGTGTATCACTTATGTTATTTCTATATGTGTGCATATGGATATGCCTAGACAGAAGACAAATGACAGATCGCAGCTTATACCTAGGATGTGTTGGGGAGGGAGGAAGGAAGCAAGAGAGATATTTTGTTTGAACCAGGCATAGTAGCACATATAATATCTGAAGCAGGAAGATCATGACTTCAGGGCCAGCCTCTGTTGTATAGTGGGACTGTGCCTCAAAAAACTACACGTTTAAAATCTCAAACCAAGTGGGGGTGGGGGGTGGCACACACCTTTAATCCCAGCACTTGGGAGGCAGAGCCAGGCGGATCTCTGTGAGTTCGAGCCCAGCCTGGTCTACAGAGCGAGACCCAGAACAGGCACCAGAACTACACAGAGAATCCCTGTCTCAAAAAAAATAAACAACAACAACAAAACCCCTCAAATCAAAGAGGAAAATTAAAAAACAAAAAACAAACAAACAAACAAAAAAACCCAAACAACAGGAACATCCTTTAGGGTTTTGAGTTTAAAGAAAACCTGGCCTGAAACTTATTAAAGTTGATATGAAATTTTCCCCCACAAAACTCCTGTGTTGGATGCTCAGTCCCCAGTTGGTAAACCCAGGTGACCGGGGATATTAGGCAGGAAGAAAGGGATGTAAGAACCTTCTGAAGCCATCTCCTTCCCAGGAACTTCTGAGACAGGAATACCAATGCATCAGCTCTGAAGCAAATGGCAGAATGGGTTCTCAGTTAGACCCTGAGAAGCAGAGAGTTACATTTTTTGTCTGTCTGTCTGTCTGTTTGTTTGGTTGGTTGGTTGCTTTTTCAAGACAGGTTTTCTCTGTGAAACAGTCCTGTCCTGTCTTGGAACTCACTCTGTAGACCAGACTGCTGTTGAATTCACAGAGATCCACCTGCCTCTGCCTCCTGAGTGCTGGGATTAAAGGTGTGCGCCACCACCGCTGGGCTGAGAGTTACAGTTTTTAAAGGATGTCAGTTTCAAGTGCTGTGATGCCTGGGTCAAAAACAAGCTATCACGCACTGGCCTTTCAGTGAGGGAAGAGCCACAGGCTGCTTAAGGTTAAAGTTCAACTGATGTGGAGGGCTCTAAGCTGTCTGCAAAGCCAAAGGGTCAAGGTACCTGAACTATAATTAGCTATTCCTTCTGTGCCGGATCTAACGAAGCTGGACGGCAAACCCACAGCCATGTTGGGTAAGATAGGCAGTGTTGTTGCCTATGTTAAGCTATCCCGGTGAGTTAAACCAGACCATGTTAAGGGAAAATGGCCCCGTGGTTGTCTTGAAAGGGCAGAGTGCTGCCTTCAGACCCCAGGTCCATTACCATCTCATTTAGTACATCTATGAAGTACAAAAGCGTGCTTCATCTTTGCACTTTTTTTTTTGGTTTTTCGAGACAGGGTTTCTCTGTGTAGTTTTGCGCCTTTCCTGGGACTCACTTGTTAGTCCAGGCTGGCCTCGAACTCACAGAGATGTGCCTGGCTCTGCCTCCCAAGTGCTGGTCTTTTCACTTTTATTCTATCCAACTGTAGCTTTCTCTGTCCTTCCATCTCCCACCCCCCCACACACACACACCTTGCTGCTAATTCTCAGAACCACTGTCTCTCTCTGAGTCTTTCTCTGACCTCAACAGTTGTCCTTGCGTTCCCTTCTGTGGCTGTTTTTAGACTTCATTTTATCAGTGAGACCAAGAATGTGCAAAGGGTTCCTTCTGTGCTTCGATAACACATCATCGGGAGGTGACCGGATCCTGGGTAAACTGGGAACTGAAGTTTCCGGGGGTGTAGGGAGGGTGATGTGGGGAGGTGGCACCCTTCTCACAGACTCTACAAGGACAAATGACTGGACACTTGCTCAGGGACAGTTAAAATGTTGCAGACCAGGGCCAGATTATCTTGGACTATTTTAGTCCCTTTGAAAGCCACTCCTGTAGCTGACCTAACAGCCTCGTGACTTTCAAAACATTTACAATGTAGTCCCAGCATACGACTGGCTTCCACCAATCCAAAGCTAAGAATGTCATCAGATAGCATCTGAGGCCTGAGCAGACAGGACGACTCTCCTCTCTTTGCTGTAACCCCCCCACCCCCACCCCCACCCCACCCCCTTGCACCTTTGCCCCCACCATGGTCCCCACCAATGTGTTTGGCAAATGCCTGGATTTATGACTTCCTTTGTAGTCTCTCACAACCATTTCCAGAGTGGAAGATGTCTCTCCAGCACTCTTAAGTCTGGGTTCCTGGGCCACCATCACGCAGACTTGGCTGTCTCATTCCCTCAGTGGCGAGAGTGTGTTTTTACATTCACGGGGCTCCAAACTAATCAGTGGGTGGATCCCTTGATAGACTCAATACCCGGGCATTATTGGGAGGCAGGGCCTCGATGAAGGAAGTAGATCTGTAGATAACTAAAAGGATACATACACCTAGTCTGGTCCCTTCCCCTCCCCGTGAAGTCAGCAGCCTGCCCCAATTTGCACTTCTGCCCCTGCACAGACCACAGTAAAAGGCCAAGTGACTATGGACTGACACCTCTGAGGCTGAGCCAAAATAAGCCCTTCCTCCTTAGTTTTCCTAGGTACTCTGTCACAGTGATGAAAAGCCGATAATGTCTCGCTTTAGTGCGACACACTCGTTCTCATTGTGAGCCACTAAGACAGTATCACTAACTAAAGCCTGGCTTATATAGGGTGGGGGTGGGGGTCATCTTCATGTTGTACATCCGATGGGTCTGGACAAATGTGCAATGAAAGGCCGCGTGTGTTAACTCATTTCTCATCGCTGGGACGAAACACCTGACCCAGACAAGAGAAGGAAAGAGCTGTTTGGCCTTGTGGCTTCAGCCCGTGGTCTCACAGTCCAGGGCAAGGCAGAAATGTCACAGAGGAGGGCGTTGCAGAGGACAGCAGCTCACCTCATGAGCTGCTGGGAGTAGAAGGAGAGAGTCATGGCTGAAAACCACCCTTCAGATGCACCCCAGTCATCTACAGGCCCCACCACCCAGTTCCATCACTTCCCGATAGCCTGTTTGAATTCTGAATCCATCGGGAGATGGAACCATCGACTAGGTCAGAGCCCCAGTGATCTAGCTGGCTCCGGAATCCCAGGCTCCCAGGCTAGGGGAGTGTTTCACCAGTCACCTGGGAATCTCTCCATCCAGTCAGACTGTCAAGTGTCACCCGCAGAGTGCGTTGCAGACCCATACAGACCATACAGAAAGGTCTATGGCTCTAACACTCCACAGGTGCTGTGCATTCAGCCTGCCCTCACCAGGACCCATAGTTCTGATTTTTCCAGAATGTTATATGGAGAAATCACAGCACACAGAGACTCTACACTGGCTTCCTTCACTTACAAGGGAACTTTAAAATCTTTTGTTTTTACTAATGTTATACAGCAGTTAGTAAAGTCTTTTCTTGACTCTATGCGGCATATATTTGGATGGGCACTGAAAACTATAGTCTGTGAATACAAAAGAGCCAGTAACAGTCATCCATAGGGAAATGGACTGAAGGGGCATTGTGGTGGTATTCTAATTGTACTGAAATGTGATTTTGATTGTATGTTAATAAATAAAGTTGCCCGGGGGTCAGAGCTATTAGAGCCATAGATAGAGTGTGGCGGTGGTGGCACACGCCTTTAATCCCATAGATCTCTGTGTGTTCAGGGATACAGCCAGCATTGGAGACATATGCCTTTAAGACCTAGGGGGCTGTACATTCAGACAGTGATGAGGCAGTCACGTGTTTGGGTTTACAACCAATGAGAAGACAGAACAATAATACTATAAAAAAGACATACAGACAGGATATAGCTCTCTTTCGGGAAGCTGGGACAGCAGAAGGAAGGGTGAGATTTTAGCTCTGAGTTCTGACCTCTTGGCTTTCTCTTTTACATTGTTTCTGTGTTTCTTATTTAATAAGACGGTTGGTTACATCTACAGGGCATAGTTCCAGTTCACCTCACAATGCTGGTGTCTGGAGTGTGTGTGCACGCGCATGCGCACGCATGCATGCAGGCATGCATGCATGCATGCATGCATGTGACTTTTTTTTATGTGTATAGCTATTTTGACTGCATCTATATCTGTGCATTATGTGCATGCCTGGTACCCATGGAGGGCAAAAGAAGGTGTTGGATTCCCTGGAACTGGAGTTACAGATGGTTGTGAGCCACTATGTGAGTGCTGGGAACTGAACCAGGGTCCTCTGCAAGGACAAGCAGAACTCTTAACTACTGAGCCATCTCTCCAGCCCCATGGTGTTTGGATTTGTTACAGTTGGCTGTGTTTCGTTTTCAAACATAAAACTAAGAACAAAAGAAGGCACTATCGATTGATTGATGGATCCTTGCTGGTGCCTGCCCTGTGGCCAGACAGGGCCAGGCTGGCACAGGAGCTGAACTATCACACTGGTGCTAAGCCAGCCGCAGGCTATAGGTACATCCCTGGGTGCAACATGAGAGTCTCTTCCCAGGGGAATGCTATCGTCAGCATTTCCGAGGGAAAATGGGCCAGATCTTGTATCTCATCTTGTAATTTAGTTTCCACTCCCAAGGCTTAGAAACATAGACACTTTTAGGTTATCAAGAGAAACAAAGGTGTTTTTGTCTCCCAAGTGCTTGCTACAGTTTTAGACTTGAGCAGCTAGTCAGGGGTCCAATAAGAGCCTAGGGCACCTCTCAGGCCACTATTACGGGGGACTCATCTCTGAAGAAAGAAAGCCACCATGCCACTGAAACTCCAGTTGAGGCTTCCTCCTTGATGTTGGGAATTCCTCTGTGCTGTAGCTCTGAAATATCTGTATGTTTGAAACACATATGTACTTGCCAGGCTTCGGGCCCTCATGCATCCTAAGCAAATGCTCTACCACTGAGCTATACCCTGGCCACCTATTTGTGCATAAGAAAACAGATCCAGGAAGCTTCCCTCAAGGTTCTGCACACCTGTGACATCCAGGGAGAGGTCTGCAGTCTAACTGTGTCCAGCCTGGACTGAGCCAGTTATTGACTTTACTGCTATCTAGACCCTGTAAGAACCAAGTTTTAATAATCCATACTTCAGACTGCTGATGTGAATATTAGCATGAGCCTCACATAATGTAGGAGCTATATATGACCAGAGTTTAATTCTCAGAAATCACTGACCACTACATCGAGCCCTGAGTTTAAAAATTGACCAATGTAGTCAAGTTATGACTAACTTAACGTGTGCGTGCGTGCGTGCGTGCGTGCGTGCGTGCGTGCGTGTGTGTGTGTGTGTGTGTGTGTGTGTGTGTGTGTGAGTCAGAGGACTTCTCCTGGGGACTGAACTCAGGCGGTCAAACTTGGTGGCAGATGGCTTTAGCCACTGAGCCATCTCACCAGCCCCCCACCTTTTTTTCCAATGTATTCTGACTGAAGTTTCCCCATCTTCCACTCCTCCACGTCCTCCTCCTCCTCCTCTCTCCCCCAGATCCACTCAACTTCCCTTCAGAACATGGCATAACGAGATACAATAAGACAAGGCACAAGCCCTCACCCACCAAGGCTGGGCAAGGCAACCCAGTAGGAGGAAGAGTCCCAAGGGCAGGCAAAAGAGTCAGAGACACCCCACTCACACTGTTAGGAGTCCCACGAAGACACCAAGCCAACAACAATAACACATATACGGAAGACCTAGTGCAGACCCTGCAGGCTTCATGATTGTGGCTTCAGTCTCTGTGAGGTGCTATGAACCCTGCTTAATTGGTATACAGTGTTCTGTCTACATGTATCCTTGCAGAAGAGGGTGTCAGATCTCATTACAGATGGTTGTGAGCCACCATGTGGTTGCTGGGAATTGAACTCAGGTCCTCTAGAAGAGCAGCCTGTGGTCTTAACCTCTGAGCCTTCTCTCCAGCCCCCAAGGGGCTTCTTAAACTCCTGGGCCATGCCATGTACTGCCCCTCCCCATCTTTCCTAGTCTCAACCAACTGTGAACCTCTGTCATTACAGACTAATTTGAATTTTCCAAATTTTTATAAGCATGGGATGATGCCACATGCTCAAGCCGAGTCCAGCTCCTTCAACAGAGTAGGAGTTCCTCATCAACGTAAGCTGCAGTGGTGTGGCTTTTTCTTTTCACTTCAGTGAAGACCCCGCTGTCTTGATCCACTTCCTGTTGGACACTGGGGCTGTGGTCCCCTGCCTGTGGCCACACTTGTCCCACCATCAGCAGCTCATAAGAGTCCTGACTTCTCTCCTGCCAACATTTGGTATGCTGTTTGTGTATCTTCTCTGCGGAAGTGACTCTTCAAGTCTTTCCACAGATAGGGGTATTTTTATTTATTTGTTTGTTTGTTTTGGCCTTTTCTTTTCTTTTCTTTTTTTCAGAGCTGAGGACCGAACCCAGGGCCTTGCGCTTGGTAGGCAAGCGCTCTACCACTGAGCTAAATTCCCAACCCCTATTTTGACTTTTTCAAGACAGGGTTTCTCTGTGTAGCTTTTGTGCCTTTCCTGGAACTCACTCTGTAATTCAGGCAGGCCTCACAGATATCTACCTGCCTCTGTCTCCCAAGTGCTGGGATTAAATGTGTGCGCCACCACCGCCAAGCTGGCATTTTTTTAGAGACCCACACCCTCAGGTGCAGATGGTTATTAATGTACAGGCATGTGTGAAAGCCACCAACACATGAGCCCAAATGAGCATAATCAGAAACACGGCAACTTCCACGCCAGCCTCTTGCGCCCCCTACTGGTGGTGGTCAGTGCCTTCGGTAGCCGGATGGAAAGGGTGGATCCTGAGGGTCCTCGCTCACAGCAGGCATCCTGCCAGGGATGTGAGTGTGGAGGTGACTTGACCACCTCCGCCTTCCTTCGTGGAAGCCCTCCTGCAGTAAGGGGACTCGCTTTCAGCTTGCTCTTCCCCAGGGTCCCATGGAGAGCCTGAAGGTCACACAAGTGACTCCATCAGATGCCCCTGGGGCAGGAATCCAACTGAACGGCCCCTCCTGGAGATGTTTTTTGGAGCTGTGCACAGGGCCACTTGGCTGAGGTTCAGCCACCTGGGCTGGAATGCGTAAGGGCCCTGCTGTGCACCGCTGCCCAGGTAGGAAAGAAGTGTAGGACCTGCTTCCGCCCCGGAGGCAAGGTGCTAGACCTGCAGCTTGGCTGCCCACGGGGACTGATTTGTGTTCCCAGGTCCTTAAAATCCTACCCCACTCACTCCCAGCACGTCACCCTGTGTGTAAATAGGGTCATTTCGTATGTGATCCGTTAAGACCATAGGAAGCGGCCCCATGATACGACTGGTGTGAAAGGGGAATGGGAACCCTGAGACGATGTAAAGAGAAATGCAGGGGTGACAGGACAGACACTGGAGGAACCCCGCGACACCTCACCACCAGGGGCTGCAAGAAGGATCCTGCTCCTCTGTGGACTGCTGAGGCAGATGCCTTAACTCTAGACCGCCAGAAAATCACTCCTCTTGTTTCTAGTTACGTAGTGGCTGTCCAGACTGAGGAGGGCAGCCCAGGCTCCCGTTCACGGACACTGCTCTGGACCCTGTGACTGGCCATATTCCCAAGAGTCAGTGTTTTACCCGCAGTGACATCCAGCCTTGGAGTTTGTTTGTTGTTTATCTTTAAAAACACAATAAAAGGGATTTCTTCTTTTCCTGGGTACTAGTGGCTTTTCTATCGCCATGAAATGCCATGACCAGGCGCTTATAAAAGAAAGCATTTAATCTGGGGCTTGGTGTAGCTGGGTGGACTGTTTTCACCCAGAAGAAGGAGACCAGGACCAATTCCTTATGAATCTGAAGTTTTTAACGAGCCACAAAGACCTGGCCAGGGGCACTCAATCCCATGACTACAAGGTGTCCCCAAGCCTCGTGAGCAGGGGGTTTATAAAGGTAGAAACCACAAATTTGGTGAATCCCGTTGACGTAGCTGCAATGGTTGCTGGGAGGCATGACAGAAGATGAACTTTTAATAAGAACGGGGCACAGCTCTGTCAGCTCGATGTTTGATACGGAAGGGAAGCAGAGGAGTAGCAGGTGGGACATGGATCCCATAAAGTACTATGCATACCCGCGGGTCAGGCTGATCTTAGTTTGACCTGAGGATGGTCAGGATTTAGTAAATGTGTTTTCTCACTCAGGCTCCGAGGGTTCCAGAGGGTTGGAGTCCATAGTCTTGGTGGGGAGTTTGGCAGCAGGCATGACGATGGAGTGGTAACTGAGACCTTACATATCCCTACGCATGCGCAAGAAGCAGAGAGAACTACCTGAAATGACTTGAGTCTTTTCAAACACCTCTAACAAGTCCACAGCTCATAATAATTCCCAACAGTTCCAACTGGGCACCAAGTATCCAAATATGAGCCTCTGGGGGTTATTCTTGTTCAAACCACCACACTACCTATGACTCATCACACAGAGCTAACAGTTCGGGACCGAGTGTTCAAAGGCCTAAGACTTTGGGGGGTTTCAAACCACCACATCTGGTTGTTGGCTTTCTCTGACATGTTCAGATCTTGTCTGCTGGACCCGGGATCTGAGAATCTGGAAGAATGTGCAAGTCTAGAGTCTAATGCCACAGACCACCTTACTTCAATTTCAGTGTGCTTGTACACACAAACAAAAGGAAGGTTGTGTGACTTCAGAAAAACATGTAAAGAAACATCAGTGAGCACATGCTAAATATTAACAGAGCAGCCCTTTCCCAGAACTTTCTGAGGACAGACAATTTAAACACAATTGCCTGGCACGCACTATAGATTATATCTGGGAAGTATGAGAACAAGGCGGAAGGCTGTACCCAGATCAGGGTACACCGACCAGATTGGGTTCTATAGCTGTGTTCTGACATCCAACAAGAATAAACATGTTGCATGAATGGAAAGTAAATGTTTAACACAGGAGGCATGAAATCATGTCCAAGAACAATCCAGGGAACAAAATGCACCTGAGCTAAAAGGCTCTCTGCTTTTCACCCTGGACCCTCTCACAGTTCCCCAAGGCATTGCTCACCAGGCATCATTCTTTTGATCATGTTCCAACAGCGGTAAAAAGAAGTATTTGTCAAAAATAAGCTAGAGAGATAGATGGCTCGGTGGTTAGGAGTGTATCCTGCTCCTGCAGAGGACCTGAGTTTGATCCCAGTACCCACATCAGACAGCTCACAACTGCCCCTAACTCCAGCTCCAGGGGATCCAACACCTCTGGCCTTACCTAACCAGCAACTGCACTAACATGCACACATCCACACACAGAGAGGATTAAAAAAAAAAACAAAAACCTCATGTTTCCTGTTTAATTTTAAAGTCTTATTTTATCTTGTATTTTTGAGATAGAGGCTCATGTAGCCCAGGCTAGCCTTGTACTAACTCCTAATCCTTTTGCCTGTGCCTCCTAAGTGCTGGATTACAGGCATGTGAATTGGGATCCTAACTGGTCTTATCAAATAAAAACCCACAAGCAAATATTAGGGTGAAAGCTGAGAAAAGCCAGAGAAGCAAAGGAGCAGCCACAATGATTTCTTACCTCTACAAATCCTCAGACGGAATGGGGGCATGAGATCCTGTCTTCACCTGCCTTATATTCCTGTCTCTACCTTCCAGTTGTGCTGGGATCAAAGGTGTGAGCCACCAAAGCCTGGCTCTGTTTGTCTTTTAGACTGGTTCAATCTCGTGTAGCGTAGGGTAGCCTTGAACTCCTGATCTTCCTGCTTCCTCCTCCCAAGTGCTGAGATTAAAGGTGTGTGCCACCACTGCCTGGTCTATATGGTTAACTAGTGGTTAGCTTTGCCCTCTGATCTCCAGGCAAGCTTTATTTGTCAGAACGCAAAATATCACACAACAGGCATGTGCTACCATGACCTGCTCATTTTGACTTTAAAATCACTTTTATTAATATCAGAAATAAGAGAAAGTGACGTACAGTCGTTACTGCTGACCACAGAACAGGCTGGCCTGACCAGCAGAGTGAGAAAGGAAAGTCAAGGATCCTAAGGGCTGGGCTCATCACAATCACAGGACCGGGGTAAGGACACAAACATACCTCCAGGGGAACACAAAGCCACTGTGACAGTTGCTTTGGGGTTCAATCAGAAGGAACAGTACTTAAATTCTACCACAATGTTAGGACAGCTAGCCAGGTGTGATGGGGACAGCGACCTTGTCCTCTTCCTCCTGGATGGAGAATGTCAGAACTGATGGGCAATGACAGAACTGTCCTGTCTGAGCTCTACTGCAGGGGTGACCTGGGAAGAGCCAGCAGCCAGTGGTGTGTATAACCATTTATCACCTGTGATTAAAGCCTGGCTCCCACCCTGGCCTTGCTGTACAGAAACGCGTTCCACTCTCTCTGCTTGACAGAGTGTCATCTCTCCTCAGCTTTCTCCAGAGGCCACACAAACCTGTTTCTCATGGCTTGTCTAAACAGGAAATAGGAATTCCTCAGACATTTGGTACGTGACACCGTGACCATGAACTTGTGCTTATGCAGGCTGTTTACTCTTGCAAAGAAAACCAACTTGTTGGAACCGCAAGGTCTGTCATCATCTCAGAAACCCTCGAGTGCCCCACTTAAAACACTTCATTGTGCCTGCAAACAGAGTTTAAGAGCCTTGGTGATGAGTTCACTGCATTCCAGGGAGGATGCCAGGTGTGTGTGTGTGTATGCGTGTGTGCACTTTTTATCACAACACAAGGGAACTGTGAGGGCATGAGGAAAGCCCTCCTGCTTCATCTCCACTCAGTTTCCAGTTTGCTGTAGTCATGGTTTATGAAGCCCTGCCATGGGATATCACTCCTTCACAATGGGAAATTCAAGTTAGATTGTATAACTCTGGACAAACAGATGGGGGAGGGGATGAGAAATGTCTCAACAAATGTATTAATGGTTTTTGAAGATCAACTGAGGATCTCATTCACAAAGCAACACAATTTACCAGCCATAAGAGCCCTTACAGAGGACAAAGGACTTGCAGAAGGGAGTCCTGGATAAAGACACTGAAATGTTGCTGCTTCACAGGGGAAACTGTCAACACAGTCAGCACCCCAGTCAGTGACAAAAACACCCCACGGCCTCCAAAGTCAGGTTCTGTCCTTGTCCTTGGGGCTGTCCATCCTATTCAGACTTTGCTGTGTTGTCTTAGATAGGGTTTCCATTGCTGTCATTAAACACCATGTCCAAAGGCAACCTGGGGAAGAAAGGGTTGACTTCACCTGGCAGCTTATAAGCCCATCATCCAGGGAAATCAAGGCAGGAACTCAGGGTAGGAACCTGGAGGCAGGAACTGATAAGGAGGCCATGGAGGAGTGCTGCTTACTGGCTTGCTCCAAGGAGGAAGAACCAGGACACAGTCATGTTGTGGAATACCTAACTATGTAAAGATCTGTTACATTTGTTTCTGCTGTGGAATATCACTTTAACTGTGTAAAGATCTGTTACATTTGTTTCTGCTGTGGAATATCGCTTTAACTGTGTAAAGATGTGTTGCATTTGTTTATGCTGCATTTGTTTAACAATGTATAGATATGTTATATTTGTTTATACTACATTTGTTTAATTATGAAAAGATGTGCTGCTGTTTCACCTTGCCTGCCTAGGGCACCTGATTGGTCTAATAAAAAGCTGAACAGCCAACAGCTAGGCAGGAGAGGGATAGGCGGGGCTGGCAGGCAGAGAGAATAAGTAGGAGGAGGAATCTAAGCTTGAGAGAGAATGAGGGAGAAAAAGAGGGAGATGCCTGGGGCAAGCTAGCCAGCCACCAGCCAGCAGACACAGAGTAGGACATACAAAAAGAAAGGTAAAAAGTCCCAAGGGAAAATGAAGATGAAGAAAAACAGGTTAATTAAAGTTAAAGAAGAAAAAAAAGCTAGCCAGAAATGAGCATAAGCTAAGGCCAGGCATTCATAACTAATAAGTCTCCATGTCATGATTTGGGAGCTGGTTGGTGGCCTAAAAGAAACCTGGCCCAGCAGTGGTGGCGCACACCTTTAATCCCAGCACTCGGGAGGCAGAGGCAGGCCGATCTGTGAGTTCGAGGCCAGCCTGGTTTTCAGAGCAAGATCCAGGACAGACACCAAAACTACACAGAGAAACCCTGTCTTGAAAAAAGAAAAAAAAAGGAAAGAAAGAGCCTGGTACACAGTCAAAAACTGAACAAAGCAACACCAAACTCCAATAATGCAAATAGCTCAGCATTCCAATATCAGGGGTTCACTCACAATATTCTGGGCTCCAAAGGGCTTGGATAGCCACAGTCTGCTATTTACAGCCAACTCAGGCTGCTCCACTCCATTGGCTGTAGCTGTCTTTGGTGACTGTCCTGTGGTACTGGTATTTCCAATACGCTGGGGTCTCTGCTGCACTCTCATCAATAGCCTATCCTGGGCTTTCTTCAGCCATGTGGTGCCAAGCCTCAGCTTCGCTCTATGACCCTTTCAATCCTGAAGCTTCTATTGCAGCCGAGGCTGCCCCTTCACCAATGGCCTCTCACAGTGCCAAGCTTCAGCTGCTCCCTCCATGACCCCTTCATGCCTCCGAAACCAATACTACTTGGGAAACTCTTAAATCTTACCAAGTTTGGCTGCCAGCATAAGGGATAGCCTTGGCAAGCTCAGGACCACAGCCTCTTTTGTGCTGAAGCCTAGGAAAAGGTTTCAGAAGATTCTGCCTCAGTGATGCTGGTCTCTTCTTAGTAAAGACTGATTGTTCAGACCCTGCTGACCAGTATGAGTGAATTCCAGTAAAGCAGAGGTTTCACTTTAGTGGTTCTTAATTTGATGTCAGCGGCTCCAACAGTCTTTAAGGAACTCTGAAAACTTCCCTCTGAACCACACAAGCCAGGCCTTCACTGTCTGTCTCCACTGCTCTCAGCATAATCTTCCAAGTCCCCACAATATCCCACCAAGCTCTGAGCACTCGGCGGCTTTTCCAACCCAAGGTTCAAATGCTACCAGTCCTCCGCAAAACACATGGTCAGGTCTGTCACAGCGATACCCTCCCCTCCAGCCTGGTACCAATTTCTGTCTTCCAGTTTCTATTGTTGTGGCAAAACACCATGACCAAAGGAAACCTGAGGAGGAAAGGGTTTATTTAAGCTTACAGTTCAACATCACAGTTCCATATAACAGAATACTATCCAGCAATAAAAGAAAAAAAATCAAACTGTGGATGCAAGCAACAAGGATGAATATGCAGAGAATTATTGTGAGAGGAAAAAAATGCCAATCCCAAAAGGCTACATTCTGTAGACAGATTCTATCTGTATGACATTAATTGTAACATCTACACTACAGTGTCCCTGTTGGCTGTCGGAACATTCCCATGCCACCAGGATCTCCTTTGTTAACTTTTGTAGACACACACACTTCCCCTCACCTCAAGCTCCCCTAAGCCCCTGGTAGACTAGCAGCCACTCAGAGTGGCTAGGCCACTATGCCCTATCCCCATCCCAATCCAGAGTCTCTAACCCCACATTAATGTTTTTGTTTTGTTGTTGTTATTGTTGCTGTGTGTGTGTGTGTGTGTGTGTGTGTGTGTGTGTGTGTGTGTTCTGAGACAGTTCTTACAACATAGCCTAGGCTGGCCTGGAACTTGTAACAATCCTCCTGCCTGTCTCCTGAGTGTAGAATTAGTGATGCATCATCACATCCAGCTAAAATATTTTTAATGAAGGTAAAGCTTTTCAGGTCTTCCACTTGAGACTGAAGCTGGCAAAAAGAGAGTTCACTTCCTTTTCTGGTGGTTGATATGTAATAGAGAAATACACACACACACACACACACACACACACACACACAGTGTGTGTGATCACAAGATGAAGATCTTGGATCCTGCTTTTATGGTTTGTTTGTAAAATACAGGAAAACAAATGCAACTGTAGGTTCTTGGCTTTTCTATAGGAGAAAATGACCGAGAATGCCTAACACAGGGAGCCAGAGGGCACTCAGTGGTCCAGAGCACTTGTTGCTCAATCATGAGGACTGGGAAGTTCAGGTCCCAGCCTCCACATCAGCACCCACAACTGTTTGTGACTCCAGCTCTAAGGGATCTGATTCCCTTTCCACATCCATAGGCACCTTCATACACATGCAAATATACTCACAGAGACACACAGAAATCTTTTTTTTTTTAATTTATTATTTATTACATATACAGTGTTCTGCCTGCATGTATTCCTGCAGGCCAGAAGAGGGCACCAGATTTCATTACAGATGATTGTGAGCCACCATGTGGTTGCTGGGAATTGAACTCAGGACCTCTGGAACAACAGTCAGTGCTCTTAACTGCTGAGCCATCCCTCCAGCCCCAGAAAGATTTTTTTTAAATGCCCAACACAGCACCACACACAAATAGGTCAGACCTAAGAAAAGCTTTGATCATCCGAGACTTTGATTCAAATGTTGCTCCTGCACATGACAACTGGGGCAGAGGGCGTGGCAGAACTACAGTTAGAAGATCAGCACTCAGGATGTCTCCTCTGCAGCCATCACACCGCTGGAGCCGCTAGGAGTGACTGAGGGATGCTGTAGCCATGGCTTTGACCACAGTAACAGTGGGGATGGAGAGATGGCGAGGCAGACTTCCATCACCACATGGCAGCTCACGACCACCTGTAACTCCAGGTCCAGGGGACCCAACATCCTCTCCTGGCCTCCACAGAGAACAGGCATACACACACACACACAGACACACACACACACACAGACACACACACACACACACACACACACAGACACACACACACACACAGACACACACACACACACACACACACACAAAACATTCACAAACATACATGAAATAAATTAAAATTAAACAACAGCTTCATCATGTGCATCTTTAAGAAAGAACAGAGCAGGGCTGGAGAGATGGCTCAGAGGTTAAGAGCACGCCCACGGACAAACACTACCGATTAAAAAAAGGACTAGAGCCCTCCACCATCTTCAGTGAGCGGCCTGCTACAGGACTCAATCTGGGGCCAGTCCGGATTGGGTGTCGTGATTGTCAATCGTCTGAGCAGACCGCAGAGTTTGATTGGTGGAGGCTGACCCCGGGGGTGGGACGAGTCAGAAACACGCCTCCGGCGTCGCGCTGGGGCCGCCGGGAAGGAGCCCAGAAGGAGCACCCAATAGCCGTGGCTCGACGCCGCGGGGGCTCGCCTGGGCTAAGCCAATGGCAGTGGTCGGGCGGAGTCACGTGGCCAGGAGTCCAGGAGAAGCACCAATGGCGACGGCCCGGCGGCCGCGCGGGGGCCGCCGGGAACCCGGAAGTCCGCTGAGCCGCCATGGGTGTGCACTGTGTGGCCATCGGCGCCTGCGGGCGAGGTAAGATCGATATCGGCGTCCCGCGGATGGTCGCCCGCGCGTGTGGGGCTGCGGCGGCCGGGGCGGCCGTGGCGGCGCTGCTCTCGGCCGCGATCGCGCTCCACTGGCCGCCGCTCCACGCAGGTACCGGCCGGGGCCGCCCCTGCGGGCGGGTGGGGCCCGAGCCGGGCGCCGCGGCGAGCGGGCGGCCCTTTGCGGGGTCCGACTCCGCCGAGCGCGTGCGCGTGCGCGTCCCGCGCCGGGCGGCCGGTGCAGCGGGCCTGACCGGGGACGGGGCTGCCCGGCTCCCGTGAGTTGTTGGGGGCCTGGAAGGGCGAGATCTAGCGCGAGAGACGCCGGCCGTTCCGTGAGCAGGGATCGTGGGCCGGCTTACCTGGCCGCCGGTGCCGGTGCCCGAGCGCGAAGCTTGCGCAAGTTCTTGGAGGAGGTGGGAGGAGTCGAGGCGTGGCTCGCCCTCTTTCCTATACCTTCCGTTTTGGGGGGGACTGTGTCCTGGGGGGGCTTCTTTGAGAGATGGGCTCATTCAAGTGACTCGCGGGATTCGGAGCCCCAGCTAGACACTCTTCTTTTTTAAGTTTCCCTACGTAACCCTGGCTTTGTAGACCGCCGAGACACATCTAAGGCTGTCCCAGCAGTTGGAGTAGGAGGTGGGTCCCTTTTCAGATAGGGCACACGGGAGGAAGAACTCCGTGGATTGAGCAAATGGGTCATTTGACTCTCTCATCTCATAAAGCTTTCTTCCTTGTGTGTGGATGGTTGCTTTTCTAATGTCTCCTATACATCATCCCATTTCATACATGGCAAAGAGAGAGCGCTGTTGTCTACCTTTGTGCCGACAGACGGTACATAGAGGCTCTGAAGGAGTGACCGAGCTGGCATTTCCCAGGAGTGAGCGACTGAAGTGGCGAAGTTGACTGTTTGCTGTAGAATTCATTAGGAAGGTGTGACCAAGGGCTTCACACTTGTTGATCATAGCCAAGAGCAAAATGTGGAGGAATTTTGGCTTTTTGTTTTTCAATTTAAGTAGTTGGGAATGCTCTGGAGAAGTGGTACCTCCAAGTCTAATGGCAGTCACACCCATAAAAAGACTTTTAAATACTTCTTTATTTATAGACTTTTTTCCCTTGGTTTTTCTTGCCTTATGTTCACTCTGATTTGTAACTTTTTCCTTTGTACGTATCTGACGTTTCATTACAACATTGACTTGCTAAACTGCCACAGAATGGGTAGAGCTCTGGGCTTTAGTTCTTCAAAGCCCTTTGTGCTTAGGGTGGGTCTCACTAAATGTAAGGATTGCTGCCATATGATCCAACTTAGAAGTCACATTAACTTACAGCACTTGGGGCATAAAAGTGGTGGTAGTTATCCTCAGCCATGGTTTCTTTAAAGCCAACAAAATGCAAACAGGTGCTACCTGTTTGTCCAGACTCTGGATTGTCTTGGTGACAAAGTCACTTATGTAAATAGCTTTTACGTTTTAAGTAGCCTCTTAATACTTAAGTGGATAAATCCACTAAGTGTGGCAGTAAGCCAACTAAAACTTGATCCAAGAGTGTAAAGTGTTGGGAAATCTAATTGGCCTTCCTCCAGCCTTTTACCACCAGAGCTCTCTGTCTTGATGTCAAGTGACTGACTCTTCAGTGTATTCACGTTATCCTAATGTGCCCTGTTGTGGAACAGATTAACAGTCATGGGACAAAGACAGAAAGCAGTGTATTCTTCAGTGACAGCAAAACAGGAAACCTTGTGCTGGTCTCAGAAGTCTTCTTGTACTCTTAGCATTCCCTACTTTTTGGTATAGTTTGCTACCTGTTGCTGTGATAAACACCATGACCAAAAGCAACTTGTGGAGGAAAGGGTTTATTTCACCTTTTTTTTTTATAATTTTTTTTTAGATTTATTTATTTATTATGTATACAGCATGTATGACTGCAGACCAGAAGAGGGCACCAGATCTCATTACAGATGGTTGTGAGCCACCATGTGGTTGCTGGGAATTGAACTCAGGACCCTGGAAGAACAGTCAGTGCTCTTAACCTCTGAGCCATCTCTCCAGCCCTATTTTACCTTCTATTTCCAGGTTACAGTCATCTTTAAGGGAAGTCAGGAAGGAACTCAAGACAGGAGCTGAAGCAGAGACCATGGAAGAACTCGGTTTACTGGCTCAGCTGACTTTCTTATACTACCCAGTGTAAACAGACGGTTCTGGCCTGCCCACCAGTTCCTGAATAACCACTCAGAGGCTTAATTATAAATGCATGGCCAGTAGCTCAGTCTTATTACTAACTAGCTCTTACACTTAAATTAACCCATAAATCTTTTTTTTTAAAGGCTTCATTAGTTATCCAATGACTTCCTCCAAAGCTGACGAGATCAGTATCATCTACATTTTATAGCTGGATTAGCAAAGATCCACAGAGAGAGTGGCCAGACTAGTCGAGATGTGTCCCTCAGACTCACTGTCTTGTGAGGATGAGTCCCCAAGACGATTTAGGTGGCTCCTGGCTGGAGTACATAGCAGCTGGGATAATTCTTATCTATGTTTAGCCTTGTGTCTTGGTACCTTTTCTCAGTACAACATTCTCATCTTGCTTCCTCTCTGTCTGGTTGGCGACTCCTGACTCCACTCTCCCTCTTCCCAGCATTCTTAGTTCGGTAGCCCCGCCTATACGTCCTGCCTGGCTACTGGCCAAACAGCATTTTATTAAACCAATTCTAGTGAGAAGTCTTTAGAGTGTGCAAGAGGATTCTTCCACAGCAACCTGGTACCACCTGCCTGGGGATGGCATTGCTTCCAGTGAGCTGGGCCTTCCTACATAAATCAGAATGCAAGACAGTTTCCCCACAGCCATGGCCACAGGCTAATCTGATCTGAGACTCCCTCTTCCCAGGTGACTCTTGGTTGTGTCAAACTGATAGAAAAATAAAAACTAACCATCACAAGAGGCCTGTGGATTTAGTGATACCATGTGGGAAGTTTGCTTAATGCAAGAATGGTAGGCCACACTCAAAAGTTAAAATACGTAAATATTAAACTCCCTAGAATAGCCCAGGATAATTTGGCGCTTGTCTTACAGCATTCTCTCCACAAGTCAGCTCACCAGACAGTGTGGGAGCATGGTGTGGGAGACACAGCTGTTTCAGAACACTGGCAGGAGTCAGGAGAGCAGGGCAGAGCACTGGGTCCTAGTTGGGATTATTTATTTATTCATTCATTCATTCATTCATTCATTCCAGAGCTGAGGACCGAACCCAGGGCCTTGCATTTGCTAGGCAAGTGCTGTACAACTGAGCTAAATCCCCAACCCCTTAATTTATTTTTATTTCATGTGCATTGGTGTATTGCCTGCATATATCTGTGTGAGGGTGTTGGATCCCCTAGAACTGGAGTTACAGACAGTTGTGAACTACTGTGTGGGTGCTAGCTAGAAAATGAACCTGCGTCCTCTGGAAGAACAGTATGTGCTCTTAACCACTGAGCCATGTCTCCAGCCCTGTGGTTTGGATTTTACTTGGCATTCATACAGTTCTAGTTAAAAACGGAACATGCTGTACTTCATGACAGAGATTTCTTTTCCCTACCAAATGATTTTAGAGAACATCTGAGAAAGATTTGATGCTTTGGGCTAATCAAGTAAATAATTTGGCTAAAGAACAAGTTATTTTGCCTTCAAGTGGCAGCGTTTTGGTAAATGGTGTAATATTCACATCTTGGTGAGCACTGAGTCACAAAGCATGGCCAGGAGATAAGAGATTGGAGCAGAGTCCATTACTTCTAGCAGGTAAAGGACATGGATTTACTCTCAGAGCGGTGTCCTCCCTGAATACATGGCAGGAGATCGGTCCTGTAGGAAAGGGCTTTAGGGGCTGGCACATCCTAGGTTACGGTGACTTTTCTGAGCATGCTCAGTTTTAGGTTATCGTTCAAGAAGGAATGATGCTAGACACATTCTGGGCTGCTTAGTTCAAGGTAGAGAGCCCTGTTGAGGGTGAAGATGACAGACGCAGACTCTTCTTGCCATGCTCAGTTTCGGTCATAAAGATGGTGGACATAAATGTTTCTAGGCATGCTCAATGAGTCTTTACTTAGTTGTCTAAAAGAGTGTCCCCGGCCACCTCTGCAAGTCTCTCCCAGTATTAACTGAAACAGAAGGAACAGCTCAAGGTACAATAAAGGAGGCGTTTGCCCAGAGGTGCCAGCGTCACTTAGCAGCTGACCGAAACATCCCGCCACCTCTCCGGAGCCTGTTTCTCATCTGTAGGTGGATGGTAATGGCTGCTACTGGGCAGGATGGCCTTAGGCCTTCAGCCTGGCACTTCTCACCCACAGTGATCGGATGATGGTACAGCATGCTCTAGCCCGAGTGACAGGAGGGGCTTGGGGAGAGGGGGGTCTCATCACGGGTGTGACAGGAATGGGAGCGAGGTTTCACAGGGGTGAGTGGAGGCTCAAGGGGAGGGCAGCGGTTCCTCAGATCTCTTTTCTCTCTGCAGTGGACATTGAGTCCCGTGAGGGGACACACATGCTGAATGTTGTCATTCAGGTGTATCCCAGGGCACCAAGAGAGGGCCTATGCCGTCGGTGTGTGTGTGGTGAGGACAGTGTAGCTGGGAGTGCCGGTGTGGACAGAACCTGTGGGAAGGAGCCACGGAGACAGGAGGGGTGATGACAGGCGGCAGGGGCAGGCTTCTTTCTTCTCAGGGCCGCAGGAGCCTTTCTCTGCCAGAGGTCCCCTGTAGGCTCCAGAGGTCCCCTGTAGGCTCCAGAGGTCCCCTGTAGGCTCCAGAGGTTCCTGTAGGCTCGGGAGCTGGTGAAGGTGGTTGGGTGTGGAGATCACTTCTGTCTTTACATCTGGGCATCTGTACATGAGCGTCAGAGAGAGACTCCAGTCCACAGTGCTTACCACCTAGGCACGAAGACCTGGATCCTGTCAGAACCCTAGGACCCTGGCCAGCCAGTCCGTAGTCAGAGAGCCTGGCTCGGAAGGGGAGGGGAGGCTGGGCAAAGCCTCAGTCAGTGAAGTGCTGGCTGCTCTGGCATGGGAACTGCGGTGCTGGGGAATCAGACCGGAGGATCCTGGGACTGGCTGTTGAGCCAATCTAGCCAAATTCAACAGCTCTGGGCTCAGGGAAAGACCCTGGCTCAGAAAGTGAGGTGGAGAAAGTGACAGAGGAGAACATCCAGCATTGACCTCTGGTCTATACACACACGTGTACACACACACACACGCACGCACGCACGCACGCACACACACACACACACACACACACTTACTACTTCCTCGCCCACATACAAAGGAAAAAAATACCAAGGTGGACCGCTCCTGAAGAACAGTACCAAGGTTGACTTTTGGCCTTCATGTGCTTGTGTGTGTGTGTGTGTGTGTGTGTGTGTGTGTGTGTGTGTGTGTGTGCGCACACCCCCACCCCAACCACGTCCCCATGGGAAATAATGGAATTTTTATTGAGTAACAGTTAGCAAGGTCAGGCAGGAAGAGTCTGAGGTGACTTTCCCCCAAGGAGCTGCTGGAGTTTTGTGCTGAGTGATCTTGTTGGCCTTTGTTTTAGGAAAACAGTGTTTCCAGGGATCCTTAAATTCTATAGAATCTGTAGGTAGTGCATAGAATCACGTTTTATGATCCTAGAGACTTCATTGGGTTCTGTGGCGTATCCCGGCATTTCCTTACGGCTGATCTGGTGTAGCTATTAAGACAAAATACACATCTCCAGGATGCTATTCAGGAAGGGCCAATTACAGTGGAGGCAATCAGACTCAACAAGGTGGGGTGTTGTGCGGGTGTGGGTTCACACAGGTCCATGGAAGAAGACAGTACCGTGAGGATGTCTTCACCTTTCTAGATGCAGGAGGACTCAGCCCTTTCCTGAGACCCCTTCCCTTAGCCAAGGGCATTTTTATTGTTCTCCAGATTTACACTTGAGCAAGTTGATTTCCATATCTTCAAAACAAGCTGACTGGGCCTCCAAAGACAGGGTGCCAGATGCAAATACTCAGTGAAGGACTATCACAGTGTGCTGGAATCTTCCAAAACAAGTTTTGCATAGGCTTTGTACCCTTGGGAAGCTCTGACTCGAGTCACCTGGAGGGCGACTGTAGAAACAAAGGTAACCGAGAGACAAAAGGTGGATTAGGGCTAGGTGCCGCACTCTGGAGCCGGGCCAGGTGTGTGTGTGTTGGGGGGGGGGGGGGAGATTCTATCTGTGCGGTTGCTCCACAGTGCCACCTTGAGCCTGAGCTGAGATGTGCTGTTTAGAGCCTTCCTAGGTCATTTAGTACAACTGAGTGTGGAAGTGCAGTTGGGAACAGTAGGGTGGATCTGTCAGACTTGTCTGTGGAGTAAGGTAACAGAAGGGAGCTTGCCTTCCAGGTGTGAAGAGAGAGAGCCCTCACAAGCTTTAAGGGTGAGAGTTGAAGTGAAAGAAGAGAATGTGTTCAGTGGCCATCTATACTTGAGGTTGATAAACGCCGGAAGGTGAAGTGTCCCCAGGGTGTCTGGCACGTCACAGAGGGCCCAGCAGTGTGCTGCTGTCAGACCGTCTTTTCTGACCTTTGCCGCCCCAGAAGAGAACCAAGAGCGAAGCCTCCAGATGAAGTGGGTTCATGGGGCAGCTCTGGGAAGCTGTCGGATGGTGGGGTGCTCTCAAGTCTCTGATGACCTCATCTTTCTGTTTTGCAGTTTTACAAAGAGCGTTCTCCCTGCACCCAGCACACGCACCAAAGGACATGGAGAATTTTTTCCAGCTGGTGAGGAACATTGTGCCTGCTCTGACCTCGAAGAAACACAAGGGGCAGGACGGAAGAATAGGAATAGTCGGGGGCTGTCAAGAGTGAGTGCTGGAGAAAGGCCTCCCCTGCCTGCCTGTCTGTCTGTCTGCCTCCCTCCACCAGCCATCTGCGCACCTACCTTTCCCCCACCGGTCCGTCTGTCCGTCCATCTGTCCGTTCATCCGTCCATCCGTCCATGTGCGGTGATCATTTGCAATGCAGCCTGATAGAGTGCAAAGTGCTTCTCTCTCATCACCGTTCTGACTCAGTAAGAAAGGGTCTGAGCAGCCCAGCTGACGGGCCCGCTGGTGAGCGTCAGTGTGGCCATGCTTTGGGTCTCTCCCTAGTGTGTGTCCATGTGCTGTGGAGTGCTGTGAGCTCCCGCGGGCCTGTGCGGCCTTTACAGGTTCGCACGTGTTGGTACCCATGCTGCACACTGTGCTGTCTTCACAGCAAGAACGGGTACTCAGCAAGCCTTGCCTGCTGCGCAGTTTGAAAGTGTTGCTGAGTCGTGCGTGACTTTGTATAGGACCTAGTTTTGTTGAGACTCACTTTATCTTCTCTCTTTACGGCTGCGTTCAGTGTGTAAGAATCTGTAATCTGTCCTTGTATGTGAGTCCTTCTGCCTGGCCCAGCTCTCCCCTTGCTCCTCTTTGAGAGTCTGCCCACACTTACGTCACTCCTCTGTGCACAGATAGCTGCATTGGTTTTCTTGAGACACTTTCCCACCTGGCTGGCCTCAAACTCACAGTCCTCCTGCCTCCTCCTCCCAGTGCTGGGTCACAGGTGTGATCCCACTGAGCCTCGCTGTTTATCTCCCCCTGGGTTTCCAGCCTTCATCTCCGGCTGTCTCAGCTTTCTGTCTCAGCTTTGCCGGTGATTGATTTGAAATGGCTTCCTACTTGGAGATTCAGCCTGTGTTCACCTTTTCCACGTACCACTCTGCTTCACAGTCTGCAGAGCAGCTGATGAGAGCTTTGGGGACAGAACTGCCGAGTGGTCCAGCCTCCAGCTCTGCTTTTCCCTCGGAATTGTCATTCATAATTAGATTCAGAATTTCCAGCTGGCTGGGCGGTGGTGGTGCACGCCTTTAATCCCAGCACCTGGCAGGCAGGGGCAGGTGGATCTTTGTGAGTTTGAGACCAGCCTGGTCTACAGAATTAGTTCCAGGACAGCCAGGACTGTTACCCAGAGAAAGCCTCTCTTGACAAACAAAACAGAGCAGAAATTCCCGCCGAAGTCGTAGCTGGTAGATTTCGATGTGTCTACAGATGGTGGGCTGTGTTGGGGTCCTCCTGCCCTCCCTGTGGTTCATCGGGAGGTAGAGTGCTTTGGCAGCAGGGGAGCCCCCTGTGTTCCCGGGGTGCTGTGGTGGAGACTGACTGCCTGTAGGCTTCTTGGCAGCAGTGATAGCGCCTGCTGTGGTAATCTGGAGGGGACCCGAGCCTTCTGGGGCCCCGGTTGGTTGCACTTTAAATACTGTCATCTGACACTGCTCATCCAGAGCATCTGCTCTAGAAACCGCCATTCTCCAGGATAGGTCTGGATGGATGACTTCTGGTTTGGATGTTCCGTTAATCTGGCTAAGACTCCCCTCAGGTGTTGGCCTCTGTTACCATCTCCACTGTCCTCTCCCCGGTGCCTTCCAGGTGCTGTGTGGAGGACTGAGCTCCTGTGGGCCTGAGCGGCCTTTGTCCACTCCGCAGTGGCCTGTTGTGAAGAACCCTGCCTGTGGGAAAGTGAGAATGTGTGTGGTCCCCGTGTGGTCCTTTCTCTGGTGATTTGGACACACTTTGTGGACACCGTTGTGGAAGAGCAGGTCACATGTGGAGAAGGGCCCGGGTCCTGTGTGCTCAGCGTTTGTCCCTGGTTGGTTTTACAGGGGTGGGCACAGATGACAGCGCATACCAGTGGCCATGAGCACAGTCACTCTGCATGTGAACACCATGCCAAGCATGCTGCTGTGCTTAGAGATTGCCAGGGGCCGTGAGAGCATGGACAGGAAGCTGGGGACCACACAGCAGGGTGCAGTGGCTAGTATGGCTCTAATGGCCCTGTGTGGCTTCTGCTGGTGTCACTCACAGAAGACCTGGTCTCTGCTGACTGCCTTGGGTTGGTGGTCACCCCACCTCGTCCCCGGCAGAAGCTTGCAGCTCTCTCTAGCTCTTCTTGTACCTGGTAGAGTCTCACAAGCCAGTGTTGAGAAACGATCCCAGGTTTCCTGTGAGGCTTTTCTAGTTCTGTGTGAACGTTTACTGAGCATTCCTGCCTGTTGAGTTTGTGTTTGGGGCCTGGAGTCTGTATCACTTGTTGATAATTCACATCTGTCCACATATTTTTCTTTCTTTCTTTTTTTTTTTTTTTAAAGATTTATTTATTATGCATACAGTATTCTGTCTGCATGTGTCCCTGCAGGCCAGAAGAGGGTACCTGATCTCATTACAGATGATTGTGAGCCACCATGTGGTTGCTGGGAATTGAACTCAGGACCTCTGGAAGAGCAGTTGGTGCTCTCAACTGCTGAGCCATCTCCAGCCCCCACACATGATTCGTATCTGTTTGCATTGGTACCTGTTCCTGGCAGACACGTGTTTGCTTCACTGACGCCATGATTCCAATGTCTCCGTTTTAGGTACACAGGAGCTCCATATTTTGCAGGAATCACAGCTCTGAAAGTGGTAAGTTTACCTCAGAGTCTTTTATTGGGGTTTCTCTGATTAAAAGTTGGGTTATTTAGGGACCTGGGCAGATGGCTGCACATGTTAGAACACTTGAAGTGCACTCAGGAGGGCCTGAGTTCACATTCGAGCACCCACTAAAAGCCTGGCCATAGATGCCTGTAACCTCAGCATTGTTTTGGTTTTTGTTTGTTTTTGTTTTTAGGGTGTTTTTTTTTTTGAAGGTTTATAAAGTGACTTTTTTTAAATTACATTTGTGGTATTCATTGATTACATTCGCAGTATTCATTCAAAAATTTATGATATTCATTAATTACATTAATTGTATTGATTTATTACATTCATGATATTATGTCCTGATACTACTGTCCATTTGTGGGGTTTTTCCATCACACAAAACAGAGATTCTGTACTTAGTAAATCATTGCTCTATATTCCTTTCTTCTCTATCTTGAGATAACGTCTAATCTTTCTGTCTCCATAGACAGAATTTGTATATTCTATATATTTCATGTAATACAATTCTGTAGTATTTGTCCCCTTTTTTTGGAATGTAAAAATGTTTTATGTACAACTTCAGGAGAAGTAATACACAGATAGCCTGAACATAAAAACATAACCTCAGCATTGTTGAGGGCAGAGACAGGAGGATTCCCCGAGGTCTACTGATCACCAGCCTAGCTTCAGGTTCAATGAGAGACCCTGTCTCAGGGGAGTTTACCTTCTAGAACAGAACGTGACAGCTTTGGGCACTCTATGCCCGCTCAGAGCTGAGGGTTGACTTGCGCTTTACCTCACTAAGAGGATCCTGGGAGGCCTCTGTAGGCTGTGATGTCAGCAGCTGGTGTCTCTAATCCAGCTAAGCAGTTGGTATAAAGGGTTGGGTTGGCTGAACCGGACCAGGCGGAGTTGGTGCTGTGGTTCTGCTCCCCAGCCTGGAGGGAAAAGAAGTCTGCTGTATCTCCAAGCATCTTCTGCCACTTAGCCTTCCTCAAAGCCACTGGCTTCTCCTTTCATCGGTACTTGGGCTTGGGGGCATAAACACTCAGTAACGGAGGTGGTCAGACATCGTCTGCATGGTGTGAGAGCCGGAGCGGAGAGCTACTTGTGGTCCTGTTGAATGTGGCCTTCTCTAAGCACACCTCTCATTTCACTTCCCAGGGTGCAGATCTGACCCACGTGTTCTGTGCCAGGGAGGCTGCGCCTGTGATCAAGTCCTACAGCCCGGAGCTGATCGTCCACCCAGTCCTGTGAGTGCACTGTGGGTGTCTGCCTGCCGCTGTGTGTCCACACTCACGCCTCTGCTGCGCTCTGGGTGCTGCATGGAGTGAGAAAAGTATAATGAAGCCAGGCCTTGTGGCACACACCTTTCCCCCCAGCTAGGGCTCCGGCCGGACGCTTTCAAATCGGAGGCCAGTTTGAACTAACAGACCTAGCAAATAAAACTTTTAAAAGGTTTAGGATGTAGCTCATGAAGTGGAGGTTTGATCCCCAGCACCATAAAAAAGAAAATCATAGCGAGTCCATCATCCTGCCTCAGCTAAGACAGTGAGAGGACTAGAGGAGAGACCTGGGACACGGGAGCCGCAGATGATGCTGTGCTGTGGAGTGTGCCAGGTTGCCTGAGGCACATGCTCACAGTGCTTGCTTGAGCTCCGTGTGGTTCAGTGGATAGCTCTGAGCTGAGCAGAGCCTGTCCCAGGGTCCCTCAGAGCTTCAGTGATGACAGGGCCCACATATCGCCCTGGGCAATGCCACCAAGCACTGAAACTCAGCTGACGGTGCTTGGGGCAGGATCGTTCTTTTGTCCCACTTTATCCGCAGTAAACTTAAAGTGGGGTGGAAGAGGTGCCTGAGCAGGTGAGGACCCCCATGGCAGCTCCCAACCATCCACAGTGCTAGTGTGAAAGGAGCGGATCCCTCTTCTGACCTCTGCAAGTACTAGGAACACATGTGCACAGACAGACAGACAGACATGCAGGCGGAAGCAGCCTTTAAAAGCTAAAACAAGCTGGGCATGGTGGCGCTTGCCTTTAATCCCATCACTCGGGAGGCAGAGGCAGGTGGATCTCTGAGTTCAAGGACAGCCTGGGCCACAGAGCAAGTTCCAGGAGAGCCAGGGATACACAGAGGTTGAAAACAAACAAGCTAAAACAAAATAAACTCGTCCATGGAGAAGACTGGAGATGAACAGGTCAAATGCAGGGTGGGGTCCAGACTGCATCCTAGGACCAGGACAGGATGGGGTTGTGGTCAGCTGCTCCGAGCTGACTGTCTGCACTTGAATTACTGGTGATATTCTGGAATGTGCACATGTAGGATGCTCACATGAGCAGTGGCTAGGGAAAGGGGTCTGTGGGGACTTCCACACTATTGTACAAGGTCACTACAATCCTCAATTATTTTCAGAATAAAATGGTTTGGAGCTGAGATATATAGGATCCTGGGTTCAGTCCCCATACCACACACTCTAAATGGTATAAAATAAGTCACTGAAAGCCTTGAGAACCATTCTGCCTTTCCCCTTTTTAGTGACAGTTCCGGTGCTGTTGAGGAGGTGGAGAAATGGCTTCCCAGGCTGCACGCCCTTGTTGTGGGGCCTGGCCTAGGCAGGGACAGCCTTCTTCTCAACAACGTCAGGGTAAGTGGTGTCACTGTTCAGCGCTCTGCTTCTCATAAACTGCATTGGGGCACAAGTATTTCTTTCGATCTTCGGGCCCAGCTGCACACCATCGTTGTTGGTCTTCAGGCCTCAGATTGGCAGTGGAGGGAACTGTGTTGTGGGGCAGAGGGGAACCGAGGCCACCAGCATCAGTGAGGGGCTTCCAGAGCGGAGCAGACTGGATGAGAGTCTCTGCTCCAGGAGGAGCAGCAAGTTTATGTCCTTCTAGTGGGACCCCGCTTGCCAGGGTTCCTAGTGGTGATTCAGTCTCTGCAGCTCTCAGTTAGGGACATTTCCTGAGAGGAATTGAGCCGTGTGCTGTTGTGTGACTAGGCAGTGTGTGGTGGCATCTGTAGTCGATAGAGCAGTGTGTCGGGCTTTTCCTTCTTCCCAATTGCACGGTGTCCTGGGGTTCAGTGCTCTCAGCGATGGTGTATCTGGACTGTCTGCTGGAGCCCGGACTCTGCTGTCTGAGGATCAGCCTCTTGTTTTGCACTTTAAGAGGCCGGGGCTCCAGGAGGATGTGTGGACCCTGTAGATGAAGCCTCTCATCCACAGGCTGAACCTAAGTTACCCAGAATGCTTGGTCATCACAGCATGTTTCCCGTGCCGCTTGTCTGTGGGTCCTGGGGACACTTTCCTGGGAGTGTGCACGTCTCTAACTCTTAGACTATTTGTAATGGCTGTATCCAATATGTACCTACTGTTAGGCTTTTGGCTACTTCTTTGTAAGTGAGGTCTCTGCCTCCCAGTGCTGGGATTAAAGGCGTGTGCTACCACACCTGTGAGTGATATTTTAAATGTTCACACACACCTTCTCAGGGCTCTGCTCCTGGGTGCTGGAACTCACCCTTCTGAAAGAACCATGGCCCTTTCCAGTGTTTAAGCAATAGCTTTGGGCGGCTACTCTGCTTTGTCAGGGAAAACTAGAAGAGACCTTGGTGCCACTTTGCCAATAGCATGAAAATCAGAAATGAACCTCAGATATGAATGGCAGCCCCCTGTGGTTAACAGTGAAGCGGAGAACAGCAATCAGGCCAGAGTGTTGTTGAGAGGAACGGGCTTCTCTGAGGCTCATGTGTCCTGCCCTTGCTTAGGGGGCTTTTGTATCCACACTTGGAACCCGTAGGCCAGTATCAGACAACATGTGTGTTTGCTACGCTGGCACATTCCTCGGTGTGCTGACATTGTATGTCAACTTGATACAAGCTAGAGTCATCAGAGAGGAGGGAGTCTGAATGGAGGAAAGGCCTCCATGAGATCCAGCTGTACGGCATTTGCTTAGTGATTGATGGGGGAGGGCCCAGCCCGTTGAGGGTGGCGCCGTCCCTGGGCTGGTGGTCCTGGGTTCTGTAAGAGCAGGCTGAGCACGCCATGGGGAGCAAGGCAGTTCTCCATAGCTGCATCAGCTCCTGACTCCTCAGTGATGGGCTATGATGTGGAAGTGTGAGCCAAATAAGCCCTTTCCTCCCCAGGTGCTTTATCCACTGTGTTTCCCACGGCACAGTCACCCTGACTAGGACACCCAGGAAACACGCACTGAGAGGGTCAGGGTCCGGTCGCAGTCACTGTCTCCTCGTGTTTTCTACTGCTTGTCCATCACTTTTTCCTTTCAATCTTGAAAATGGGCTTGTGTGCACGTGCTGCGTGTGTGGGTGTGCACATGTCACAGTGCCCCACACCTGTACTTTTTAAATGGGAAGAAGCCCTTGAAGCTTTCAGTATGGGATTGAGGTTTAATCCTGCCAGGGGAGAACACTTCACTATTACATGATCACTTGGTAAATAAAAGCATAAAATAAAATGGTAAGAAAAGTGGATAACTGTTGATTTGGAGAATCCCCAAAAATTGAGACTTGAAATACTGAAGTGGAACATGAGCTAGGTATTTGGCAGTGGCAGATGGGTCTTCATGGGCTAGCCTAGGAGCCACATGCGGGGCCGCCCCTGCTGCTTCATATTGGCTGTGCTGCTCGCTTGCTTGGGACCACATAAGACTGCCAGCCCCTTTCCTCCTCTAGAGGAGATGCACTTGTCCTGTGGGAGGTCCCGGCAGGCTTACAGCAGGCCGGGAAACGACCAGGGTGAGGAAGAATGGAACTTGGACCGGCCTGATTTTGGTAACCGGTGCTGGGCCAGGACTTTAGCCATATTTAAGCACAGTACAATCTCTGAAAAAAGTATTCAGACAACAATTACCGCAATCCCAAGTGCACAACAAATTAAGACATGTTTACATTGAGACTTTTTACAAAGTCCTTCTGGCTTTTTTCACAAAAATGGGTGCTGTTGACTGAGACAGTGCCCAGGATTTAGGGTCTCGGGAGCTTGACTGAGGTAAACGTAATGCCTGTAGGTTTCAGGATTGGCCTGTTCCTAAGACAACATAGAAGTCACGCAGGCTGTTGTAAAGTACAAGTGACGTCACTCATGAGGATGGTTTGTGGCCCAGAGTCAGTCCTCAAGATTTAAGGGAAGAGGTAGGATAAGTAAAACAAGTTCTGGGAGACACGGGCAGAGCCTGTCTTAGACAGCAAAAGATCACCAGGCTGTAAAGCTGCATCCCTTGCTGACATTCCGGGGGAGCACCTGAACCCCTCAATCCATTGAAGAGGTGAGCTGTGTCTAGCTTGCCGGCCTCTCCTGGGCTTAGCCGTTCCTGCGAGGCCTTTTGCCGTCTATATCGTTCAGCTTGTCTGCTTTTCTGGCAGGGCATTTTGGAAGCAACCAAGGCCAGGGACATCCCTGTCGTCATCGACGCGGTGAGTGTGGCCTCTCATCTCCCCACACAGTCAGCACAGGGTCTCTGAGGCCCACCAGTGAAGGTGCATCCTTGTTCTGCACAGGATGGCCTGTGGCTGGTAGCTCAGCAGCCAGCCCTCATCCGCGGTTACCAGAAGGCCGTTCTCACCCCCAACCGTGTGGAGTTCAGCAGACTCTGGGAAGCTGTGGTGAGTTCTTGGGCTGTGGGGAAGAAGAGACCTGCCCTGGGGTGAAGTGGGCTCCAGGTTGTGCCCATCTCAGGCACGGACCTGTCTCTGCGGGGAGACTGACGTGCAGACCCCAGTAGATGTTTGCCCTGGCTCTGTCACCGTGCTTTTCACGCCTCCTATAGTTCCATGTGAATTTACTGGATGAAGGACAGTGTGATGGGCTTGAGCCAGGAAGTGCCTGCTGTGCTCACAGGCCAAGCCACTCCCTGTCCTGAAGGGCTGATTTGTAAAGCTACAGCCTCTGCTCCATGGAGTGTGGGGACAGAGTGAAATAAAATGAAACCATGAATCCTGTTAATGCGTGTCCCAAAAGCCTGTGCTCTGTGGGGGAGGGGCGTGCCTATCACCTCATCCAGATTTGTGTTGTTTCTACAAACCTGGACTAGCCAGGTCGAGGAGGACAAGTCTGGATTAAGCGTTGGTGTCAGCATCCCTTGCAGGGCTTGGAACCAGTGAAGTTCTGGCCACTTCCTACCCTCTACCCCTCAGCTCTTAACCAGTGCCCTTGATTTCTTTGGCCGTGAGCATCTGAGACTTGTGACAGACAGGGTGGGTACTCCCCTTGCCCCCGGTGAACCCTGTGTGTGTCCAGGAGGACTTGATTTTCTCTGCTTGTCCTGTGTTGTAGTTCAGCAGTCCGATGGACGCCACAAACCAGAGTGACTCCATTCTGAAGCTCAGCCAGGCCCTGGGGAACATCACAGTGGTCCAGAAAGGAGAACAAGACCTGATCTCCAATGGTCAGCAGGGTGAGTGTGGACTTGCCATGCCGCTCAGAGGCCATGCTGACATGAGCCTGGGAGCCTCACTGATTCATACCTGTGGACAGACATTTAACCTGCCGGCCACAGCCTCTGTCAAGTCCTCGTGGGTTTGCTCTGGGGTTTGCACGGGGCTGTGGTGACACAAGGCATGGTGTAGACCTTCATTCACTGCGGGCTTAGCAAGGGTCCTAGACCTTGCCCTCTGCAACACACACACACACACACACACACACACACACACACACACACACACACACACACACACTTTCAGGAGCGGTCTGAGACAGAGATCTTGCATAGTCCTAGGCCACCATCCGTAGCCTGTCACTTCCCTTTCACCGAGGCACCCACACATAGTAATAGTCACTTGAGTCTTTAGTTGGATTGTGTCTTGTTATAACTGGGGAGTGGAGGAAACCTCAGTGCTGACTTGGAAATGTCAGTGGCCTCCCCCGGGAGCCTCAGGGCCGCTCCGCCACGAGCAGAGTGGAGGCAGAGAGGAGTGCGTGGTGTCCTGGTACGCTCGCCCCTCCGCACCCTCAGAGATGGCCAGGCCACCAGATTGTCGAGTGAGATCTGGAGTCCTTGATAGTAACCTCAAGTCAGAGTCCTTAGAATACCCAGGGACACTTGGTCCCGCATGTGCACCAGCTCCTACCCACCCTGAGCCAGGACAGGAAATGCACGGAGTGTTCTCAGGGCAGCCGGACCACAGCCATGAGGCGCTCCTGAGGCCAGCACACGCAGATGCAGCCCCAGGTTGAAAACATTTCCCCGGGAAACAGTTTTCATGTGCACAGGCACATAATGGGTAATGGCAGTGTCCATGTGGGTACCCACCCAGGGGTGCTGCTGGGGGACTTTGGAGGCATGGTTGAGATGGCGTTCGGGCGGGGCTCTGCTCAGGGGCTCGTCCTCCGTGGTCTGCGAGGACAAGGGGAGGGCAGCTCCTGGCGTTGGCACTGATGCCTGCCCGTGTCTGTTCTGTGCAGTGCTCGTGTGCAGCCAGGAAGGCAGCGGCCGCAGGTGTGGTGGGCAAGGAGACCTCCTGTCGGGCTCCCTGGGGGTCCTGGTGCACTGGGCCCTCCTGGCTGGACCGGAGAAGACAAATGGGTATGGCACACCTTCGTCGTCCCACTCTGATCCTGTTCATCTCGGCAGCTCGTGTCACAGTCCTTGGTGTCCCAGATGAACTGTCAGTGCTCCGTGGGAGACATCTGGGACCAGGTTCCCCTGTCCACAGGAGCTTCTACACACATGCTGGACCCAAACCTACCCCGAGGGTGGGGCCCTGGCACTGGGGAGAATCCGAGCAGCCACCCTGTGGAGAGTTCAGCAGGGCCTCCCATAAACTGGAAGTAGAGAGCAGACAGGCTGGAGGCGTGGCCCTCTGGACACTGGTCCTCATCGGTGTGAGATCTCTAAGGCTTACAGATTGCCCACACGTGACCTGTGCTATGGACCCTTATGGCCACACATGCTAGGTATGGGGTACCCAGTTTCTGGAGCCCCACTTGACACCGCTGGTGCAAACGGTGTTTCAGGTGGACTTGACTTTGCTCGGTTCTGCAGGGTAATGGTGCTTAGGGTGGTTCTGGCTTGTCCTGTGGCCCAGGGTGGGGTGTGCAGTGGAGTAGCAGGGCGTCTGCCACATTCTGAGGCAGCCGGTGAGCACCCTTCAGCCCACCCCCAGCAAGCGCCTCCCTCACACCAGGGAGAACTGCTTCCCTGTCGGGTTCCATCTAGGGATGGGAGCCAGGCCTCCCGGTGCTTCCTAGGCCAGGGTCGGCTCAGCCAAGCTGCCCTCTCAGCCCGGCTGGCCTGAGCTTGCCGTTTGGGAGTTGGAGGTAGAAGTGGGGTGAAGTCAGAGCTCTCAGCAGGCCCTACAGCGAGCGAGCGAGGCCTTTGGTTCTGCTCTTGTCTACAGCTCCAGCCCACTGCTGGTGGCTGCCTGGGGTGCTTGCACGCTCACGAGGGAGTGTAACCATCAGGCCTTCCAGAAGTACGGCCGCTCCACGACCACTACCGACATGATCGCCGAGGTAGGAACGACCTTCAGCAAGCTCTTCACCACCTGAGCCAGTGCAGACTGAGGGATGCCACAGACTGTCCTCCATGTACGGGCCATGGGCTCAGCTGCACACGGCTAAACTAGCTGACAGGATTGGGACACAGCCGCTGCCGTCTATCCTGACTGAAATAGAGTTGATATGTTCTGACACTAATCTGGTCTTGTGCGGTTTTCTTGGCTTCTCAGCAGTAGCTGAGGAGAAAATAAGAATAAAAATCCTCCCAGCAGCCCAAATGGATCTGGGCCTGCTCTGAGACAGGACATTTGGAGTCTGCGCTCTCTGTTTCTTGCGCCCTTCCGATACTAGACGCCCCCTCACAGGGCTCCAGTTCTCGGGTGGCTGGTGGGTGCAGGGTTTGGTTTAATTGAGGTTCACAGGGGCCAGTGGGCATTCTTCGGCCCTAGAGTTTTCTGCTCAGTGAGTGGGTGTTAACTCAAGTAGTTCAGAATCACCAGTGGCCATGCACCTGAGGTCCTCAGAGGCCCGTGGGAAGGGCAGGTGACTTGGGGGCCTCTGGGTTAACCGTCACCCGTGGCTGTTACCTGCTGTTCACTGTGGCCTCCTCTCCCGAGTGGCCTGGCAACTGCATGCTAACTAATGGGCCCTGCTCTTTGGTTCCCTCATGTTGTCCAGTCCTGGGTCACGGGCCAGCCAGCCATGTTCAAGACTGTCTCCTGAACAGCTGATGTGAACTCACTGAAGGGAATTTTGAGAATGTGGCCATCATGGTACTGGCCAGTTAACTTTCCAGGCAGTTCTGAACACACACAGGCCCCTGTTACTGTTGGCTAAACAGCCACAATTGGCAACTTTAATATAAAGTTTTCATCACAAAAGAGCAGACGCCATGCGTGGTGGCATGTGGGACCCCAGCGGCCTCATTGTCAACTTGCAGGCTTCTGGTGTTTTGTCCTTGGATCCAGCAGTTCCCATGTGGAGGTTGTGCTGCCCCTGTCCTGCAGGAGAAGACTAAATAGGCATCACATCCTCTTACTCAAGGGGACAGGTCAGGGGGCAGCGGGGTGTCAGGAGAGGGCTAACGCCGCACTCTGACACCGACAGGGCGGCTCCTTGCCCACATGGGTGGAGCTGGGCAGCTCTTCACACCCTCCCCCTCACACCCTCCTCATCTGCCATCTCCTCAGAAACTGGAGGACTGGCCGCTGGTGTCCCTGCACCTGCAGTATTGCTGACCTTGACATTGATGCCGTGGGTGGCCAGGTCCTGGCGCAGTGCATCACACGCCTCTAGCAAGGGCTGCCTCTCCTGGAGCTGGCGTCTCCGGGCCTCCCCGGTAGCCCCAGGGGTGGCCAGCGCGTACTGTCGGACCTTGAGCCTGAAGCGTACCAGTTCTTCCACCACACAGTGCAGAGTTGCCACGCTGCCGTCTCCTGAAACACACTGCGCCCCGTTTAAGTGAGACACTGTCAGATGAGTCGGCCCAGCAGGCAGGGCGTCCCCACCCCCCATGGCCTGCTAGGTCCATGTCTGTCAGCTTCCTGATGCTGTTCTTCCTGGGGAAACTTGGAGGGTGTGAGGCTGGCTAGCACCAGGATTGGCTGAAGCTAAGACGGTGGGGTGTGACAAGTACCAGCAGAATCCCGTCATCTCCGAGTCTAGTAGCCTACGCCTAAAGCATGAGTGAAGACACACCCTTTGCCACAGCCAAGCGTGTAAGCCAGTGTAGATGCCAAACAGCCCGCCCTGTGTGCATGTGTGCACACATTGGGCTCCCATGGAGTGATCTGTCCAGCTGTGCAGACACTGGCTAGGGGGCCCAAAGGCTGGTCCCCTGCTAAGCAAAAAGCAGCCTTGTCTGGAAGCCAGCAAGAGACCCTTGGCAGGACTGCCGCCACTCGAGAGTGACACTGACCAACCTTGACAGAGGTGTGGCCTGGCTACAGCCCAGGCATTCCGTGCTGACACAAGAAAAGTGCGTGTAGAACGCGTTGAGAGGATGGCTCTGAGCCCCTGCCTCGTCCCTCCAGAACAGCGCTACAGCTGACAGGCGCAGCGGAGTGAAGTGAGGGAGGGTAAAGGGACCCTAAAGGGGACTTGAGAGCCCACAGTGATGTCCATGCATGGGCCAGAGACCTCCAGCAGAAAGACCCTTGTGTGCAGAGGAGGGGTCCCACAGAGAGAAGAGCTGACCTGTGCAGCTCCTGGGGGCTTCTCCCTGGGGCTTAGAGAACAGTGAGTGGATAACGACCCTGGGCTTCAGGATCCATAGACCGGTGTCAGAGCCAATTCAGATACAATCGTGTACTTGGATCCACACACACCTCACCTCCATGCACTGAGAAACCTGCATGGAAATCGTACAGTGACATCCAGAGGATGATGGGATGCATCTAGGGAGCATGGCCAGCACCACAAGCCATGTACCTCACTGGCACTGAGTAGATAGGAGACTTGTGTATTCCTTGTAGACCAGGCAGGCTGGCTTCACAGGACCAAGACATCTCACTTGGAAGGGAGGAGAGGGTCGTGGAAGGACCTGGTGGCCTTGCCCTGTCCATTTGGTACAGCTGAACATCACAGGAAGGGACAGCCAGGATCTGGCCCTAGCATTCACCTAGAGCCAACACTACCCAGGCGGGACCTCACACAGAGCCGGCTTACATCAGGTCTTGGAAGTCAGAATCATCTCTGTACCGTGAAGGAACCCACTGGACAGGTGGGGAAGCCAGAGGGCCTCCTGCAACCAGAGATGCCAGCTGTAGGGAACAAGGGACCCACTCATGCCCACTGCCATCTCTTACGGCTCAGGAAATGTCCTCACATGCACCCTTCTGTACTTGGGCACCAAAACAACTGGTAGACTGGGGGCTGACTGCCGCTCTGCTGCAAGCTGGTCAAGGGTGGAGGGTCAGCTACCGGTACTGTGCGCCTCCCGTGTGTAAGCCGGGGACCAGCCGTCCTTCAGTGGACACTTTCCCAAAGGAGGGTGGCCAGCGTGCAATATGTAGGCAGTTGGAGAACAGAGCACTGGAAAAAGATGGATATACCTGTCGATTTGCCAGAGAAATCCCAACGGTCTCGAAAAACTGCTCAATGTAGGAGATGATGGCGCCGAACACAGTGGGACTTCTTGGGCCAGCAGCTTCCTGCAGGAGGGTGGGCATGAGGCCAGAGCATCTGCTTTGGCTTCCGGGGGCTCCCGCACAGCCAGGCTGACTGGCAAACCCTACAGTCCAGGTACGCTGATAGCGTGTGCCTCCGCCTGCCTTTTGCACCATGGCAGGACCTTACACAGCGAGGTCCTGGGGGTTAAGCACGGGCGTGGGTATGGGGCATGGGGCATGGTAGAGGGAAGGTCATGGGAACTGTGGACGGTCTCAGGTTGGGAGCAGAAAGCAAGGGAATCCTGGGAAGTCTGGTGTTTGTCCACTGACTCAGAGGCCCCTATGAGCCAAGCCTCATGCCTGGAATGGCAGGTGCCAACCTGTTCCCTGGTCAGCTTGTGTCCTTCCCTCTAGAGGAGCCCCCAGAAGTGGCCAGGTGGCGTGGGAGTCACAGGAAGTGATCCTTGGAAGTGAAGAGAAGGCTGAGGGCAGGCTTCAGGAACTCCGAAAGCACCCACAGCCAGCTTCCCTGAGTGTGGTTGGTCTGACCCACTGGTTGCCTTCAGTGTGTGTAATGTCAGCCTGAACAATCTGGGGCGGAATGCTCAGCCCCCTGGTGACCGTGCAGGGGACTAAGAAGAAAGGTACCATGGTCTGTCTGGTGCCTTGTATGGGCATGGGGCCCCTAGACGCTTGTCAAGACACACTGCCCACCTGTGGTGCTGACAGAGTCACTCACCCAAAAGTACACCCCCTCAGTGCTGGATCCCCTGGACCTGCTTCAGCAGGTGGCCTGAGACCCAGTTGGGTGGTATCAGTCCAGGTCCCAGTAGACAACGTCACATTGTTTTGGGTTTTGGTTTTTTTTTGTAGAGGGGAGGCGATGGGTCCTGGAGATTGAACTCAGGGCCTTGCATGTGCTAAGCAAACACTTCACCATGGAGCTACACATCCAATCCAACTTCCTGTTTCAACACACACAGTTCCCTCCAGGTGCCCCCAAGCCACCAGCAAGGCCCCTCAACACGCAGAGTGGCAGTCATGTGACAACCATCTGCTTGTCAGGAGCACAGAGCGCGCGCGCGCGCGCGCGCGCGCGCACACACACACACACACACACATGCACACCGGCTGCCCATGTTCATGTGTTTACTATGAAGGAAGAGACCCTCACAGAGGGGAAGGCTCACTGGGAGCTGTCCCAGTGCTTCAGAAGTCGAGTCTAGCTGGTTGGTGGTCAGTGCCCATTCCTTCCCTCGGACTAGCCCCGCCCCGACATCCACAGCATTCAAGTTACCTTCGAGACTGCCCTAAGCTCTCTGTTCGCATGGTGCACAAGGTCCAGGATGGTATTCACCGCCCTTGGTGTGTCAAAGTCATTGGCGAGCGCGGCCTTCACAGCCTTCTTGGTGCTAGTCAGCCTGGAGTGAGACACGGGAGTCAGCCAGGATGATGGGGCGGGTAGGGGCTCTCCAGCAGCCCTCGGGGACCCTAGGCTGGCCCGCCACCAACTCCAAATACGCAAACACCTTTCTCCAAGAAGTAAAAATGTTTTAACTCGGGGGCCCTTCCTAGGTCCTGTTTACTGTCTTGTAACAAATTCTCTGCACTACCACCTTAGTCAAACAAAAACTTGAGTGAAGGGAACCTGCCCACTGGTTGAGTGCATGGTGTCCACTCGGGAGATTTTGTAATAAACGGTCAACTACAGAGGTGACAGCCCCTCCCTACCAAATGTGGCAATCGTGAGCCACCGGAACAAGACGGAAACATGCCCCGCTCAGAGGAACACAAGCAAAGGGAAGTGGGAATGACTAGGTGCCAGCTCCCGAGGGAGTCTGCCTCATGCGGGTACTCCCGGGGGCGGGGGGGGGGGGGGGTCTTCATCCTAGCTACCTGTTCCCGGTGACAATGCGCTGGTATGACCCGCTTACCTCTCCCACAGCAGGTCTTCCCCAACGGGGCCACAGGTCAGCTGCCCTTTTACATAGGCTTGTGCGTCCTCTACAAAAGAGGTCAGCCCCAGCAGGAGGTGCTTGGCTTCCAACAGGGTACTGTCGCTGTATTCAATGGCTGCAAAGGAAGAGATGGTCACTGAGGAAATGCCTAGTGTGCCCTGAAGCACACCCAGTACCTGAGAAACCAGCGCAAGACAGTGCTATGGCCCAAGGGCTACCTGCGCATATGAGCCCTGCCCCTGAACAGGTTCAGCGAAAGCCGTCCTGGAACTTTCTGGGCAACAGGGCTCATTTCAGTGACAGGTGCACAGATGGGCAGACCGGACAGTGGACTCTGGGAAGGGCAGCCTTGCCTGGGGCACTGAGCCTGGGTTTCCCAGTGAAGTTTCCTCCAGGTTCGCTTCTCAGTAAGCCTGGGGCAAGTCAGCAAGCACACTGCCCGGATGGGCTTGGCGCAGGCCCACACTCTGCCTCCCTGGGCCCACGAGCGCCAGCTCACCTGACCTATAGCCGGTGCGCATGCAGAAAAGCCGGAAGACGTCGGGGGAGAAGGTCTGCAGGAAGTCCTAGAAACGGGAAGAGGCAGCTGTCACTCAGGATTGCAGCATTGGCTGTGGTGAATGGAGGGCCTGTGCCCAAGCCCTGCTGTGCCCGGCCCTCACTGTCACTGGTCCCCAGCGACTTCACCATCACTGATCCCGTTCCCGTGGTCACTGTCAGACCTGTGGGAAGGGCTGAGAGGAATACCCGACACTGTGGGCACGGCTCTGGGAAACAAGCTCTCCCATTACAGCCTCATACCTGCCACTGGCATGAGACGAGGAACGGGCTGCCAACCTAGTGACTGATGGGGACAGTGTGCACAATCCCCGGGGACAGAGAAAGGCCACACGTGCACCTGGACTCACTAGCGGGGAAGAGAGTACAACCATGTGGTGATCTTTTGCTTATGATCTAACACATAAAGCTTGCCTGAAGATCAGAGTGCGGAGCTGAGCCACTAGTTAGCCATAGAGACCAGGCGGTGGTGGCACACAACTTTAATCCCAGCACTCGGGAGGGAGGTGGAGACAGGAAGGGATATGGCGGAGAGAGGAATGTAAGGTGGGAGGAGACAGGGGCTCAGCTTCCATTCAGGCTGAGGATTTCATAGAGGTAAGAACTAGTGGCTGCCGCTCTGCTTCTCTGATCTTTCAGCTTTCAGACGGATACCTGACTCCGGGTTTTATTAAAAGACCAATTAGGATTCGCACTACAAACAAGTCGAGATGAGAACAAGCTGACATCCAAGCTCAGGGTCAGACTGAGGTCAGGACTGAGGGCCCTGCCCAGCCCATGTGATGGCCCTGTTCCCTGACCACTAAGGATGCTCTGATTATGTGACACCCAGCGGGTACCTCCCTGCTGGTTACTTACGAAACTATTTACTTGACCTAAAAGCCTCCACTCTGAAGACCAGCTTTCATAGTACCAGAAGGTACTACGCAAGCTTCCAAAGGAGGGAAGCAACCAATGTTGCTAGCCAGCTGTGATGCCCACGAACCACAGTAACTAAGGGGATAATGATGATACCTGTACCTTGGAGGTAACCAACAACTCTTCTTATTTGGACTTAGGCCTGCTTGGTACTGGAAACCTAGCCAACTAACTACCTAGAGCCCTAGTGAAGTCATGGATTTTGGAGGGAAACCTACAACCACCTCTTTATTAAACCAGCATAATACCTAAGCACATTTTAAATATTTGTCCTTATGCCCACAGATGAGCGTAATTCTCACCCCTCATAAGGAAACTTCTCTTTGCAATGGGCAGAGACCATAACAGAAGGAACCCAGTTTCAACTGATCCATCTACATCACAACTCCAGCACCCAGGGCTCAGGGCTCATTGTGGGAGATGGGGCGGAAGGAATTTAAGAGCCAGAGGGGCGGGGATTTTGCCGTAATTGAGTCTCTTGAAACAGAGAAGCTACAGCTGTGAGGTCTCACCAACATGACTGTCAACACATGATCTGAACAAGGACAGCAACAGACATGCTACCGTGGATGGGGGAGAGCCAGGGGGCCTCAACCACACACAAGGAACTGCAAGTAACCAAGGGCTGGGGTGTGCATGTGTGTACATGGTGTGTGTGTATACACATGCTGCAGTGTGTGTGTGTGTGTGTGTGTGTGTGTGTGTGTGTGTGTGTGTGTACACAGTGGCTGTGTACATGCTGCAGTGTGTGTGTGTGTGTACACAGTGGGTGCACACAGGCTGCAGTGTGTGTGTGTGTGTACACACGGTGGGTGAACACAGGCTGCAGTGTGTGTGTGTGTACACACGGTGGATACACACAGGCTGCAGTGTGTGTGTGTGTGTGTGTGTGTGTGTGTGTGTGTGTGTGTGTACACACGGTGGGTGCACACAGGCTGCAGTGTGTGTGTGTACACGGTGGCTGCGTACAGGCTGCAGTGTGTGTGGAGGTCCAAGGACAGCCGGCTGGATACGGTTCTCCCTTCCACCATGTGGGTCAGAATATAAAGGAAAACGTGAGCTGCAGATGTGGTACAGTGGCAGAGCACCTACCTCGCAGGTGAGGCCCCAGTGCGGGTCACTAACTAAATAAGAGACCAGAACTCTTAAATTTTACTCATTTGTTTTACTGTTAATTGCCACATTGTAACACTGGTTTTCTACTTATTTTGTGTAATTTAATTTAAAGCAAAAAGTTCATCTACTGTTACAGGAAAAAGTTTGGCCGGGCGGCAGTGGCACACGCCTTTAATCCCAGCACTCGGGAGGCAGAGGCAGGCGGATCTCTGTGAGTTCGAGGCCAGCCTGGGCTACCAAGTGAGTTCCAGGAAAGGCGCAAAGCTACGCAGAGAAACCCTGTCTCGAAAAACCAAAAAAAAAAAAAAAAAAAAAAAAAGTTTGTAGTAAAGGGGGAAAGGTAAAAACTTAAGTATGTCCCAATAAAATAACATGACCCGTTTCTTGTGTAGACTGTCTTCCCCTCAGTTCTGACCCCTGAGGAAGTCAGAAAGCGCTGGTCAGCATGACATGTGCCCAGACCCCTGCCTGCAGGCAGTGAGACACACACACACCCTCCCCCCGGAAGGCAGATAGAAGCCAGAAGATTATGTGAGGACACTCGGAGGCAAAGTGGGCCATGTCCATGGGGTGTGGGAGCCACGGGGCCCGTCCTAGCTGAGTCTGGGGTGACTTAACTCCCTAAAGAATAGGACTGAATTCACAATGCACACCCTCAACGCACAGCGAGTCTAAAATCCACTGTGAAAAATCCACTGTAAAAGAGGCGTCCGAACAGAGCCCCCACCATGAGAACCCTCAAAGCCCCATGTGGAAGGAGGCTGGGGGGCAGGGCATCCTCAGATCCCTAAAGTTCATGAGAAAGAAGGCAAGCCTTCCTGCATGGAAGGACCTGGTGGTCATTTGTAACACAGTGGCCAAACACCACCATTAAGGGTGACCCTGAGGAAAGCATGGCGATAAAGCAGCACCTGGGACGTGTGCTCCCACAACCTGTGATGTGCTCCACAACCTGTGACGTGTGCTCCACAACCTGTGATGTGTGCTCCCACAACCTGTGACGTGTGCTCCACAACCTGTGATGTGTGCTCCACAACCTGGGACGTGTGCTCCACAACCTGTGATGTGTGCTCCACAACCTGTGATGTGCTCCACAACCTGTGATGTGCTCCACAACCTGTGATGTGCTCCACAACCTGTGATGTGCTCCACAACCTGTGATGTGTGCTCCCACAACCTGTGACGTGTGCTCCACAACCTGTGATGTGTGCTCCACAACCTGGGACGTGTGCTCCACAACCTGTGATGTGTGCTCCACAACCTGTGATGTGCTCCACAACCTGTGATGTGCTCCACAACCTGTGATGTGCTCCACAACCTGTGATGTGCTCCACAACCTGTGATGTGCTCCACAACCTGTGACGTGTGCTCCACAACCTGTGATGTGTGCTCCCACAACCTGTGACGTGTGCTCCACAACCTGTGATGTGCTCCACAACCTGTGACGTGTGCTCCACAACCTGTGATGTGCTCCCACTACCACAGCCCCACCTGAATACAACCACGCCTGTGAGCGTCGCTTCCAGTAAAGCACACACGGGAGAGACGGTGAAACGATACCACAAGGAAAGAGACAGACCCAAAACGTGGGGTATTCAACAAAACAGCAGCTCAGACTCCTCAGAGTCCACGTTTGGGGAGAGTGGAAGCTGAGGGTCAGGGTGCAGAGATGGCTCAGGGGTTAAGAGTACCTGCTGCCCTCACAAAGGAGTTCAGTTCCCAGCACCCAGATCAGGCAGCTCACAACCACCTGTGACTCCAGTTCCGGGGGCTCTGACACCCTCTTCCAAGGGGACTTGCCCTCACATGCATGTCTCCCCACCCCCCCCCCCCCCCCGACACACACACACACACACACACACACACACACATGCACGCACACAATCCTAAAAGGAGAGCTGAGGATCTGCCCTACGCCAGAAGCCTAACATGAACAATGGAGTGAAGTCAGCCTGAAAGCCAGGACAGACGGGCAGCAGAGCAGAACTCAGGAGGTCACTGGGTCCTGGTTTTAAAAAGAAAGAAAAGCTAGAAAGTGCATTTTGGCCACAAGGGCAGCAATCAGAACAGAGGTGAGAGGCACCGTGGGGCTGTTGGTGAGCCTGGCCGTCTGGATTGCAGGAAAGCTCCTAGCTGTTAGTAGCTGCACTGAGGATAGAGAAAGGACTGTCACAAACACGGGCTTCCTGACGACTCAACAGTGTGTGTGTAAAGGCGAGGGTGCACCACACACAGAGGGGTGCCAGAGCAGGCCTCCCCAGAATCCACGCACTGGCAGGAGGGCCACTCCGAGCTGCCGGGAACCAGCAGGTACAGGAACCCACTCACAGCGGCCAGGGTTTTCCTTTCAAAGGGCGTTTCCATTAGCCCAGGCCCCCGCCCTGTACAGCAACAGTGTGTGTGTGTATGGGGGGCGGGCAGCGACCCTCCCGGTGCAGAAGAGCCCCGCACTCGGCAAGACGCCCCACCCTGCCACCCCAACTCAAGCCACGGTGGGCGGCACTCAAGCAGGCATGTGGTACGTGTTCTCTGTGTTTGTCTCGTGTTAGTCTGTCTTTTGGCCATTAAAATTTTCAGGGCCCAGCGGAAGCACCTCAAAGGTGCGGAGGAGCAGTCTTCCGTGCGCAGCAAACAACAAAACAAAACCACTCTGTGTGCGAGCTGCTTTCTGATCACGTAGCCGGGAACGCTGATCTGATTGAGAACTTCCCAGGAAGGCGCATATTACTCTGTAAGGGCACATCCCTTGGGGGCTTATTCGGGGTCTGGGAGGCATTTAGGAGTGCTGCCCTGGTCCACTTATTAAAGTTAAACTTGGCACAAGTTTGACCAAGGAGGATGGAACTCAAGCGACTTAGGAAGTGTTCTTCAGCCACTCACAAATGTGGGTCTTGAGAGGAAATTTACAAGAGGGAAGAGATGCAGGGGCCAGGCAGTGGTGGCACATACCTTTAATCCCAGCACTCAGGAGGCAGATCTAGGCAGATCTCTGTGAGTTCGAGGCCAGCCTGGGCTACAGAGGGAGATCCAGGACAGACACCAAAACTACACAGAGAAACCCTATCTCGGAGAAAAAAAAAAAAAAAAAAGATGTGGGGCTGAGATGCTAAGAGCACTGGTTGCTCTTGCAGAGGACCGAGGTTGGATTCTCAGCACCCACAGGGAGGCTCACAACCCACAACCGTCTGTAACTCCAGTTCCAGGGGACCCAACGGCCTCTTCTGGCCTCCACAGGCACCAAGCATGCACACACAGACACACATGCAGGCAAGACATTCATACAAAATAAAAAGAAGTAAGTCTTTTAAAAATTGACAAAGAAAAAAAGAGATAAAGACAGAGAGACAGAGAGACAGAGACAGAGAGAGGAGATGCTATTCTGGGAAAGCGAGGGGAAAGGCGGGTCCCTGGAGGAAGCAGCGGAGGGAAGAACAGCAGCCTGAAGAGGCGCCCTGGACCTTGAGACAAGGAAGAGTGGTTCCCTGGAGGGGGCCACGCAGAGCTGGGACGGACTGAGTCCCACACAGGCCCCTAAGCCACGTCAGCAGCCACCAGCCACCCCACTTGCAGAGGACTGCACACCGCCTATAACATTACCTTAATGGTGATGTAGTTTTTTAGGGATTTGGACATTTTTTCTTCTTTGCCTTTCACATGCAAATGCCCTGAAACAAGAAGAAAAGCATCCCTCTGAGCTGGGTGAGGAGACCCCCACCCCGTACAGTTATAGCCCTGAGCCCCACCACAGCAGGGGATGGTCACCCCGAGTTGGGCAGACCCCTGCACAATTAACATGACACAGGGGCGGAGTTCAGCTTCTCTCCCCACGGCCCTGAGCCAGGACAGAGCTGGGCCCAGGGAGCCATGAGGCTTATGTCGCCCCAAGATCCAGGGCCGTAGCCCACACCTACAGGAACCTCACCTGCCATGTGTGCCGTGCGCAGCCCTCCAGGACCAGACTGCACCACGGGGTACAATAACAGGCCCCACTCAGCCCCCAGCCAACAGACAGTGTGACGGACAGCACAGCCTCCTCACCCACGTCTTCTGTCCTATTCGGGGACACTGGTGTGACTGGCCGGTCACCTGTCACTGGTCACCCAGGTTTGGGGTGTGGCTGTCAGTTTTTCTGCTGCAGCTGTCTTCCCATGGGTACGAGAAACACGGTGGGAAACCAAACCCACTCAGTGACCTTCTAACCTGGGGTGGGTCTCAGCGGGCTCATCTCCGGGGGAGGGGCCTGCTGTCCCACACAGACTTTCCCTCTTTTCCAAACGCACCTTCACACAGAAGGTGCTGCGAGATTGATTTTCCTGGGAACTTTTTAAAAATGCGTCCCCTCCAGTGACACAACACCGTGAGCCTCTAATTCTACATACGTCATACGCGGCATTGAAGTGTCAGGAAAACGAAATGCACGGCACGTAAAGAACACAGGACGGCTGTCACGGTCCGGGCCAGCAGCCTCTCTGTGGGCTTCCCGGGATGCAGACAGCATCACCAGAGCGAACCTGCATTTTATGTCACCGTACCGGGCACCACGGCTTCCAAACTCTAGGACTTAGTGGAACTGCATTTACATTTGCACATGTCCCATGTTGTAGACATTTGTGTCTGGTTCCTCAGAACCCCGCCGCCGCCACCGCGGCGGCTGCCAAACCTTCATCCTGTCTGCCTCACCTACCTGCACTGTCATTTGAAAGGGCAGTGCTGACCTTGTGACCTTCACCACATGCGACAGGTGCATTTTCCTGCTTATCACTTATCACCGTGACACCAAGCTCAGATGTCTGCTCATTCCCACCTCTGACCTGCTTCTGGGAACCATGGCCACTGCCAACCCACTGGGGTCTTTGGGTTTTGTTGTTATTGGTGGAGGGTATTGGTTTTTGAGACAAGTCTCTCTGGGTATTCCTGGCTGCTCTGGAACTCACTATGCAGACTAGGTTGGTCTCAAACTCACAGAGATCCGCCTGCCTCTGCCCCTCGGCAGTGCTGGATGGACCTGAAAACTTCCCTCCAGCAGGTGCTATGATGACCTGAGGAAGAAGGGTCATTAACGGTATCCCCCAGCAGTGAACTCTACAAGCTACAATGCCAACCTGCCAGGCAAGGTGTGCCCACCAGGTGTTAACGGTGGCACAAAGGTTATGGTAACCTGTGGCAACACTGGACCTCACAGCCAAGTTAATAATACACCTTGAGATCATGTAAGACAGCTTGAAATCCCACTGTGGACTCAGCCTGCTTATTTAACCTGCCTTTAAGAGAACAAGGTAAAAACCAACCTAACTCGCTTTGTGTTTCTCATGTCATGAGCTTTTACAACCTAAGCTAATGCATAGATTTAATCAGAAGTTATGGATGCTTCCAGGCCCCTGACCCAGACAGCACCGTGTGTGTGTGTGTGTGTGTGTGTGTGTGTGTGTGTGTGTGTGTGTGTGCGCGCGCGCGCGTGTGTTATAGTAATCACTTGCTAAAAAGAATAAGCAAGCCAAAAAGGACACTGTTGAACAAATAAGCACCATATATGTTGGAAGCAGCACACAGTATCTCTGTGATGGTGTGTTTGTAGAACTGAGTGCTTCAGAGCTGGCTGGGGTTAGCTGGAGGCGATAACTTACCCCCTCGGAAAACTCCGTCAATTTCTGTGACTGTATCCCTCCCTCCTTCCCCACGTGAGCCAATGAATTAATTCAGAGCAAAGCCCTTCGTTAGACACACAAGACACAGGTTCACAGTCAGACATCAGGTAGGCACAGACAGACACACAACAGACTCCGGACAAGCCAGAAACCACAAACTAGGGACAGACAGACAGGTGGAAGGCACAGGGAGAGAAGTGGAGAATTCAAACTTGGGCTTTCTCTCAGTCAGATTAACTCCAGAGGAAGTGCTGGATTCTTCCCCTTCCAGTGTAACACTGGTGCACTTCGGTGCCTCGGAGGTTCTCTTAACGCATTTAACCGATGTAGTAACAGAGCACGTTCAGATTGGTTCTGAGGCCTGCTCCACGGGAGGCAATTAGTGCCTGGAGCTGTAAACCTGGTCAAAAGCCCCTGCCTGGCTCAGGGGCCACAGGCCTTAGCAGGGAGCCTGCTACTGTGGCTTTTCTGAACATCGCGGCGTCAAACTGCCTTCTAAATATCTGTGCTGCTCTCAGCTTTGGCCAGAGAAGCTTCTTTCTGCAGTGGGCAGCAGTCAACGCGGCCAAAGCGCTAAGGATCAGTGGCTGTTGAATACCCAGCCCTAAATGGGAGATCTGGACCCTCACGAGGCTCAAGGAACATCTCAAAAAAAAAAAAGACTAGAAAGAATTTAAAAGGCAGAGCAGGGAGGAGGGCTGTGAAATGTCTTCTAGACAGAATGTGGCTGTTGCACTCAGGCGCTTGCTGTAGCCATGGTTACCAACACAGGCCTGACACAAGGTGAAGCCGACAAGATCAGTCAACACTAATTGGACTCAGAGGTTACCCAAAGAAGGAAGAGTGGTAGGGTGGAGTGTGGCTAGGATCAGCACGGAAGAGATACATTGTATACATACAGAAATCCGCAAAGAATAAAGAAAAGACACTACAAAAACCCACACAGCCTGGCCGTGGCGGTGCAAGCCTTTAATCCCAGCACTCGGGAGGCAGAGGCAGGTGGATCTCTGTGAGTTCAAGGCCAGCCTGGGCTACAGAGCGAGTTTCAGGAAAGGCGCAAAGCTACACAGAGAAACCCTGTCTCAAACAACAAAGAAACCCACGCAATGACTTCAGGTAAGCCCATCAATCTCCCTGCCAGCAGATCCGGGTATTTCCAATAGGCAGCGCTGCCAGAACCGGAGAGAAGTTTGTCTCGAGCCAGGCTTACCAGAATGTAGGAAGTAATTTCCCCACTGCTGACACTGGTGGAAGACTTCGCTCTGGGCTATTTCGTTTTCATGATGTGGGAAAGCTAAGTCTATGCCGCCGGTGTGGATGTCCAGTCGGCTTCCAAACACCTCGCTGCGGGGCAGAGTGCAAGCGTGTGTGAGCGGCCTCAGCATCAGGGTCCACACCTCACCCTCGCTCCCAGAAGCGTTCCTCACACCGTAAACACGTGGTTCTGCTCAGCTGCCCGTGGCCTGACCAGGCTGACAGGGAGGGAGGGGACAACGGCTGCAGTTGTCATCAGAGCCCTGGGGAAACACAGGGTTGCCTGGGGACAGAGGGAGTTCGGCTCTGCCAGCCGGCGGCGGCGGCGGCGGGGTTATTCCTGAGACCGAGGGGCGTTCTGCACTCCGGAGAGGTGGGCTGGCCAGGGCACATGCATGTCCTCGAAATGGGCTTTTCAGAGGTGCCACGCCTAGCTAAGGTCCTCCCTGACCTGGCACTTCCATGCTCCGAGGCCTGAGCTACCTATTAGGGACCATGAGGCACCCCTGCTGCTGTGTGGCTGGAGCCTCTTCTGTGAACAGGAGACTAACCGTAAAGGCTGTGGCCCACCCTGGGCTGGGCTAGCCCTTCCTCCTCACGCCCCTCTGCACCCCCAGCAGCTGCCCCAGGCCCTCCAGGCTGTTCTCTCCCTCGGCCAGGCCACCCTGTCCCACCCGGGTACGACACGCGAAAGCCTGGGAACTGCTGGGGCCTTACCTGGCCATGGCAGAGCACTCGATGTGCCAACCAGGCCGTCCGTCTCCCCACGGCGAGCTCCAGAACACCTCCTGAGGCTTGGCTGCCTTCCACAGGGCGAAATCGCCCGCGTACCGCTTCTCAGAGTCAACTGGGGGTGACAGAGGGAAACCGCTGTACAGCACTCTGCTGTGTCCCGGCCAGAGGATGGCGAGTTCCCTCTGTGCAAACCTCAGGCCTCTTCCCCAGTGGGGCGGCGGGACTAATGCCTCCATGCCACCAAGCAGGGCAGAGGCGTGGCACCTAAGATGTCAGGCCACAGAGGGCACAGCTGAGCCTGCAAACACCAGGGCACTCAGAGCCCAGTGCCTGGCCAGTTCTGTTCTCCCACCTTTGAGAGACTGAGTTCAGTCCTACTGAGGGCAAAGGTGGCCATCACAGAGCGACAGACATCGGGACAGAGGACAAGGGACGTCAGGAGAGGAAGAGCCAGCAGAGCTGTGTCGGTCCCCGAGGACCTGAGAGGGTTCAGTGAGTCCCCCAGACTCTTCCCTCGAATGCCAGGCAGGCAGTCAACTCACTGTCCCACGGCTGTCACTGGGTTTGCTGTCCCTACTTACATGGACACAAGTGAGGTCACTGCGTCAGTCCGGACCTCTGTCCCACAATGCCACGGGTGTACCGAGCACAGCACATGGTGGGGCCCACTGGGAATGGCAGGCTAGTCAACAGGACCGGCACGGGCATGGGGAAGGCCAGGGTATCACAGAGGGGTCTGCGGCACATCGATGTGGGGCGAAGTTGGCAGGGACTGAGAGGCGCCCAGCAGCAGGGCAGGCAGCAGAGACAAATCCCACTGAGCAGATGGGGTCGGGAATGGTTCTTCAGAATAACAGCAGGGGAGAGCAGGGACAGAATGCAGGAGAACGTGACAGAAGACTCGGGGACACAAAACACGTAGAGACAACCATGGTATTGGGGTGCGGGTCATGCAGCCGCTTGGAAGGGTGAGGCGGAAAGGCAAGCACTGTCATAAAGGAGGGGGTCGCTCCCAAACAGCCAGAGCTGGGCAGGGGTGACACAATGCACAACCCAGTGCCGGGGCCTCCTCTCTTCACTGGGGTGACCACAGGACTTCAACCTAGAAGTCCCCGAGCAGGACCCACTCCTGCATCCCTCCTGCTGACTTACTGCTGCAATTCAAAATCTGAAGAAGGTGAAAACCCGCGCTCTGAAATGACACACGGGGGCGGTGGAGCCTGTCCTGGCGCCAGAAGCGCTGGGGGGGGGGGGGGGCTTTGTTTTGCTAAACACTAATCCACAATTGCAAACCTTTGCTCACACTGTGCTTTGGAATAAGGCGGTGACTTCCAACGGTGCTGCCCGAGAGGGCTGAGGGGCTGGGGGGCTGGGGGTGGGGGTAGGGGTGGGTGGGGTTATCCCCCACTGCTGCGGATGCTGGCAACTTCTCCCAAAAGCAAACAGGTTTTCCATGTGACACAGCCATCACACTCCTCGGTGCTTACCCGAGATACAGAAAACAGTCACGTAAAATCCTGCACGTAGATACTCACAGCAGCCGGATTATCCCCAACTGCCCAAACCTGAATGCAGTCAGATGGACTTCAGTAAGTGGATGATGGACGTAGAAACTCCGGCACACAGACAACAGAGCATCCATTACTCAGTATCAGTGAGAGCTGGGCTACCAGAGCGAGCAAAGACCAAGCAGCTTCAAAGTATGTAACTAGCTGGGCATGGTGGTCATGCCTCTAACCCCAGTACTCCGGAGGCTGAGGCAGGAAGAGTTCCTCAAGATCAAGGCCAAGGCCACCTCGGGCTACATAGTATCAAGCAAGACTGTCTCCAAAAAGCAAACCACAAAAGCCTGTTACTAACAGAAAGAGGCCGACCGGAAAGGCTTGGGCTGAATGTGTTACACTTTTGCAACATTCTGGAGAAACAAAGCTACGGATGGTGAAAAGGTCACCAGGGTTGAGGTAGCAGAGGCAGGAAGAGCATGGAGCAAGATGGTCTCAGGGATGGGAAACCATCGCATGGGATTGTGTCGTGTGGGAGCATGACACGCGGCATTTGTCCAAACGTTTGTCTACACCAAGGGGTATGCTCCCATGAACCACAAACTCAGGTGATGCGTTCACTGACGGCTCAGACTGCCCTGGGGGAGGATGGTAGTGGGAGGGGCTGTGCCGGGGAGGAGGGCCAATGGGAACTCTGTACCTTCACTGTTGGGCTTGAACCCCAAGTGACACTGAAAAAAACCAAGCCTGTGGAAATAAAATCAAAAGCTGGGCCTGGTGGCCACATCGAGTCCCGGCAGTTGGGGGGGGGGGGGAGGGTAAGAGCAGGGTCTGAAGTTCCAGGGCGCCCTCTGCTGTGCAGTGAGTGCCAGGTTAGCCTAGGCTACAGGAGACCCTGTCCCCACAAACCAAACACAAACCAACAAAACTAGCTTGCTTTTGCCAGAACTTGTAACTCTCCCAAAGTCCTCTTCCTGGAAGGCACAACCCGAGTCTGCCTCAAACCACAGCCCATGGGCTTGGGGCACAACAGGAAGCTACTGGCTGGGTAAAAGCAGCATATCATTTCCGAGAGCCAAGTAGACGAGGCTATTAAAAATTAGATTGAAGCTAGGTATGGATGGTGATACACACCTTTAATCCCAAGTCTCTATCCACAGACACTCAAAGTGGGACTAAGGCTGTAAATTAATTGCTAATCTGTAGGAAGCACATGGCATACAGAGAAATTTGTGTAACACAACCAGCAAATCCCACTGAGCAAATAGGGAAGGTTCTTCAGAAGAATGGCAGGAGACATCAGGGAGGAACACAGGAGAAACTTTACAGAAGACTTGAGACTACAAAGCACCCAGGGACCCACGTGGGTCATGAATTAGAGCAGTAACTGTTGTGGAATAGTATCTTAAGATGTGTTACATTCGTTTATGCTGTGGACGCTTGTTTAATGATGCAAAGATGTGTTGCACTCTTTCATGTTGCATTTGTTAAACTCTGTGAAGCTGTGTTACTGTGCCTGTCTAAAACACCTGATGGTCTAATAAAGAGCTGAACGGCCAATAGCAAGGCAGGAGAGAGGATGGGCGGGGCTCGCAGGAAGAGAGGATAAAGAGGAGGAGAAAAAGAGAGAGGGGAGGAGCAAGAAAAGGAGGAGAGGAGGACTCCAGGGGCCAGCCACCCAGCTACCCAGCCACCCAGCAAGCCACGAGTGAAAAGTAAAGAAAGGTATACAGAAATAGAGAAAGACAAAAGCCCAGGGGCAAACGGTAGACAGGTTAATTTAAGTTAAGAAAAGGCCGGGCTTCCATAAGAAAGAATAAGACTCTGTGTGATTTCTTTGGGAGTGGGGCAGCAGGGCCCCCAAAAGAGTTAAAAAAAAAAAAAGTAACTTAAAGGCACATGCTGCTATGGCAGGCATTCTTAATAGTTTAAATTTAGTTCTACAGGTTTATTATTTCTTCTCCATAAAAATTACTTTGACCAATCCCAGCACTCAGGAGGCAGAGGCAGGCAGAGCTCTGTGAGTTCGAGGCCAGCCTGGTCTACAGAGTGAGTTCCAGGACAGCCAGGGCTACACAGAGAAACCCTGCCTCAAAAAACAAAACAAAACAAAAAAGCAACAAAACATCAACCTAACAAAACGGTTGAAGCCCAAACAGCAGAGGAATCTACTGACTTAAGCTGGGAATTCAGTGCATGACGGCAGGCAGCAGAAGAGGACCACTATGACATGCATGCATGCGGTCCCATGCAGAGAAAATTCCAGAAGAAGGGAGAGGGCGCAAACAGCACCACTGGGTGCAGAGCAGGACAGAGGCACAGGATGCTGAACTTGTAATCAAATGTCGTCTGCTCGTCTGGTCACAGAAATGGATTAACCCCACAGCAGGGCTGACAACCCCAAGTCAGCCCACATCTGCCCGGCTACAGATCTGACCTCAGCACCCCACACTCGGAGGCTGAGGCCCACAGGGACACCCACGGTCACCCACCTGGCTCTGCAGCCGCACTGGGAACCACATGGACGAGCTTGCCGTACTTTTCCCCTCGCGCCTGCAGATCGAAGTAGACGCTGCCTGTTGAGCACAGAGAGTCGTGAGGTCAGCCCCTCCCCGTCTGAGGCGGCCACACCTGTGAAGCAAGCCTAACAACTATCAAGTAGTTACAGTTTCAGTACAGAAGATCACATGTGCGTGCACATGCACACACACACACACACACACACACACACACACACACACACACACTATTCTCCACCCAGGCATCTTCCACACCAACAATGCAGGCACACTGCACGCACTTCCAGGATTGTTCTGAGATGCCTGTCACTGGGGGTGGGCTTTGAGGTTTCAGAAGCTCAAGCCAGGCCCAGTGTCACGTTCTCTTCCCGCTGCCTGCCCATCCAGACGCAGAACTCTCAGCTCCTTCTCCAGCAACATGTCTGCCCGCCCGCCGCCATGCTTCCTGCCATGAAGATAATGGACTAGACCTCTGAAACTGTAAGCCAGCCCCAAGTAATCGCTTTCTTTTATAAGAGTTGCTGTGGTCATGGTGTCTCTTCACAGCAATAAAACCCTAAGACACAAGGCACGCTTGGAGATGAAGAACCCAGGGCTGAGCCCAACAGGAAGGAACAGTCTCCAGCGGCCCTGCCCTGCCTCCAGCTCTTGTGAAAATTCCTCAACAGAGAAGAGCAAGATGGCTCAGTGGTCAGAGTGCCTGCTGTGAAAGCAAGGAGACCTGTGTTCAAATCCGAAGCACCCACATAAAAGCCAGGGACGGCTCCACATGCCTGTAACCTCGGCGGGTGCTAAGGAGCGAAGGCGGGCACAGCCTGGGAGCTCCCTGCCCAGCAGCCAGCCTAGCGGAAACGGTGAGCTCAGGCCTGGGGAGAAAGCCTCTCAAAAAGCAGGGAGGGAGAGAAGGGAGGCTACCATGGTGTGGTTCAACACAGGGGGCTGTGCAGACTGGTGTCTGATGACCCACACGGCATCCTGAGTCTGGGTGAACAAATGCCGTGGGATCACCGGCAACACCATCACCCAGGTGCATGGGACTTGTGGTGTCGTCCCTATTCCCAACCATGTGCACCCTCCATCACGTATGTGGGAACACTGTTCCCCTTGCTTTTTGACACATTACATGCAGGAGGAGAGCAGGAAGCTATCCAGGAATCTGTCTCAAGAAACAGGGGTGGAGGGGGGCTGGCGAGATGGCTCAGAGGTTAAGAGCACTGGCTGCTCTTCCAGAGGTCCTGAGTTCAATTCCCAGCAACCACATGGTGGCTCACAACCATCTATAATGATCTGGTGCCCTCTGCTGGTATGCAGGGATATATGCAGGCAGAACATTATATACATAATAAAGAAATAAATCTTAAAAAAAAAAAAAAGAAAAGAAAAAAGAAACAGTCAGCGGAGTCACCAGCCAGAGGCAGACAAAGCGGGAGATGAATGTGTCATGCTAATAAAGGTACTGTCACGTGGCAGAGCATAAATAAGGAATATGGGTTAACTTAAAAATATAAGAGCTAGTTAGTAATAAGCCTGAGCTATAGGCCGAGCATTCGTAATTAATATTAAGCCTCTGTGTCAGTTATCTGGGAGCAGGCTGTCAGGCCAGGAGCTTCCAGATGGCTGGTGAGGCTGCTGGAGCAACGGCCACACAGCAGGCTACGAGGTGCCCAGGCCTCTGTGTGCGGGAGGCAGCGGCAGCATCTCCCACAGCTCTCCCAGCATGATGACTACCCGAGGGCAGGTGGGCAGCCTGAAGTAGAGGATCTGCTGGAAACCAAGTAAGGTTGTCTTCACCTGGTATCCAGTTAAGTGGCTCTACAGACCATGTAAACTCTGCATAGAAACTTCTGCTTGTAACTGCTCGGCTGGGTAGGCTGAATATGCTCTTTCATAGCATTTTAACATACCTACATTACACTAGCATGCACACACGTGTGCACACATACACACACACACACACACACACACACCCCAAAGTGAAATAAGACCACAGTGAGCATTTGTACAGCTACCCCCCCACCCAGACTCCACAGGGTCAGGACTAGCTTGCCTGTGTTCTGTGTTTGTAAGAGAAAGCTGAAGCAAGGACCCGAAGAGCTGGAGAGTGGGTTGGTGGCTAGAGAGCTCCTGCAGGACCGAGGCTCCTGTAGAGTCCTAGCGCCCACATGAGGCAGCTCTCAACTTGCCTGTCACTCCAGTTCAAGGAGATCACATGCCCCTCTCTGGCCTGTGTGCTGTGATGGGTGATATGCTGTGAATGCGTTGCTCTGATTGGTTGATAAATAAAATGCTGATTGGCCAGCAGCCAGGCAGGAAGTATAGGTGGGAATAAGCAGACAGGGAGAATTCTGGGAAGGAAAAACAGAACTGAGGAGGAGACGCCAGCCCCGGCCGCCCAGGGAGCGGCATGTAATGGCACACAGGTAAAGCCACGGAAAACGTGGTGACATACAGATTAACAGAAACGGGCTGAGTTTAAGTGCAAGAGCTAGTCAGTAGTAAGCCTGAGCTAATGGCCGAGCAGTTTTAATTAATATTAGCCTCTGTGTGTTTACTTGGGTCTGAGTGGCTGTGGACTGGGTGGGACACAGGAAAATTTCAGCTACAGTACTGCACTCATGTGTCAACCCCCCTGACACACAGACACACACACACACACACACATAAAATTAAAAATAATAAAATAAAATCTGAAAAAAAGAATGGATCAGTAGTTAAGAGTGCTTGCTGTAGTGATATATTGTGTACCTATTAAAATTTCACTCAAGATCAGAGGACAGAACAAGCCACTAGATTAAACATAGAAGCCAGGCAGTGGTGGCACACACCTTTAATCCTAGCACTCAGGAAGCAGAGATCTGTCTGTGAGTTCAAAGCCACCCTGGACTACATGAGATTGACTCACAAAGCCAGGCAGTGGTAGCACACACCTTTAATCCCAGTACTGGGAATCACACACACCTTTAATCCCAGGAAGTGATGGCTGGGCAGAAAAAGGTATATAAGGTGTGGGGAGACAGAAACTAAAGGCGTTTCGGCAGAAGCTCCCTTTCAGCCAGAGGCTTTTTTGGCTGGAGCCTTTCGGATGTGGACTCAGAGGGTTGTTCAGGCTGAGGAGTTCATGGTGGCTGTCTGTGGCTTGCTCCTTTGTCTCTCTGATCTTCCAGCATTTACCCCAATATTGGGCCCGGAGACTTTTATTAAAAGACTGTTTAGGATTCATGTTACAGCTTGCTGCTCTTGCAGAGGACCCACATTGCCTGACACCTACGTTGGACAGCTCACAATTTCCTGTAACTCCAGCCCCTGGGGATCTTACTCCCTCTTCTGGCCTCTACGCACAGCAACACACATGTGCGTGCACACACATAAATAAAGATAAAAAATTTAAAAATGGGGAGCTGGAGAGATGGCTCAGAGGTTAAGAGCACTGGCTGTTCTTCCAGAGGTCCTGAGTTCAATTCCCAGCAACCACATGGTGGCTCTCAACCATCTGTAATGAGATCTGGCGCCCTCTTCTGGAGTGCAGGCATACATGCAGGCAGAACACTGTATACATAATAAATAAACTTTAAAAAAAAAATTAAAAATGAACTGGACAGATTTGCTCAGCACCACAGGAACCCCGTATCGACATAGCCGGCGAAGTGTCAGCACACATCAGGCCAGGCGTGACCTCCATCTCAGAACCCCACCAGTGTCTCCAGCCATGAGTTTTCACTTTCACACTACCTGAGTCTGTCGAGTAAGCATGGCCGTGAGCAATGATGCCTTCGATGAAAGAAATGATCTGAGGGATGTTCTCAGTGACTCTCAAATACACCGTTGGCGGCAGAACCTGAAAAGAAGCAGCGACATTCAGTACCACGGGTGATTTCCAAGCTCACAGGACCCGTGCACAGGCTCAGCCATCCGAGTCACGATGCCGCAGTGATCTAACCAACAGACCAGACTACCGAAGGGGAGCAAGGAGCCGGGCAGCCAGACCTCAGTGCCAGGAATGTGCCTGACTCTGATAGGAAGGTAAAGATACATCAGGGACGTTCTGGCAAGGGTGCACTCACTTCATCCGAACTCATACACATGGGCTCCTTCAGACCCAAAGGAGAGGGGCCCAGCTCATCACCAGCTCCCTCCACTGAGGGCATCATAGGGTCTACCCTGAAGGTTGAGAGTTACTTCCTTTCCTTCAGTCTTGACACCACAAGGCCCGTATTCAGGCACTAGCACTGGATCGTTCTGGATCATGCAGGTCAGCTACCACTGCCCTTTGCAGAAGGGTAAACAACAGCTTACCTTCAGGGCCGCCATGTCTTGTTTAAATTCTTCTTCAAAAAGGCCGGCAAGAGAAGCAGGAGACACATTCATCTACACAAGGCCAGACAACCATGTCAGTACACCTGGAGGACCACGCAGACCCGTCATAGCAGACAGGGCCACCCTGCAGACACGTCAGTGACCACGTGCCCCACTGAGGCTCCGCCCCAAGAAGGGAATGTTGATTCTAAATGGTAAACCGACCCTAAAGCCCAGTAGTTAAAAGGCTTGTGGGTCCTGTCCTCTGGGTACACAGAGAAGCTGGGTACCATTTCTACCATACTCTAAGAAACAAACTGACTCTCCTCCCCTCCACAAAAGAGTACAACAGCCATCTCCTCTACAGACCAAGACATGAATATTTATCTCACCCACCACCTTACCTACAGTAGGAAGAAATGGTTAAAAAAAAAAAAATGCCTTAGAGAAGTATTTGAGTAACATGTCACAGTAATTAGCGAGCTGCTGCTGATGCCCTTAGGCTGGGGCTGTGCTGAGCACCTGAGTATGCAGGAGGCTGCCACGTGAACATCTGGGCACAGGGACCCTCAGTGCTGGATTCTCAGAGGAGCCTGGGGCCCAGCAGGCGTCACAGAAGCTCTAGCCCAGAAGCAGAGTTCTTGTCAATAATCCCAGAGCAGACGGGGTGGGGGGGACACGATGGGGGGGGGAACACGACAAGTGAGGCTCCTCCACCTCAGCGGAAGAGCCACAGGCAGCTGATGGCTGCTGGAATAGGGGCAGTCGCTTTCCACATGGCTGTGGCTTGCTCATAAAGGCAGCTCTGTCTAAGCCAATGGGCTATGAAAACAAACGAGAACACCAAAGCAGAAGAAACGTGTGCACGCATGCACGCATGTATATGCACATGTGTGCGCACACACACATACACCTATGTATGAAATTGTCAATGAATAAATTTTATATAAAAATTAAAAGAATCAGGTGCTGGGTATCATTGGTGCACGCCTTTAATACCAGCACTGGGGAGGCAGAGGCAGGAAGATCTCTATTAGTTCAAGGCCAGCCTGGGCTACAGAGTGAGTTCCACCTTAACCAGGGCTACATAGTAAGACCCTGTCAAAGCAGCCTTCACGCACACCTTGTACAAGAACCCTCAATCCACCTACACTCAGCAAGCACTTACGCAGCACCTTCGGTGCTGGGCCACCCTACGGCCCCAACCGCACCTACCCACCGCATGAGACATGGCTCCTTTTTCGTGAGATAAGACATTTCTGCTCTGGGACATCAAGAGTCTCTCTCAAGTTTCTGAGTGACGTGTATGGAGCCGGGTGGCTGACTTTCTGCTCAGGGCTCGAAAGCAGTAGTGACCTCAGAAAGCAGAACCATGGAGGACGACCTCAGGGAGACGGTGGGTGGCCCGGGAGCTGCTACCCACTTCTTCACCAAGCCAGAATGCTCAGCCCATGGATCACCCCACACCTCCTTAGACTGATGGGACGATGCGGTGTGTGGAGGTGATACACAAACACGACAGTGTCACTGCGGAAGACACGGAGTCCACAGCGCCCAGTGGTCACACTCCCTCTCCAGGGACAGTTGTAATTACGGCACAGAACACGCTTTCAGATCTTGTCCACACACCACCTAATAAATGCCTTTGGTCTAAGTTTTACCTTTCTTTCTTCAATTTTCTTGTTTTGTTTTGTTGGAGACAGGGTTTCTCTGGGTAGTCCTGGCTGTCCTGGAACTTGCTCTGTAGTCTAAGCTGGTCTTGAACTCACAGAGATCTGTCTGCTTCTGCCTCCCGAGTACTGGGGTTAAAGGTGTGTGCCACTATGTCCAGCTCAATTTTTTCCCATTTCTACCTTTTTAATTTTTGAGTAAATGGGAACACATCCCCTTATGTCCAGATGCCCCAAACCCATTTTTTATTAACTTTTCTCCCACTCATTTGTAGGAAGTGTTTTGACACGTTGTGGTCCTCTTTTTGCACAAATCTATTATCTATTTCTGTTGAGATTCATTTTTATGTTGACCTTGATACTTTTCATCTTTCATGGATGTTGCCTTCATACATGTCTGTGTACCACATGTATGCAGTGCCGAAGGAGGCCAGAAGAGTTATAGATGTTAGATCTGGCATGTGGGTGCCGGGAATTGAACCCGGGTCCTCTAGAGGAGCAGCCAGTGCTCTTAACCACTGAGCCATCTCTTTAGTTCCCCCTTTCCAGTTTGTTAACAGTATGTATAGTCATTTACAGAACACTGAAAACTTGGTTTATATTTTCCACTCATTTCTATTTCTGAGTCTTTCTACATAAATGGATTTGCACTTGGAAACATACTGAGAAACCCTTCCCCAAGGAGGCCAGAGAAACATCCTGGGATTTCTGCCAGCAATCTGTGTCTCCACTACTCTTATATTTAATCTCTGATCTGCTCTAAGTTGGCGATGAGGCATGGCCCCAACTTGGGTTCCTATTTTCTCCAGATGGTTAGCCAACTGTCAGCACTATGTACTGGATAATCAACTCCCCCAACCCAAGTGATCTGAAATGCCATCTTTTATCATAAAACAAATTCCCACTAATTATTATATATATTTCTGCATTCAGTAGTATGTTCCATCGTCTGTCTATCCACGTGCAGGACAACAGTGTTTAACTGCTGTAGTCTTTCTCGGAAAGAGGGCCAAGCAGGGGCTGTCTGGGAACCGGAGGTAGAAACAGGAAGAGAGCGGAAGGAGGAAGGGACAGAGGATACTCTAGGGAGAAGGGCACAGAAACCTTAATTCCCACCAGGCTGCCTGCCTTCGGAAAATACATATAGCCCCAGATCACTCCTGCACACACACACACACACACACACACACACACACACACACAGAGTACCATGTGACTTTTACTGAAGAGATAAAAGGAAACACAGATAAGGTATGGACCAAAGGAAGGATTCCATCCAAGTCTGTGGTGAGCCCATGAGTTTATGGGGGTTCCCAACAGAAGCATGGGTGGCTCAAAGGCAACTAAGCAATAGTGAAGTCCCTGTCCAGCTACATCAATGAAGAAGAATCCCACTCCAATCTCAGGGTGAGAGGCCTCCTGACGATCTCATGAGATGTGAAAGGCCTCCCTCCTCCCCCGGGGAGGGGGTGATAGTAGGATCATCTTCTGAGGGTCCCATGCCACGGTGACCCCAACTGCTCTGATTCACAACAGTAATGCTTGTCCAGCCCAGAGAAAGCAAGGACACCACACATATACATACTCACACTCACACACACTGATACACATACATGTATTTATATGTATATGCATGCATATATAGACAAAGAATGATCTATAGCTTTTTAAATACATCCAAACATCTGGCTGGGCTACTCCCTCCTTCATACTCTGTTCAGGGGAACCCCACTCTCAAAGTCAGATGGTTATATTCCATCCCCTAGTGGCTGGTCACAGGGCACAGTGGGACACTCACCATAACACAAACCACACAGGGCAAGTGCCCAGAACCCTAGTCCTTGCTATTCAGGTTATCCTCAACTCTGTCTTATCATGGGAGCCATTCCAAGTTAGCCATCCCCTCCTTCACAGGGAGCCACCGGGCCAGGCCTTCGGCACTCCAACTGAACCCCGGGCTTTCAGCACATTCCACCATCTTCCCAGGAAGCTAGACACGCAAGCTAGTGCCCTGAATCAAAAGAGTGACTCTGGCTTGAATCACTGAGACACCCAGGATGGTTTATCACAAGCATAGCACAGCATGCACCAGGCGGTGGCAGCTCACACCTTTAATCCCAGCACTCAGGAGGCAGAGGCAGGTGGATCTCTGTGAGTTCGAGGCCAGCCTGGTCTACAGAGCAAGTTCCAGGACAGCCAATGCTATACAGAGAAACCTTGTCTCAAGAAAAAAGTGGGGGTCGGGCTGGAGAGATGGTGCAGCAGTTAAGAGCACTGACTGCTCTTCCAGAGGACCTGGGTTCAATTCCCAGCACCCACATGGCAGCTCACAACTGTCTATAACTCCAAGATCTGACACCCTCACACAGACATACAACATACACGCAGGCAAAACACCAATGCAAGTAAAATTAAAAAATAAATTGGAGAAAAGAAAAAGAAACACAGGAAAATGCAATCAGCAAAGAACGACCACTCAGCCACCAGGTTACCAAGCAACCAAGGCGAAGTGGCGATGCTCACCTCGTTAGCTCTTCTGATGATTTTATCATCCACATCAGTGATGCTCATCGCCATGATCACATTGCAGCCAAACACCTTGGTCAGGATCCTTCGGATAATATCAAATCTAACGTATGAGCTGAAAGAAAAAAAAATTGTCGGATGGTCTTCGACAAAGAATTAAAATTGTTCTTCTATTTTTAAACTTAAAATTATTTTATTTTCGATTAACTTGTTTTATTTCATGTACATGTGTTTTGCCTGCATGTATGTCTGTGCACATATGTTTACTTGGTGCCTGATGAGGTCAAAAGTGGGTGTCAGGGCCTCTGAAATTAGAGGTACAAATGGTTGTGAGTCACGGTGTGGGTGCTGGGAACTGAATCCAGGTCCTCTACAAACAAGTTCTCTTAAGCACTAAGTCATCTTTCCAGCCCCCAATTTTACTTATTCTTATTCCATGTGTATGTGGTATGTGTATATCTGTGTGTGTGTGTGTGTGTGTGTGTGTGTGTGTGTGTGTGTGTGTATGTGTGTGGCTATGCACACCCCACAGCAGCGTGCATATGGAGGTCGGAGGAAAGCCTGTGGGACTCAATGCTCTCCTTTCAGCACGTGAGTCCCGGGGATCACACTCAGGTCACAGGCTCGTACAGGAGGTGCCGTTACCCGTTACCCATTACCCAGTGGGCCGTCCTTGCCGGCCTCATCACTGTCATCCTTGAAAAGAAACGCGTTATAATTTAACATACCACTGTGCAACTTCCCAAGTGTGTGCTACCGTTGGCGACTGGTTCCTAGGGAACTAATCCAAGTGCGTCTTTACAAACTGGGTCCCACCTGGAGGCCCAGAAGGGTCCTTGCAAGGAGCAACCACAGTTTCAGGATAGGGTATTGCTGTTTTCAAGTTCAGAGCTGTTGAGCGAGTCTGCATCTAAGTGTGTAAAGAACTCCTATAACGCAACATCCATAAAGAGTCAAACGACAGCATCTTGTGACCATTCTTGTCCATGTTCTAGAACTGGGATTTTCCATGTTACCCCAGTGCAGGGGAGGCAGGCAGGTGGATCCCTGGGGCTCACTGGGCAGCCAGCTTGGCCTGCTCATGGAGTTCCAAGCCACTGGGAGATTCTGTCTCAAAACAGACAGGGGACAGCCCTTGATGATGACATCTGAGGATGTCGGCTGGCCTTCACACTTGTGTTTAATTTAGGTCTAAAAATACCCAAGTAGAAATGTGCAAGAGAACAAACAAGATATTAGGAAATGGGGAATGTCAACAAATGCAGAAGGAACCTGATCCCAGCTCCAATGCTTCCCAGGAGTGTGGCCACGGAGTTAGCACTGTCTATGGTGGTTGAGGACAGACAAGCCACATGGGGTTAAGTGGCACTTCATATACACTATTTCCTGAAACTGCCAAGAAGATTCCAAACACTGAGCTGTTGTCCTTTCTGTCTCCACTCAAAATAAGAACCAGGACTCAGCAAGAAAGTGACCAGTTGAAGGCCAGGCAATGACGCCCCATGGTTGGATTCGGGTCCCAGGACCAACCTTAGAAACATCTAATTGGCAAACAGGACACTCTCCATTCCTCCACACCAGTTCTCTGAGTGTCCAGAGCTGAGCAATGCCTACCCAACGCAGAACAGGTACAAACATCAAACGAGACTAACATTCTGGCATCTCACAATTCTCAGAATGCAGGCATTACTCAATTCACTTAACAGATTAAAAAACAAACTAACTAGTGGAGCACGCCTTTAATCCCAGCACTAAGGGCAGATATCTGTGGGTTTGAGGCCAGCCCGGGCTACACAATGAGGACAGCCAGGACTACACTGGGAAACCCTGTCTCGAAAAACCAAAAACCAAAACAAAACAAAACAAAAACCCTAACAATTTACCCTTTCCATAATAAATGACCCTCTGACTTTGTCATAAAGTTCAAATCCAGGAAACTCACCAAGCATGGCCAAGGTGTGCATGGTCGTACACAGTCGGTCCACAGCTATACCTGGGAACATATTAAGACCCACCATGTGAGATATCTGCAACAACCATGACACACGCTGGGTGTTTAGGTGCCCGCTCTGGGCACCACACTTGCAGATTTCGGGGCTGACTTGCCCCCTGCAGCCCCTCACGACGCCCCGCCCCGCCCCGCCGGCGCACGCACCAGGAGACGGCGTCCGTCCGGGCCACGATCAGCGGCTCTTTCCTGCCGGTGAGGCTGTTGTGCACCTCCACGCCGGTGTCCTGGCCTTGCGGCCGCTGCCATGCTCGCCCGCGCCGCCCGAGACCCAGCGCGTGCCGGAGCAGCAGAGCGCCCGGCCCAGGCCCGCGCGCCCGCAGCATGTCGGGGGCAGATCCAGAGACCAGGCAGAAAAAGGCAAAACTCTGCAGGCCAGGCCCCGCCCCGTCCACGGATGACAAGCCCCGCCCAGCGATCCAGAAACCACGCCCGGGGTCTCACAGGGACCCGCCCACTCCCGGAAGAGAATACTCGCTGGCTGGAGTCTGGCGGTGAACCTAGCACAGTGTAAGCGGCGTAATGATGGCGTGATGCCCGCAGAAACAGGGCTCTTCGCTCACAGCCCGTCCTTGTGGGTAGATCGGTCTCGGTGTACATCGTTATGCCTGCTGCTGGGCATAACCTGGTGTGCACCGCAATAGTGTGTACCCGAGCGTGCACCAGACATGTGTTTCTCAACCCGACACTCCAACACACTGCCTACTCTGCCTACTCCAGAAACACTATACACCCCAGCGTGCACTCATCGTGTCTGCATTCAAACACACCCATGTGTGCCTTAACACACACTGTACCCCAGCATACACAGAGCATGTCTGCAAGTATGCACCTAGCCACACTCAGCACGTGTAGTCCAACACTACATCCCCGGACATGTCTGCACTCCAGTATTCCTGTACTTCACACTGTCGCGTGGGCTTAGGACGAAAGAACAGCGTCAGGAAATGACACTTCCCTCGAGTGCGTGTCACTGGAAATGTCTGCTGGAGAGATGGCTGCTCTTCCAGAGGACCTGGGTTTGAGTCCCAGCACCCACAGGGCTACTCAATAATCTGTAATTCCAGTTCCAGAGGGTCCATCCAATGCCTCCTCTGGACTCAGCAGGCACTACAAACATGTAGTCCACGGACAGACATGCAGGCAAAATACCCATGCACATAAGAACAAATGGTTTAAAAAAATTTGTTTAGAGTTTATCTGTAACCAAAGCTTTCTGGAAGGGGATGCAAGAGCATCTGGGAGTTTAAGACCAGCCTCACCTATATGAGATCCTGCCTTTGGCGCTTGCCTTTAATCCCAGCACTGGGGAGGCAGAGGCAGGCGGATCTCTGTGAGTTCAAGGCCAGCCTGGGCTACAGGCTCCAAAGCTACACAGAGAAACCCTGTCTCAAAAAGAAAAAGAAAAAAAGAAAAGAAGAGAGAGAGAGAAAGAAAGAAAGAAAGTTACCACCCATCTCCCGATAACCGTTACGTCCCCTAGCTTCCTCCCTCACTCCTTACAACACTGAGCGGCCTTGGCTCTTGCAGTCTTTGGTTTCACTCTTCTTTGGTGCCCTCTGGAAAGGCAAACGATTAAGCAGCCATGTTCCTAGAGCGCTTTTCCCTGAAGATTCTGGACTCTCACGGGCTGCTTAAAGCTAAACTGCCATGTAATGTAGACTGTCCGATACATTAGGACAGTCATTCACGGTCTCCAAACGTCCCAAGTTCTCCTGGAATGTTATTCTTCCTTCTTCCTCACAGCTGCCGGCCTTCATGGCATCTTGTCATTGTGTATGTGTGTGCATTTGTCTCCTTTCTACAGCAATGTGCAGTTCTCCTTCCCCACCTGCCCACCCCAGTTGTTAAGATATGGTTTCACTCAGTAGCCCAGGCTGTCACTATGTGAATCTTTTTTTGTTTTTTTTGTTTTTTGAGACAGGGTTTCTCTGTAGCTTTGGAGCCTGTCCTGGAAATCACTCAGTAGCACAGGCTGGCCTTGAACCCACAGAGATCTGCCTTCAGTGCTGGGATTAAAGGCGTGCACCACCACTGCCAGGCACACTATGTAAATCTTACTAGCCTACTTGGCTTGAAACTCCTCCCGCCTCAGGCTCCCCCAGTTGGGGGGTTACAAGTCCCCACTCCCTGAGTACTTAACTGTAAACTGGTTTGACTTCCTCGCCATGTCCTGCAAACTCACCAAAGAGCTGGGCCTGAGAAAGTCCCTCGGAACTCTTCCTGTGCAGGTAGTTAAAATACAGCTAGAGAAAGCGTTTATTCTGATACCTGTCTGCCAAAAACCAGAAACCAAAGGCTGGAATGCAGAACTCGAAGAGCTAGAGCAGACATTTAAAAAGCAGTTCTAGGAATACCGAGAGCCAAACCTTCCCTGATTTTGGACAGCTGGTATGTTTGGATTGGCCACAGGAAATCATAGTTTCAAAACCAACAATGGTGTTTTGTGTCTGCTGGAAGGCAGTCTCTCATGTAGGTCCGCCCCAACTGGCAGCAAGTCTGCTCCTTGTTAAGCCTTCCGAGTCATTCAAATGTCTGTGGGATGTGTGTGGTGGCTCACACCTGTAATCCTAGCACTCAGGGGATTGCTGAATCTGAGGCTCTTCAGGAGTTTGAGACCAGTCTGGGCCTCACTGTGAGTTCTGGTCCAGCCTGAAGTACAATACTAAGCTGTCTCAAAAAAGAAAATGATAAATATAACCCACTCTGTACCAACAGTTAAGTGTACAATCCTCGTGTGTACTGAATTTCTAAGCACACACAGACTATCAAGGTGAAGTGAAAGCAAGCAGGACAATTGATCAGAATATACCTCAGAGAGAATCCTGTTCCTCTTAAGTCGCCTCCCTTAAAAAAAAAAATTACACTTATTTGTATATGTATGTGTGTGTATGCAACAGAAAGTGTGGCGGCCGGAGGACAGCCTGGGGGAGTTTCCTTCTACCATGTGGGGTCACAGGGAGGGAACTCGGGTCGTCAGGATGGATGGCAAGTGCCTTTTCTGGCTGAGCCGTCCTGCCATCCCCAGATTTGTTTCTCATAAAAACGGAAGAGGTTGTGCATGTCCACAGGCTTGGGCTGCGAATGGATGCTGAGCTCAGGCTAGTTGAAGTGAGAAAGGGAAATTGACATTTAGCAGGAGGGTGCCCTATGTCCCAGGAGCCTCACCCAGGGAACACCTCCAAGCAGGGACTCAGAGCCTCTCAAACACACGTCTTCCCAGATTCTCTCTCTGGCTCATGTTCATTGCTTGTCTCTGTTTTACAGGAAGAGGTTTTTCTTAAAGATCGCATTTATTGGAAGAGCAGTCTGCTCTTCCAGAGGTACTGAGTTCAATTCCCAGCACCCACATGGTGGCTCACAACCATCTGTAATAAGATCTGGCACCCTCCTCTGTATACATAATAAATAAATAAATCTTAAAAAAAAAGATCGCATTTATTAATTCAGTGTGTTTGCAGATGGAGGGCACAAGGGATAATGTGCTCATGTGTGGGGCCTGAGGACCAGCTTTCCAGACTGAGTTCAATCTCTCCACCATGTGGATTCAGGGGCTTGAACTCAGGTTAACTGCCATGTTCTCAGCCTTTGATTTTCTATACAGTATACTTAAAATGTCTGAGTATAGTTAACTATGTTTTATCTATTGGTCTTCTGAGCTTGCCCGGAAAGCCACTTTATAAAGCCAATTAAAAGAATAAAACATTTTTACCCCAAAGAGGTGAACATACTCAGTACTCTAAAACATTGTAGTTAGCATGCGGTAGCACTTGTGACTTAATCCTGGCAAACTGAATAAGATAAGATGCCTTTGGGTTTGTGTATCTATGGACTCAATGAACAGCAGAATGAATTGAGAGTATTGTGACTTTTAAAGGTAACCAGGTTCCAACTCCAGCTTGGTTATCTTTGGAAAGGGTCAGTTATACCTAAATCTTTATTAAATAAAAAAATATTAGATAAATATTGTTCATTCATGGCCCTGAGATTAAAATATCTGTCTCTTAATTACTATTGTGCCCTTAAACTGCTTCTATGACCTCTGAGGAAAAGGCTCCACTTTTCATTTTCAGTTCTGTACCCCTCTCCACAGTTTATTCCACGTCGTGTCCCCAAGTCATATTGTTAGGCTTTTGTGCAGAGTAGTGGGCAATTATTTTCTTCTGGCAATTAAGTGAAACTTCTGTTTTTGGCTAGGACTGAAAGCAGTCGGATCTGTTAGTAAAAACCACCACAGGACATCCAAGCGAACGTTCGCCTACAGAAATGCTCGCCCTGTGTGAGTCAAGGTGCAGCCCCACACCACCGTCCCGGTCTGAACGACCTCACTCGACAAACAGCTCAATGGAACGTCTCTGGCAGCACTGACACCCCGATGGCCGGCCGATCGCTGCCAGGAGCCCCGCCCCGCCCCCTCAGCACTCCATTGTAGATCTACTGCCTTGGGAACGTAGATGTCACCGGGTTGCACCGGGTACTTTCGCGCGTGCCGAGGGCGTTAGGATGTCACCGTGTTTCACGAGCCGTTCCAAGTCCTTTCAAGCTACATCTCCTAGGTGTGAAGCGGTGAGTCCTGTTCGGCTGGAGGATGAAGCCCGGAGGCTGAAACACAGCACCCTGCAAACCGGAGGTGGCTGAAGACAGGGAGCTGACCTGGCGCCCCGGGCGACGTTCCAACAGGCGAGGCGGAGAGCGGCCATCAAGCGCTCCGCACACGAGGCCACAGCAGCGGACCCGGTAGCGCCGCCCAGAGAAAGCCTGAGGACCTGGGGCTCACAGGAGGGAACGCAGCCATGCAAAGGCGCGAATTTGGCGACCACAGAGGCCAGGCTCCGCCCCGGGGCGGTGCCTAAGCCGGAAGGGGGCGGGACCGCCGGGGCCCGTCGCCTAGGCAACCACTTGTTCTGCCCGGGCTTTTCAGAAAGCCCTAAATCCGGGACTGTGGGGGGAAGGGCGGGATGGGGAGCCGCAGGCTGCAGGAGCCTGCGGGAAGCTGCGGGCGTGCGCCCGGGTGCGGGCAGCCTCCTCGCAGTATGGTGAGGACGCGGGCAGCCTCAGGTGCGGCAGGGGAAGGGCTAAGGCCGGGGCGCTGCTCCCGCCAGCCCGCCCGCCCTCCGCAGCTCTCCCAGCGGAACGGAGAGCAGCACCCCTCCGGGGCCCCCTTTGTCTCCAGGCCATTCCAAACTCAGCTCCAGAGAGAGAGAGAGAGAGAGGGGCGACACAAAGGGACGGCGGGGGCGGACGGCGCAGGCGCGGGCGGCCGCCGAGGATGCTGGGAGTGGTGGTCCCTCCGCGCCTCGCTCGGTGCCCTCCCGCGCGGGTCCGCAGCCACGGCCGGGGAGCTGCGCATGCGCGCCCACTTCCGCCTCCCCTGGCCCCGCCCTCTCGGAGCCCAGCTCTCGAGTACTAGGGAGAGCGGGAGGCGTTGCCGGCCCCGACCACACCTCCTCCTCGTCCCGATTGGCCGCCGAGGTAAGAGCCGCCAGGGGATTGGCTGTGGCCGTTGCCAGTTCTGTGCGGGGGCCCTATTTATACCGCGCTGGGGGAGGCGGGGGGAATGCAGTGAGCCTGGAGGATGGTGGCCCCGCTCTGTGGGGTCGGGTCCCCAAGGCGGCGGCGGCGGCGGCGGTGGTCTGGAGGCTCGCCCGGCCCCGGCGTGTCCTTAGCGGAGCGGGCCGCCACCCCGCCGCCCCTGGCCGGCGTGCGGCCCCGCCCAGTGGGCCCGCCACCGAGTGCCAAACTCCTAGTAAAAGTTTCGCGCCGCCGGCCGCCCCTGCCCCGGCGGCCCTACCGCTGTCCCCTCCGCGACCCCGGCCCCCAGCGACGGTGACAGGCCACGCCCCCCGCGCGGGCCGGCCTCGCGGCCCGCCGCCGCCCCCTGGCCCGGGACGGTGAGGGGCGTGAATGCGGTGGGGGCGGGGCCGCCTCCGGGAGCGGGAGGGGGGGCGGCGGCGGCGGCGGCGGGGCGCATGCGCGCTGCGCGCGGGGCTGAATGTTTCCCAAGTGTTTGAAACTGGTATTTGGGTTTTCCACGTTGGACAAGTGCGGCGAGGCGGGCGGGCGGGCGGGCGGTGGAGCGCGCCCTTCCCCGCTGCCGGCCCCGCTCTCTCCGCTCTCCACGCCGGTGGCGGGTGGGCGGCGGTGGCCGGCCCCCTTTGGGTGTGTGCGCGCTCGTACGCACGGCCCCCCGCGCCGCCCGCCGCCCGGGAGGGGGCCTGCACGGCCGGCGGGGCGTGCGCCGGAGCCTCGGCCGCCGCGGCCCGCGCCTGCAGGCGCCGGGGTCCCCGCGGCCCCGGAGGCGGCGCGGCGGGCGCCAGATGTAGCCGCCGGCCGGCCCGGCCGAAGTGGCGGGGAGGTCGGGGGGGGGGGCGCGGGAGGGCGAGAGAGCTTTGCATTTTGCAGTGCTGCTTGCTTGAGGGGGGCGGGGGGTGGAGGAAGCGGAAAGCCGCCGAGTCGCCGGGGACCTCCGGGGTGAACCATGTTGAGTCCTGCCAACGGGGAGCAGATCCACCTGGTGAACTATGTGGAGGATTACCTGGACTCCATCGAGTCACTGCCTTTCGACCTGCAGAGGAACGTCTCGCTGATGCGGGAGATCGACGCCAAATACCAAGGTACGGCGGGTGATGGATGGGCGGGGGCGGCCGCGTCCATCCCTGGGTCCCGGCGACGAGGCTGTGGCTGGTCCTGCCGGGAGCCCGGGCTCCCCGGCAGCGTCCTCGGAGGGCTAGGAACAAAAGGTCTGGAGCGCCTTTGATGCGCCGAGGTCCTTGTGTAGCCGAGCCCCGGGACATGGAGGAGGAAGGAGCGCGAACGGCTGGCTGCAAGGCTGCGCGACCAAAGCGCTCTTTGTAGTGAAGTGATGAGGCGGTGCTGCGGGGGAGGGGGCGCGGGGCTCGGCCGCGTCCTCGGGGAGGGGGCGCGGGCCGCCGCGCGAGGTGGAGTGCTTGCTTACACGGGCGCCGCGGCCGCAAAGGCGCGGGCGCCCGGCCGGAGAGACGGCCGCGGGCCGGGTTCCCGGGGACCCGAGTGCCGGTCCGGAGTGTCGCCGCCCCCCGCCCCGGTGCTGCATCCAAGTGTTACATAAAAGTCCTGGGCAGTCCCGACCCGGGGTCGCGCGATCGCCCAGGCCCTGCCTTTGCCGGGGCCCTCCCTTGGCTCTGGACACGGCTCCGGGCCGACCGTGAGGGGCGCCGGCGCGGTGTGTCTTGGCTGGCGGAGGAAGAGGGTGGAAGGGAGGAGGATCGCAGCCGACGAGGTGCACGGCTGTGCTGCGCTCGGTGGGCGCGAGCCGGGCTCCTCCGGCCGGGGAGGGACGGGGCAGGTGAGGGACCTGCAGTCCTCCCGGAGACCCGGGCTGCCCCGAGTGGCGAAGAGGCGGAGCCTGCGTGCCCGCCGGGTACTGTTGGTTGTTGGGGAAACTTTGCTGCGAGGCCTGGGGGCTCTGTTTTGAACGTGGATGGCCGCTCGGAGTTTACTCTTGTTTACAGAACTGCGCAGCAGGGAAACGGAAGAGTTGGGGGAGGTGGAGGGCCGCCGTTCGGGCCCGCACACCGAGACCGGCCGCGGAAAGCGCCCCTGCGCGCTCTATCCGAGATGCAGCTTCGCAGCTCGGTTTATAGGGGAGTCATTAACATACTGCGGAGCGTTCCGCCTCTGCGGCCCCGTGATTGGTCGTAACATCCCCCGTGGAATGTCCTTATCAGTGTGCCGCGCAGTCATTGGTGGGCGGGCCGCCTGGGGGGCGGGCCTTGCTCGGGGACGCGCTCCAGTCTGTGTTTCCGCTGCCTGCTATTCTCTCTGGAAGAGGGCCGGGCGGAGGGAGGAGGCGAGTTGATTTGAATGTCTTGGGGTCGCCCGTCCTCTGGCCTCGGATTGGCTCCTGCCGCCGCCGGGGCGGGCCATCCTCGCGGGTCCTGCGGTTTGATTGGGCTCCCTGCTGGTCTCCGCCCTCAGCGTCGTCGATTCACATAGGCCTCGGGGCGGGGCGGAGCGCGCTTCGCGAGTCTCATAGGCTGGAGGGGTCGCGGCCACTTTCCGGCCGCGGGGCCATGGCGGCGCCGGCCCCCGGGAGGCCGCTGTGATCGCCTTGGCCGCTCTGGCAGCTCGGGCCGCTTCTCGCATTTCCGGGAGGCGTGAGTGAACTGGGAGCACCCCTGTCGGGACTGCGGGTCGGTGTGTCCGGGCGCTGTCCACCTGGAGCCCCGCCGACGCGGCCCCTTGCGGGCTTGTATGTCGGACCGGCGTTAGAATAAGTCCTTGCTCAGAACTGCTGTTGCAGGTCGAGCTTTTTGACAGTCGCCTCGTGCTTCGGGTGTAGAAGAGTCTGGAAGAAGAGGTTGTGGCTTGCTCGTTGTAAATGGAGTGTATTGCCTGAGTTATTTTTCGAATGTGATAAAAATACCCCGTTGGAAGCAATGCCTCATTAAAAACTTAAGTGCTGTCTTACATAAGTTAAACACCGTTTTGGTAATTGGACACACTAAATGGTACTGCAGTCTGACTTACTCACCACCTTTACCCTCCCCGGTACTTTATGGTGGTCCAGCAGCAGTCCGAAGCCGAGCTGTGGTGCTGCCCTTGTTTGTTGCTTTCAGTGGTTTTGTTGATCGAATACTTTGCTTAGGGTCACTAAGAATCTGCTACTGTGGGTCCCACGGTAACTTCGTGGTAAGTTTTTAATGGGATTTTTCTCCACACGCCTCAACTAAAGCTGAAAGAAGCAGTTGTTTACATTTAAATTTAATTTAGCAATGGAAAGAATTGCTCTTCCACAAAAGACCAGTATTGTCTTTGAAACATGGCTGGGTGGGGTGACACATGCCTGTCATCCCAGTGGCGGCAAGATCAGCAGCTCAAGGTCAGCTTTGATTGTACAGCATGTTACCCACGCTGGGTTGTTTGTTCGTTCATTTGCTGTTGTTTTTTGCTAAAGTCTCACTGTGTAGCCTTGGCTCACCTGGAACTCTTGTAGATTCGCTTGCCTCTGCCTCTGGAATTTAAGGTATGTGCCAACATACCCTAAAAACGCATGTTTGGGGCTATCTTCGATAAGTCAGATCAGTCGACAACCTCTTTAGAGACTGGGACTGTTCATCCTCTTGTGTGGTTCTTCCTGGAATACCTCCAGAACCTGAACATGGCTTTACCTGTTGAGACACTTCAGGGTCAGCCCTGTGTTGTTGTCCAGTAGGATTTTGTTGTTATTTGTATTTGTTTTGAGACAGGGTCTCCATATGTGGCCCTGCCTGGCCTGTATAAACCACAGTGGCCTGGAATCAGAAGAGGTCTGCTGACCCCTGTCAGGAGACAACAGAGCAGGGTGGGGTGGTGATTTTCTAGATACCCTTCTGACCTCCAGCCTGTCCACACAAGTGCCCTAGTTAAAGCATTTTCAGTGGTTGCGTTAAGAGATGGCCAAAGGGTCTCAAGAAAAATTTGATACTATTTACCGTTGGAAGAAAATCACTCTAGGAATTTTCTGTGTATATAATTAGACTTTGGTACAGAATGTTTAATTTTTCTAACATTCACATTTATTTTTAAAATGACCAGCGATCTTATTGGTTACTTTCTGGCATTTGAAGCAGTCTTTGACATCTTGGGCTTGAGATCCTTTGTAGTCTCTAAGCACTACACTGTGTCAAGCCACCCACTCCATAGGGTTTCCCTTCTGTCAGCTTTTACAGCCGCCCACCCATTCCCCTGTTTCTTGTTATCAGCCTTAATCTGACTGATTGGATGCTCAGCGCAAAGGGTCTCTACCACCTTGACACAGATTCACATACTTCCACATAAGCACACGAAGGCGGGCTTGGCACTTGTCTACGGCTTTGGCAGCTTGGTGAATTCCATGCTCAGGGCTGGTGGATGAGGGCAGTCTTGGTGGATGAGGGCAGTCTTGGTGGATGAGGGCAGTCTTCAGCACTTCCTGTAAAGCAGTATTGATACCCATTACACCTTAAGCAGAAACCCCTCCTTGGGCTGTGGCATGGGTTACCACAAAGCCAAACCATGAAAACATCCACGCCTCCAGAGACCCTGTCTGCAAAGGAGAAGCTAGTTGTTTTTGAAACCAACCGGGTCCAGGTGTGTAACCCGGGCCGGCCTCACACTGTGCTTCTGCTGCAGTGTCTTGAGTCTGAAATTGTGAGCTGAATTCTTTGATTTCAATTAGATTACTTAACAGTTTTTATTTCCTGGAAATTGTCTAATTACATTTGCCAAATGACATTTTATAAGCATACAGGCTTATTTTTAGCCTTCCTAGGAAGGCTTTAATTTAATACTGGGGTTTAGTTCTCAAAATGGTATTATTGAGTACTCGGAGACAGAGGCAGGCAGATCTCTGTAGGTTCCAGAACAGCCAGGGCTACACAGAGAGACTGTTTTTTGTTTTTTGCTTGTTTGTTTGTTTAATACTGTAAGCAGTAGATTAAAGTATTATGAATTGTAAAGTAAAATCTGTCACTTTTGTTTTAAAGCAAGGTTGTCTTGTGACTAGAGCATTCTTGTTTTCAGTTATAGAGAACATGATGTTGGAGTGGTCATAAGGGGACAGATACATAGCGGGCCTCTGTTGTAACCCTAGTCTTGAAACCATAGGGCACCACCATCTAAGTCTACATGCCTTCTCTGTAGAATATTCCAGACATTGAGATGCTCAGATGCAAGGGGTAGAGAGACCTGAGCTCAGATGCCCAGAATACAGGTAAAAAGTGCCTGTGGCCCCAGCTGGGGGGTAGAGATGAGAGAGTCCCTGGAGCTCAGTCCCTGCTCCAGGTGCAGCGACACTGTCTCAGATAAGGTAGAGAACAATACCCAAACACAAAGAAATACAGGATAGAAGCTTTAAGTTATTCAAAGACATTTCAACAGAAGCTGTGAAAATGTGATTGATGGGGGACGAAAAAGTTCAGGCTGAAGCACTTACTGACTGGAACTTTCTACTCCGGGAAACTTGGCCTTTGCTGTTTCTGCTCCTGGTGATTTTTTAAGATTAGAAACAAGAGAATTAGATAAAAGGCTTACTTGGTTGGTATTGGGTTTCTTTACCGGTTCCTAGTGAGTGTATAATGCAGACTGTGTTTGTTTGCAGAGATCCTGAAAGAATTGGATGACTACTATGAGAAGTTCAAGCGCGAGACGGACGGCACGCAGAAGAGGCGGGTACTGCATTGCATCCAGAGGGCCCTGATCCGCAGTCAGGAGCTGGGCGATGAGAAGATCCAGATCGTGAGTCAGATGGTGGAGCTGGTGGAGAACCGCACCAGGCAGGTGGACAGTCACGTGGAGCTCTTCGAGGCACACCAGGACATTGGTGACAGCACTGGCAGCGGCGGCAAGGCCGGCCAGGACAAGTCGAAGAGTGAGGCGATCTCTCAGGCGGACAAGCCCAACAACAAGCGGTCCCGGAGGCAGCGGAACAACGAGAACCGAGAGAACGCGTCTAATAATCACGACCACGACGACATCACCTCAGGAACACCCAAGGAGAAGAAAGCAAAAACCTCAAAGAAGAAGAAACGCTCCAAGGCCAAAGCAGAGAGGGAAGCCTCTCCCGCAGACCTCCCCATCGACCCCAACGAGCCCACGTACTGTCTGTGCAATCAGGTCTCCTATGGAGAGATGATCGGCTGCGACAACGATGAGTGTCCCATCGAGTGGTTCCACTTTTCTTGTGTGGGACTCAACCATAAACCAAAGGGCAAGTGGTACTGCCCCAAGTGTCGGGGGGAGAGCGAGAAAACAATGGACAAGGCCCTGGAAAAGTCCAAGAAAGAGAGGGCTTACAACAGGTAGTGTGTGGACGTGCACACGGGCAGGAGAACAAACCCAAGTCCCAGGATGGGCAGATGAGTATTTTTAGAGACTGGTAGAAATGGACCCTCTCCTCGGGACGGCAGAAACAGCCTGTGTCTTCATGGTGTACCTGTAACCAGACTGGGTCTGCAGATCAGCGTTTTAGAAACTACCAATATAGGTTCGAATTAAACATGTCAGCAAGTGTCAGACTGGTTTTTGGGGTTGGGGAGTGACTTGGAAGTAACCTAACAGATGTATAAAGAAGAGATTTAATTTGGCTGTTTCCACAAAAATGTTACGGTTTACAAAAAAAAAAAAATTATCCAGGTTGCTGAAGTACAGCAAGTGTGCTTCTCGCTGCCATAATGTATATCCACATGACAAGTTGGTCAAAGGTTTAAAGTCTAAATATTATTTTTTAAAAAGGTTAATGGGTAAATTTTACATGACATATTTTATACATGGCCTATTCCCCAACTGGCCGTTTTTAATGACTGGGTACATTTTTAATAGGTCAGACACAGGCGGTCCAGGCGGTGGGTCCAGGTCTTGCCTTCGCTACCCTCGGTCATCGTGTGGCCACCTTTAACTTATGAAGTGTATAAATGTACATTTTCCAGCCACCTTGCCCTGCTGTATTATAACCGGAAGTGCAGCCTGGTGCTGTTGTGAAGCCGAGGTGTGCGTCCTGCTGCGTGTGTGAGCTGTGTAGATGTTGCGTCAAGAAATAAATGAGACTTGGCCAGTTTGTTTCTTTAGCATTTAATTTTAACATACAAACCATTTTAAATTTTTTGTCTTAAAAATTTATACACCAGCAGTTTAGACAAAGCCTTAAGCAAATTGTATATTATTGATCTCACGTAATAAGGAAGTAGACATTATGTCTATGCCAGCAAATAAATGTCAAAAAATACTTAGAGCAGAGGGTAGAAAGGGACTGTGTGTTTGAGATCCAGCCCCACCGTTCGTTTTGTGTGGCCTGTGAGCTAAGAATGGTCTCTGTGTTTCTAAGTGGTTTTAAAAATCACATTTCATGCTACATGAAAGTCCTATGAAATTCAGATTGGAGTGTCCATAAATAAAGACTCATTGGAACACAGCCATGTTTATCTCCTTATGTGCCGTCTGTAGCTGCTTGTGTAGAACCCAGACCGGCCCTGGAACACAGCCATGCGTATTTCCTTATGTGTCGTCTGTGGCTGCTGGTGTGGGACCATGACCTGCTGACAGCTGAAATGGTCACCCATCCATGGCACGTGTCCTTAACTGCCCACTTAACTGGAGTCCAGATCTCCAGCCCTGGGTGCTGTGTGCTTTGCTTGAGCTCTGAGTATGTGGAGATGTGTTTGGCCAGAGTCTGTGGGGCCTGGGCCTGGTCACTGTAAGTGTGGCTCCTTCTGTTTGTAGTGTACATCAGTTAGCTGTTTTCTGACGATTGCTTTTGAGAATTTTTCTTACACTGGGCATAAATTCTGTTTTCTGGTCTTTCCATTGTAGAGTTACTGCATGAGCACTGAGTTACAGCTGATAATTCCTTAAAAGTGAGCTCTTTGTATATTAGTGTTTGAACTTTGTGCTCATTGATGTTCACAGACACTTAAGTATTTACTTTCTAGCAGAGGATTGAACCATTAAGAATAAATCTACTAGCTGGGCACGGTGACACACACCATTAATCCCAGCACTTGGGGAGGCAGAGGCAGGTGGATCTCTGTGAGTTCAAGGACAGCCTGGTCTACAGAGTGAGTTCCAGGACAAACAGGGCTACAAAGAGAAACCCTGTCTCACTCAAAAAACAACAACTAAAAAATATACTAACTAAGCCAGAGTTTAATAAATGATGATGAGAATTAAAATACTTGATAAAAGGATCCAGAGAGAAGGCTCAGTGGTTAAGAGTACTTGCTCTTACAGAAAACTCACCTTTGATTCCCAGTACCCATGTGACTCGGGAACCAATGCCGCCTTCTGACCTCCACAAGCACCAGGCACATACACGTGTTGGCCTTCATTTATGCAGGCCAAAACTAACACAAAAGCAATTAAATTTTAAAAACACACACACACACACACACACTGGGTGCAGCAGCAGACAGAGGTCTCTGTGAGTTTGGGGCCAGCCTGGTCTAAAAGACAAATTCCAGTCCAGCCAGCGCTACACAGACCCAGACTCACAGGAAAAAAGGTAAAAACTCACAGTTGTTTGGGAGTTTCTCCTTTCTAATTGAGCCAATAATGACAAGTCAGAAAAGGAATAGGAGTACATGTCTTCATGCAGACAGCTCCATCAGGTAGGGGAGAGGGAGGGAGCACCTCGAGGTGTGTGGCCCTCATCTGTCCTTTCGGGGTTTGCTCCTGACACTGCTTAACTCCTGGCCAAGTTCTTCACTTGGGCAACGCCTGCTGCATGTTAGCGTGCTTTTGAGAAATAGGGGCGATGACTCCAGTAAGATGGTGGCTAACGGAGTGAGGCGTGCTGAGAGCCTTCTCCTAGTGACCCATGGGACCACCTCAGACAAGTTGTGTTGTTTGCCTCGAATCCAGTGGGCAGTAAGGAAGTCACAGGCGAGCACCTTGACGTGTCAGGATTGAGGGCTGCAGTCATACAATGCAGGAGAGCTCTGCCACCCAGGCGGACGGACACTGGAGCAGCACATGGCTCTTAGGACAGCAGCTCTCTTGTGGACACAGTTCGGGTAGGTCCGAGATAATCTCCTTTGTCGGTGCTGTGGTTGTTTTTGTTTTCCCATGTGCAGGTGTTTTGCCTGCCTGGATGTCTGCACCACTTTGTGTCTGGTGCTCACAGAGGCCAAAAGATGGCATTGCATCCCTTGGTTGTGAGCCACCATGTGGTTGCTGGGATTTGAACTCCGGACCTCTGGAAGAGCAGCCAGTGCTCTTAACCTGGGAGCCATCCCTCTAGCCCCTGAGATTGGACTGTTAAAAGTTGTCCTCCTCACACTTGACCTTCACACTTGTGCTTGGCACATATGCACATGGAGTGCACGCCTGCTTGCACACACACACAATACATTTTTTGAGGGTTGCTAAGCAAGCCAAGTTGAGGTCAGAGCATTGAGCACTGCTAGCAGGCACACTCACTCTGAAGGTTAGGGATGCCGCCCATGCGGCCCTGCTCCGGGACAAGTGCTCTGCCCCCAAACTTCCTCCAACTCTTGGACTCTGTTAAATCTTAGGTTGCTCACATTGCCTTGAACAGGTGATGAAAGTATTTTAGTTTTATGAGCTAAGATTGTGTGGGTTTTGTTTTCTATGTTAGATCTTCCTTACATCCCTGTGGCCAAGAAGACCCAGTTTCCGGTTAGGGACTTCTGTTTTGCTTATTTTTGAGATGGGCCTGAAACTCGCTATGTGGCTGGGGCTGGCCTCTAACACCTGTTCATCTTGCCTACACTGCCCTAGTGCTGGGATTACAGGGTGTGCCATCACACCCAACTTCTCATGAGGGTTTCAGTCTCAGGTGAGAGACTGATCTCACAAGGCCACACCTGACTGTGGTTCAGGACCTGTCTCTCTCCTGTACCATCTACTGCCTTTTTCATGGTCGCCTGGTGCCCAGCCTTGGTGCAGTCCAACAGTGGCTAGCTGCAAATGGAAAGTCCAAGAATCCAGTAGTTGCTCAGTCCACAAGGTTGGGTGTCTCATCTGGTCTTCTGTACATGCTAGAGTCCTGAAGAAGTAGGCTCCAGTGCCAGTGAAGGAATGAACGTGCTGGCAGAGGGAGGGCAAGCCAGAGGAGAATGAACAATCCCTTCCGCTGACCAGAACCCAGGCCTGTAGCTGGAGAGTTTTCTCTCCAGGTTCTGCCAAGCCCCAGCAGTCCAACAGCCCACTTATAAAATAAACACAGAGATGCTTATATTTTTTAAACTGTTTGGCCTAATGGCTCAGGCTGCTAGCTGTCTAGTTCTTACATCTTAAATTAACCCATTTCTATAAATCTATACCTTGCCATGTGGCTCGTGGCTTACCGGCATCTTCACATGCTGCTTGTCATGGCGGCGGCTGGCAGTGTCTCCCTCTGCCTTCCCGTTCTCTCAATTCTCCTCTCTGTTAGTCCCGCCTATACTTCCTGCCTGGCTACTGGCCGCTCAGTGTTTTATTTATTGACCAATCAGAGCAACACATTTGACATAGACCATTCCACAACACAGGCCGATTCCGTAATCTGGACATGCTGGTACCTCTGATGCGTGTTGGCTTAGATTCCTTTGGGCAGATACCTGGAGTGGTCTAGCTGGGTTGGAAAATGGTTCTGTTCCTGTTGAGAAACTGACATACAGACTTTGATCGTGGCTGATATATACTCCCACTGACAGAGTGTAAGGCTTCTTTACCCGGCCCTTCCTCACCAGCATCTGCGGGGCTTATTTCTTGATAGCTGATATGGCTGGGGTGAGATGGAATATATAGTCATTGACACTGCTTGCTCCTTAGAGCAACTCCCTTACCCATTTATTCCCTTATCAACTCCCTTATCCATTTATTCCCTTATCAACTCCCTTATCCATTTATGGGTTTCATTTGTGTTTAATTTATTAAATTCTTTATATATATTCTGGATATTAATCCTCTGACAAATGAATATCTGTCTTAGGGTTTCTGTTGCTGTGAAGAGACACCATGACCACGGCAACTCTTATAAAAGGAAAACATGTCATTGTAGCAGGCTTACAGTTTCAGAGGTTCAGTCCATTATTGTCAGGGCAGGAAGCATGATGGCATGCAGGCAGACATGGTCCTGGAGAAGTAGCTAAGAGTTCTACATTTGGATCTGCAGGCAGCAGGAAGAAACTGCCACTGGCCTGGTTTGGCATCTGAGACCTCAAAACGCTCCCCCAGTGACACAAGTCTTCCAACAAAGCCACACCTCATCCAACAAGGCCATACCTCCTAATAGTGCCACTCACTAAGGGCCTATTAGGGCCATTTTTATTCAAACAATATCTTTTGATTTTTTTTCTCCCATTCTTAAGCCTGTCTCTTCACTCTTATTTTCTGTGCTATATAGAAGATTTGATTTCATTTTATTTGTTAAAGATTTATTTACTTTAGGTGGTGGTGCATGCCTTTAATCCCATAACCCTAACACTCAGAAGGGAGAGGCAGGCGGATCTCTGAGTTCAAGGCCAGCCTGGTCTTGGCTGTTCCAGGACAGCCAGAGCTACACAGAAAAATCTTGTCTTGAAAAAACAAAAAGCTTTCTTTATTTTTGTTGTAAACATGTGAGTGTTTTTCCTGCATGAATAGATGTGTGTCACCGCATGTGTGTGTGCCTGGCTCCCACGGAGGCCTGAAGAGGGCGTTGAATTCCCCACAAGTAGAGTTACCACGACTGTGGGTCAGCATACAGCCATCTTTACACAACTCCACTTCCAGGGCCTGAGTGCACTTGCATACGTGGAAAGAAAACACTTTTCTTAAAATGTTATTTAACTTTCAGCCTTGGAATTTTATTTATTTGTTTATTTGTTCAGTTGTATGTGTGTGTGTTAGAGGTCATCGTGAGCCACCCGATGTGGGTGCTGAGAACAGAACCTGGGTCCTCTGCAAGAACAGCCAGTGCTCTTAACTGTTGAACCATCTCTCCACTCGGGAGAAAATAGGGTTGAAAGCAAGCAGCCTGTCATGTGACAGTTAGTGCTGCCCCTACAAGCTGGAGGGGAGTTCTCCCCTTCTACCTCATCGTCACCAGTGCCTGCCAGTGGCCCAAGCTAACAGAGCAGCCTGTAGCAAGAAGCTTTGCTTCCTACCTGGGCAGAAGGAGGAGTATAGAAGGGAGCCGCCGACCCAGTCTAGAGCAGCTGAGCCAGTCGGGAGCCGCCGACCCAGTCTAGAGCAGCTGAACCAGTCGGGAGCCGCCGACCCAGTCTAGAGCAGCCGAGCCGGTCGGGAGCCGCCGACCCAGTCTAGAGCAGCCGAGCCGGTCGGGAGCCGCCGACCCAGTCTAGAGCAGCCGAGCCGGTCGGGAGCCGCCGACCCAGTCTAGAGCAGCCGAGCCGGTCGGGGGCCGCCGACCCAGTCTAGAGCAGCCGAGCCGGTCGGGGGCCGCCGACCCAGTCTAGAGCAGCCGAGCCGGTCGGGAGCCGCCGACCCAGTCAGTGCTCCTTAACACCGCTCTTTCTTTCAGAATCTGGAAAACTTCTTCCTGTAAGGTTTCTTGCTTGGACTGACTGTGCACCCGGCTTTCACTGGTGACGATTGTCACTTTACTTGTGCAGTGGTTTGAATGAGAATGGCCCCCAGAAGCTGGTATATTTGAATGTCTGGTTCCAGTTGGTGGACTGGTTAGGAAGGATTAGGAGGTGTGGCCTTGTTGAAGGAGATGTGTCACTACCCCGGGCCCAGTCTCTCTCTCTCTGCCTGCAACTTGTGGGTCAAATGTAAGCTCTCAGTGCCATACCTGCCTGCTACCACACCCCCTACCATGATGGTCAGGGACCCACCCTCTGAAACTGTAAGCAAGTCCCAATTAAATGCTTCCTTTTATTATGTTGCCTTGGTCATGGTGTCTCCTCACAGCAATAGAATAGTAACTAAGACACTGCACATGCGCACACACACACACACATACCCCTACCTTCCCAATAATATAAAAACCAGTCTATATGCATTTGGCTGTTAAATTTCCTCTCAAAATAGACAGTAGCATTGATTTGCAGTGCCTGTATGTGTCTGGATTTATGCTCACACTCGGTGTCTGTTTTTCCTGCTTATCGCACCTTAGAAGTTCTATCGGGATTTGTTTTCCTGCCTGAAGCACTGGTGTAAGTTCTGTTTGATGAAGCCAAGTTCACTCTTTCAGCTTCTGTGGAAAGTACCAAGTGTGTATCTCACGCTTATGAGGCAGTGGCTCAGGACGAAGACCTGCAGATGGCAGACAACGCTTCTGCATGCTGTGAACCTTCCACTGACTGATTTCAGCTTCTGCTCTTACTCTGCGGAAGTCAGTGGTTCATCAGATTGCCTTTCAATGTGAGCTTGCTTTGTTTGTTTACTGGCACCTTTTAAAACCACCCCCGACTTTGAATTCATCTGGGGGGCCTCTGTAGTTTTTGGTGAGAGGCTGTTGGCATTAAGGACTTTGGTGCTCACCCAGGTCTCAGCCTCTGTAGCTTTCTCTTACCCTCAAGCCATTTTAACCAGATTTAAAAAGCCTATTGGGGTTGGGGATTTAGCTCAGTGGTAGAGCACTTGCCTAGCAAGCACAAGGCCCTGAGTTTGGTTCTCAGCTCCCAAAAAATATAAATAAATAAATAAATAAATAAATAAATAAATAAATAAATAAATAGCCTATTTTCAAGGCACACATGGTAGTTTGCACCTGCAGTCCCAGCACTCAGAAGGCTGAGGCAGGAGGATTAGTTCAAGGCTGATGTCTTAGTTACTTTTCTATTGCTGTGCTAAGACCCCATGACCAAAGCAACTGAAGAAGAGTTTGTTGGGGCTTACAGTCCATAGGGTGAGTCCCTGGCCATCATGGTGGGGAGTGTAGCAACAGACAAGCAGATGGCATGGCATTGGAGCGTAGCTGAGGGCTCACATTTGATCCCCAGAGACCAGGCAGAAAGAAAGACACTGGGATTGGGGTCAGTTTTCTGTTTTGTTTGTTTTGTTTTTTGAGGCACAGTTTCTCTGTGTAACTGCCCTGGCTCTATAGACCAGACTGGGGGCCAGTTTTTTTGAAACCTTAAAGCCCACCCCCAGTGACATTCCTCCTCCAATAAGGCCACACCTCATCCTTCAAAAATAGTTCCACTGACTGGGAACCAAGCATTAAGACAAATGAGCCTCTGCAAAGCAGGAACCTGAAGGACCATTTTGCCAAGCAAAGTTCAGTGGTCACCTTCCTATGGGTGCTGTATGTCCAGTCGATACATTTCTTTAAGCAGTCCAGGCAAGAACAGTTTCTTGCCCAAATGGCTATTTTTGCCAAGAAGATGAACTCCATGTGGAATGTCTTTGATGCCCATCCTCCTCGCTGAAGTAAATCAGTGCTGCCAGGAGCAGACCAGACATTCTACAGGACACAGAGAGAAGTGACTGAGAGACTCTAGGCCTGTGGGCTGAAGACAGATGCCCCAACTTTACAAAGGAACATTAGGTGACTGTCCAGGCTGCCAGCTGTCTCTGTCTACTCTTGAAAGACTCCCGAAAGTTGCTTGTGTCCTCCCATTTCTCAGGTAATATTATATCCTTCTGAGGTCTTTGATGTAGTTGAAGACTAGATAGTTATAATTTCCTTAGTTATGATAAGAGATAAGTTAGATATGAAACCTTAGACTCACAAATATAAGATAGATAGGATATCTTCTTTAATTTTGCCAAATACAAATAGACTAGATATTGTAACTGTAATTCTTACTAGATAACTGTTTTGTTATATGTAATTTTACTATGTTAAAGTTAAAATCTTCCTTTAAAAAAAAACAGAAAAGGGGAAGAGCTGTGGGATGTTCTGTATGTTGTAAATAAATAAAACTCTGATTGGCCAGTAGCCAGGCAGGAAGAATAGGGTAGGCGGGACAAGGAGGAGAAGAATTCTGGGAGGTGGAAGGCTGAGGCAGAGAGACGCTGCCAGACGCTGCCATGACAAGCAAGATGTAAGGTACTGGTAATCCACGAGCCACGTGGCAATTTATAGACTAATAGAAATGGGTTAATTTAAGAGAGAAGAACAGCCAGCAAGAAGCCTGAGCCATTAGGCCAAATAGTTTTTAAAAAAGATAAAGAGCCAATGGAATCCATTCTCATTCAAACCCTGATGGTCAGCCTAGACTACAGCATGAGGCGGTGTCTGAAAAGCAGACATTTTCATATATCCACTTAGATCTGAGGGACGTCCAGCCTGCTGTACTGCTGGGAACAGAGTACCACATGTTAGACCCTGATTCCAAGGACCACTGTTGACTCATTTATTTCCTAGGACCTGTGTGTACAGGAAATACAATTTGAATGAATGCCAAATACAGTTATTCCAAGTTCAAGTAATTATTTTGAAATTCTGAAAACCATCAAAGCAATTTCCTTTTTCAGACTCTCTGATTCTGTAACTCAACACCTCCCTGTGGCTTGTGGGACTCTCGGGAAGTTGGTTATTCACATGAGCTATCTGTGTTAATGGGATTAACTGGGAAGTGGCCCGGTTGGACCTTAATTTAAACCACATGCGGCCACTCCACGGGGGAGCAGAGACATGTCCAGCATGGGTAAATTGCCCGATTATACGAATCAGATTGCAGAGTTTTAGAAAAATGATGGCAGCGTGAGGTTTTCATCTTCCGTCGTCAGAGACGCCCCCACACTGCCCTCTGCTGACATTGCCCATGACCTCAGATTGGCTCATGGACCCCTCACAGTTCTGCTAACTTCTTTATAGCCAGCATAATGGCGGGCACAGCTCAGACACCGCCCGCAAGCTCTCCTGGACTCAGACGCCACGTCCTAAAACTCAGCAAAAACCAAGCAGCTGCAGAGGCCAGGGGAGGTGCACTGGGAACACCAGCCTGCCTAGCCCGGGCCGCTCACTGTTCTCACGCCTCAACAATTCCTTTAACCATTTCCCAGCGCTGCAGGAGGCGGGAGGGACAGGGCAGTTAAATGCACGGTGTGCCTGGCTTAGATCCTGGCCCTGCGCGGGGTGCTAGTGGGACGGCCCGTGCTGCTGGACGGGGACGGGGACGGCCCGTGCTGCTGGACGGGGACGGGGGCAGCCCATGCTGCTGGACGGGGACGGGGACGGGGGCGGCCCGTGCTGCTGGACGGGGACGGGGGCAGCCCATGCTGCTGGACGGGGACGGGGACGGCCCGTGCTGCTGGACGGGGACAGGGACAGCCCGTGCTGCTGGATGGGGACGGGGACAGCCCGTGCTGCTGGACGGGGGCGGCCCGTGCTGCTGGACGGGGACGGGGACGGCCTGTGCTGCTGGACGGGGACAGGGACAGCCCGTGCTGCTGGATGGGGACGGGGACAGCCCGTGCTGCTGGACGGGGACGGGGGCGGCCCGTGCTGCTGGACGGGGACGGGGACGGGGGCGGCCCGTGTGCTGCTGGACGGGGACGGGGGCGGCCCGTGCTGCTGGACGGGGACGGGGGCGGCCCGTGCTGCTGGACGGGGACGGGGGCGGCCCGTGCTGCTGGACGGGGACGGGGACGGCCCGTGCTGCTGGACGGGGACGGGGACGGCCCGTGCTGCTGGACGGGGACGGGGACGGCCCGTGCTGCTGGACGGGGGCGGGGACGGGGACGGCCCGTGCTGCTGGACGGGGACGGGGACGGGGACGGCCCGTGCTGCTGGACGGGGACGGGGACGGGGACAGCCCTGCTGCTGGACGGGGACGGGGACAGCCTGACGGGGACAGCCCAGGCTCTTGGACGGGGACGGGGACGGCCCGTGCTGCTGGACGGGGACGGGGACGGCCCGTGCTGCTGGACGGGGACGGGGACGGCCCGTGCTGCTGGACGGGGACGGGGACGGCCCGTGCTGCTGGACGGGGACGGGGACGGGGACGGCCCATGCTGCTGGACGGGGACGGGGACGGGGGCGGCCCGTGCTGCTGGACGGGGACGGGGACAGCCTGACGGGGACAGCCCAGGCTCTTGGACGGGGACGGGGACGGCCCGTGCTGCTGGACGGGGACGGGGACAGGGACAGGGGCAGCCCGACAGGGACAGCCCGGGCTCTTGGACGGGGACAGCCCGACGGGGGCAGCCCGTGCTGCTGGACAGAGGCTGGGTCTGAGGGCCGCTCAGCAGCCGGGGTGGTCGCGTCCACGTGTTGCCGGCTGTGCCACAGGCACTGGGAAAGTGACTTCAAGTCTCAGACTTACTCTCCAGTGACTCAGGAAGTGCAGCTAGGTAAAAACGAAGGGAATGCTTGCAGCCGTGGTCAGACCCCAGAAGCTGGGGACCAGGAAAAGATGTCTGGTTGGTTATTGCTTGCCTTCCTGTTAGTTTGAAATCATCTAAAAAAAAAAAAACCAACATTTTTTTTTTTCTGGTTGGGTTTTGTTTTTGAGGTAGAGTTTCAAATAGCCCGTGCTAGCCCAGGATGACCTTGAACTCTGGATCTTCTGCCTCCACCTCCAAATGCTGGGATTACAGATGTGCAGCCGCCCCACCTGGCAGAGTTTCTCTTCAAATGTCAGGATTATAATGTGGAATCTAAAAGATACAAGGGGGCACACATACACGAAGCATCTCTTTTTTTGTTGGTTTTATTTTGTTTTCTGGAGACAGGGTGTCTTACATTGTATCTCAGGCTAGCCTGGAATTTACTATGTAGCCCAGGCTGGCCTAAAAGTTGTGTAGGCCTTCTGGGTGCTGGGGATCTAGTCATGAGCCACCAAATTTGGCTGTAATAGGAACCTTAAGTCCATATCGCCATATGTGAGAACTTACAGAAAAGACAGGAAGGTGTCCCCACCAGTGAGATTAAGAGAGTGACATTGCACACACCATAGCCACAAGCAAAACACACCTTTCCCCCTCTCTGCCAGAGGGTCAGGTGTGTGTGTGTTTGTTTTTCGAGACAAGGTTTCTCTGTATAACAGCCCTGGCTGTCTTGGAATTCGATCTGTAGACCAGGCTGGCCTCGAACTCACAGAGATCCGCCTGCCTCTGTCTCCCGAGTGCTGGGATTAAAGGTGTGTGCCACTACCGCCTGGCAGTCTACCAGTTTTGAAGATAACCTTGAGAAAAGTTGAGAGGCAGAGCCCAAGAAGCCTTCCAGCGGCAGACAGAGGTCCTGCCTGTCCCAGGCCTCACTCGTTTTGGGGCTCCTTCTGGGCCTTATGTGGCACTCGCCCGTCTGGGAATGACAGTCTCCAGGATGGAGCCAAGAGCATACCAGAAGGCCTCACAAACATGAAGCACCTTGGAGTAAGCTATTACTTTCCCCAATTTTCCAAAATGGGTTAAGAATCCATTCAGAGTACTTGTACAGGAAAGAGCTAACAGAAATTTTAATGAAAATTTGACTTTGATGGAATTAGAGCTCAATGGCTTGAATTTTGAAGCCTAATTTCCATAAGGCTATGGAGTCCTCAGTTAGCAGCCCTAGACTCTGAGATGGAAAAGGAGCCTAGAGGCCTTCCAGGTCCCTGGATGTCAGCACGGTGGTGGGTAGGATGGCAGGAAAGTGAACCTGCCTGGCGTGCACAGACCGTGGTCACTCCACATGTCCCTGCTGCCACTGCAGAGCCACAGAGGTGAGCCTGACCCTTTTCTCAGACCAGCCTAAAGCCTGAAAAGGAAGCCCGGAGCAAGGCTTGTAGCACACAGTCTGTGGGCTGGCTGAGCAGCCACAGAGGAAAGAGGGTCACCAGGGCCCCACCCCTGACTCAGGACTGGGGGTGTGGAGCGCGTGCTTTCAAGAGATACCAGTAGAAGCCGGCGGCGGTGGTGCACACCTTTAATCCCAGCACCTCAGCAGAGGCAGGCGGATTTCTATGAGTTCAAGGCCAACCTGGTCTACAGAGGGAGTTCCAGGGCTACACAGAGAAACTCTGTCTTGGAGAGAGAGAGAGAGAGAGAGAGAGAGAGAGAGAGAGAGAGAGAGAGAGAGAGAGAGAGAGAGAGAGAGAGATGGTTCAAGAGACACAACCCTGAGGTTCCTTAGTACAAGCCAGCAGGCGAGGGCTGATGGTAACAGAGTCATCTTTAAGGAGACATGGGGGCCATAATCCCAGCATTGGAGATGCTGAGGAAAGAGACATGAACTAACTCAAGGCCAGTCTAGACTGCGTACTGATAGACCACCCAAGGGAAACAAAATACGGGAAAAGGCCTCTCTGGGTTCCCGGCACAAATGATGACGGATGCTGGTCTGGTGGTTCCCCAGGAGAACATGGACCACGAGTTTTGATCTCATTCATGCGGTGGGCTGCAAAGGAGAGGATGGTGAGGGCAAGCCACATAGAGAATGGTGAGGGCGAGCCACGAGGGCGAGCCACATAGAGAATGGTGAGGGCGAGCCACAAGGGCAAGCCACATAGAGAATGGTGAGGGCAAGCCACGAAGGCGAGCCACATAGAGAATGGTGAGGGCGAGCCACATAGAGAATGGTGAGGGCGAGCCACGAGGGCGAGCCACGTAGAGAATGGTGAGGGCGAGCCACGAGGGCGAGCCACGTAGAGAATGGTGAGCGCGAGCCACGAGGGCAAGCCACGTAGAGAGTGCTGGGACCTCAAGGGAGGCCAGGTCAGAAGCTGATTGATGGTAAAGAAACAAGCCAAGTGGCCTGGCGAGGGCAGACAGCAGTCGGAGACCCTGTCTCGGTATCTGTGGTGGCGGCTGACACAGCACCATCTGGTGTCCCTTGGCCGCAGCTAACTGTCACCTGCTGTTGGGGGCCCCCTGCTGCCCTGGGTTTCTGTTGGGAGTAAGCCTTCTTTCTGTCCCTTTGGGTTGGAGACAGCCCCAGGGTCTACATACTTTCCGGAGTTGTGCAGTGGATTAGTGATTGGAGATGATACGCAAAACAGTGCCACCCCCAGAATTCCCAATTCGGAGCTCTTCACCTGAAGGCCTTCTATGTCAGGGGAGTCTTGCTGGTGTGACAAAGGCAGGGAGATCCTCCTGATGTCACTGGGGTCCTTCTGGGAGGGACACAAGAATGTCCAAGGAGAGGAACTTCCAGGTGGCAGGTGTGAGAGTGGAGATTGGAGCTAGAGAGACTCAGGGAAGATACTCCAAACCGAAGAAAGACAGAAGCCAGGAGGGGCTGGGGGTGGAAAGGGGACTTCCCCAGCGTTCTCGGGCATTGACTCCTGACATCTGGACCTTCACCCAGTCAAGCGCTCGGATGCCTGCCTCCTGAAGTGAAGGACGGCAGACTTTATTTTCGACCGCCAGAGACAGAAGTGCAGGAAGAGGTGAGGGAGACACCCCGAGACTTGGGCACTGCCGAGCCGTGGTGTGGGGCATCTATCTGCCCCTGCCAACTGGCTCCACATTAGTGTTGGTTTCCAGAAGTTGAGGTCTCTGGCTCAAGGCTAGCCTCGGGGCTTCTGTGGGATGTCCAGCAGAGCAGATCCAGCCTGTTGGGGGACAAGTGTAAGCATGCGCTGTAGGATGCGAGCATGCGCTGTAGGATGCGAAGGACTTGAGGAGACTGACTCAGATGTGGGGCGGGGGTGGGGGAGACACTGATGGAGCTCCAGGCACAGCCTGAGAACCGCTGGGCCTAGAAGCATGCTAAGCTCCTGAGCCCAGCTGGCTGCAGTTGTTCCAGCTCTGCGGGCTTATCCTGTCCCTATAGGGGACACAGGTGACAGCGGCAATGTCCTTGTAAGGGGAAGTGCTTGGCGCATGGGTCTGTTTCTTCAGGACTAAAGAGCAGAGCTGCCTTCAGGACAAGGTGGCTGTCGCGGGTGGCGTCCCTGCCGGAGTCGCTGATCCTCCCTACACTGGACTGCACTAGTGTTTCTGGCAGAATCCATGTATAAAGATAAGGGAGGATCGGGCTGAAGTCCCTGCACCTTTGACCTTTGACCGGGTCATTTTAGTGGAGGGGGCCTGGTGACGTTGTCTGGCCCACCAGTGTCTATGAGGAGATCTAGAAGGCTTTTGATTCATCACGCTATCTCTCAGAAGCCAAGGGCAATTCAAGCGACTGACCTCTGAGAGGCCCAGTCATCTAGGGGTTAAATATCAGGCCTGCGGACTGATCTCGGTTCCCCTGAAGCCCCTCAGCAGCTCTGATTCTGGAAGAACCTGCCTAATAAGTGTGAATAGAGTGGTGTGGCCGCAGGGTGGCGCCACATGGGTCTGTCTGTCCTTCATCTGGATTTACTTGTCAGACGGTTTTCTTCAAACCCATGGTGCCCGTGGGTGCTTGAGCTGAGGGCAGCCACCACTTGAAGAGTGGGAAGACATAAGTTAACAACATATCTTCCATTTTATAAATTATTTTTAATGTGGAGAAATATATTTAACATAGAAGCTGTTTTTTTGTTTTGTTTTCTTGCCAGACGGTGGTGGCCCACGCCTTTAGTCCCAGCACTCAGGAGGCAGAGGCAGGCAGATCTCTGAGTTCAAGACCAGCTTGGTGTACAGATTGACTCCAGTTCAGCCAGAGCTACACAGAGAAACAGTGTCTTAAAAAAAAAAAAAAAAAAAAGCTGTTTTTGCCGCCATTCTCCCCAACAAGGCCTTTTATTTAAGTGCAGGCTTTACGTGTGTACAAAAGGGATCTCAGGATTTTTCCCCTGTGTGTGTTTGTCTTGCTTCCTCTTGGTCCGTGATGCCAGCCGAGGCTGTCAGCACAGGGAAGCAGACTGGTGGGAGAAAGCAGGTTATTCTTCCCTTAGTCTTTGAGCTGAATGTCAAACCTGATCGCTCCACACTTGCTCACCCTAACCACCGCATGAGGCATGACCGCAGGGGGGTTCTGACCGCATACAGATGGAGTTGTATTGTTACCTAACACTGTGCCTGCCTGGCATCCTCCTCCAGTCTGAGGCTCCGCCTCCATCCCCTGCCTCTTCCCACCATCTGTGAAAGTGACTTCGCTGGGACTTCACATGACTGCAGCCACTTCCCCTTCAGGCTCCATTAGATCCCTAATGGAGGGATTTAGTGACCTTTAGCTGTAGTATGGATCAGAACCGTCTTCCTCTTTGAGACGCCATCATGGGTGTGTTTGCAGTCTGGTGATGTACTCCAGGTTGCATCTACCTTTGGGCCATCCTGAGTAATGCTGCTCAAGAGTCAGACCCCAGGCTGTGGAGCGTCTGTTAAGCGTTTCCTGTTCAAAATGCCACAAGCCAGCATGGAGCCTGAGCCAAACTCTCTGCTGCAGGCTAGGCAGGGGCTGAAGGGAGGTCACGCTCAGAAGGAAGAAGCTGGAAGGTTCGGAGTAGGGCCAGGAAGCCAGTCTGAGAGAAGGTGACGGCTTTTCCAAAGCCTTCCCAGTCTGATCTGTGAGGAGTGGGACAAGGCCTGAGCTCAGGACTCGGACACAGGATTGGGCCTGGCCACGCTGGAGCGCCCAGGGGGCCCCTAGCAGAGCAGGGCTGAAGCATGTCTTACTTCTGCTGAGAAGAGGAAGAGTGAGCAGCTTGTGTGTGTTGTCAGCATGAGTGAGGAAGAGACATTGAAGGTTCAAAACACAGGGAAGGAGATCCGTAATGGAGGAATTCAGTGACCGTTCCCAGGGTGCCCAGTAAAGAACTGGGGGGTCGTGTTCTGGCAGGAGTGGATCTTACATCCCCTCTGCATCATCTCTTGGCCTCCAAGTGATGATATTAATTCATTTAGTGAGGAACTTTCCCTCTGGGGGAGGTCGCGTTCTAGGTAACACACATCCAGGTTGCATAGTTGCATTTCGTTTTTAGAGACCGTGTGTTTCTTGTTCTTTATGAGAACTTGTAGTAAATACTAAGCGTCAGCTGCAAGCTGTTAACATCTGGAGACCCAAGTCTGGAGTATATTGACAGTAACTCAGTGGCGAACACTTGAGTGTGTACAGGGCCTTGGGTTCCTTCCCTGGCAGCAGAAAAAAAAAAAAAACACATCGGGAGAGCAGTGTATATATATGGGCTGTCAGCTTAAGTCCCTGAGTTCTGCACTGAGAGATGGGAAGCAGCTCAGCAAACCCAAGCCATGACAGCCCCAAGGGATCGTTAACTTTCCGTGTGACGTGTGACGTAAAACAGGTGAGTGGGGGACAGAGAAGGCTGTGTGGAGTTCAGGACGGGAGCCTGTAACTGAAAGGGCAGCCCCGAGGCCGGAGGGTGTGGGCGTCATCCTGCTTGGTCATCCTGCTTGGCTGTTACTCTGTTCCTCAGCCCGGGACTGTTCCGAACCCCTTATCATTGGGCTCTGGAAGACGGTGGAGACCCAGGGGCGGTGCCCAGGGCTAAGAGCCACCTCTGGCTGAGGAGGTCTTGAGGTTCAGGTGGGCAGAGGAGAGGCCACCACCACTCATTAGGCCGTGCAGGACACTGGAGGGCTTGAGAGGAGAGGCTTCTGGGGTGGGAGAGCTCTTCCACGATGCTCTCTGGGGTTCTTACGAGGACTTGGGGACTCTTCACTTCCAGAGACGTCCCACCCTTCTCCGGCTCCTTGCGTCGTGTATTGTGTGGACTCCATTGTGCACATTCCGGAGAATGACCTACAACAGAAGTACTGGGGGATCTGAATGAGTTTGTTAGGTATGGAACAAGCTAAAGGTAAAAGAATAAATAGCGAGTAGCAGCTGGGGGGGGGGGCAACAGGTAGACAGCGGCACATCAGATCTGGCCCTCGCGGCATCTAGCCGTTGAGAACAAACAAAAGGTCCTCACAGGGCTTACAGAGTGGACTGGGGGAGCATGCTGAGGCGGGCAGCCGGGGTTCCTGACCAGGAGAGTGCAGGGTGAGCAGTGGCCCCTCAGGAAGGCTTCCGAGTGAAAGAGCAAGCAGCAGTGAGAGGCAGAGGTGACATCATCAAGTGGAGGCTCACACAGGGCAGAGCAAGCAGCAGTGAGAGGCAGAGGTGACATCATCAAGTCGAGGCTCACACAGGGCAGAAACAGAGGACAGACGCCGGAGTTCTCAACTGAGCTCTCTCTGGGTGAACTTCCCATGGCTGAACATCTGACTTCGTGTTGTTTTTTTATTATATTTTAAAATTTTTTCATACATTTTGATCATACCCCTCCCCAGTTCCTCCCAGATCCTTCCCACCTAAATCATGTTGTTTCTTCCTCCCTCAAAAAAACAAAAAAAAAAAAAAAAAAAAAAACACAAGAAAACAAAGCAAAAAGCAAAAAGATGGAAACGCCAAACTATAACAACGACAGCAAAGCTCACACAAAAACACTGAGTCCGTTTTGCATCGACTACTCCCGAGTGTGGGGCCTGCTCTGGAGTGTGGTTCATGTACCCAGTGACTCTCCATGGAAGAAAACTGATTTCCCTTTCCCAGCGGGTACCAATTGCAAACAGCGTCCCGGGAGGGGTGGGACTTGGTGTCTGCTTCCCCTTCTCAGAGCTGGGATTTTGCCTGGTTTGAACCTGTGCAGGTCCTGGGCACGCTGTCACAAGACTCTGAGTTCGTATGTGCATCAGTCCTGTTGTGTCCGGAAGATGCCGTTTCCTTGGAATCATCCATGGGTGTAGAGATATGTTATTCATAGTCATGTATTGCTATGTTCCCTTAACAGAATAATAGCAGTAGGTCATCCCCCTCTCCCCACCCCACCCCCAGGCCCATGGCCTGTCTATTCTCAGGTTCTTGGCCACTTTAACAGTGTCAGGTATGGGTTCAGTCTCCTGGAGCGGGCCTTAAACTTAAATCCAAGCAGAGAGTGGTTGGTGACTCCCCTAACATCTGTACCATTATTGTAGCAGTAGATCTTGCAGGCAGGTCACTGGTAGACTGCAGGGTTCACAGCTAGGTGAAATTGATGGTTTCTTTTCTCTGATGGTGTCTATGAAGGCCAGTCAGTAGGGGCAAAGCTTCTAGCAGGAGACCAGTTCAAGTTCTCCCTGTTTGATGGCATATCTTCAGCGGCTCGGCCTTACTGCCATGCTGTGGAGAGCAGCCAATAGCCTTGGCAAGAATTTGGGGGGAGGGCCTATGAGATCCCTTTACCCAATGACACAACAGATGTAACCCATTCCTGGTACTGGGTGTTTTAGTTGGTAGCATAGGATTGATGTCTAGTTGGGGCATCGTCTCGCTCATTATATAGTAACTACATTTAAATTCCTTTTTACATACTTTAGGAAGCCTCTACAGTATTAAGTTTCTACATGACTTCAAAAGCCCTTCAGTATTAGTTGTCTCTCCCCATAATCCCTCCTCACCCTGCCCTCTCTCCCACCCCCTTCCCACTCAATCCTATTCTAGTTCCCCTTTATTCCTTTATAACATATTCTAATTCCTTGGAAGATTTCCCCCCTCTCCCCTGGTCCCTGACCCCGGTGGTTATTCCAGCTGAAACACACATATCTAAAGATTAAAAGCTAACATCCACATATAAGAGAAAACATGCACTATTTATCTTTCTGGGTCTGGATGATTGTAGTTTCTTACATTGACCTGAAAATTAATAATTCATTTTTCTTAGCCGCTAAATAATATTCTGTTGTGTAAATGTCCCGCACTTTCTTTACCCGTCCATCAGTTGATGGACATCTAGGCTGTTTCCAATTTCTAGCTATTATGGAGAGAGCGGCGATGAACATGGATGAGCAAATATCTCTGTAGTAGAATGCAGAGTCCTATGGGAATATGCCCAATTGTGTGACATGAAGTAGATCTACTCTCAGCTTCCTGCAGAACTGCCACACTGATTTCCATAGTGGCCATGGGGTTTCTGTCACGGGATGAACACCTGTATTCTCCCTCTATTGGGAAAGTACCACCTTCCAGCTGTTCTCGACGGCATTTGCTTCACTTCTGGGCTGTTTTGCTATTCTCTCCACTCACAGTTGTGGGGTGGGGGGAACCATCCTCAGACCTGTGGCCTTGGAGGACACCTGACATAAAGACGTTTGGGTTGGAACTGTGTCGACCAACCCTGCTTCCAGGGCCAGCTTCCCAGTGAGCTCCAACAGCACATGGCAGTTCACCAGGTAATGCACATCCCCGGTTTGTTATGAGTGTGTGTGAGCAGTGTAAACGGTGAATTATTGAGAGAAGAAAGCAAGCTGGGCCTTTCAAGAATTGACAGCTGAAGCCAGTGAGACAATGATGAAGTTGGCTAAATAAAAACTCAGAGACCTCCCCGTGGTAAATACCACTAACTATTGGTAAAATATAATAATAAATAATAATAATAATAATAATAATAATAATAATAATAACAACCAAGTCCACCACCGCGGAAGACTTTGCCTAGAAGGCGGGAGCAGTAGAAAGCAGTGTTTGTAACTGAGTGTGCGTGAAGCCTAACATGTCTGTCACAGCCTGCTGCCAGGATGCTGGTAAGCTGGAAGGACATCTTACCCCTTTGTCATCCAAGCATCTTTAGAAGAAGAGAGTGGTCCTTGAGGAAGAAGACAAATGTCACCGCTGTCACCACGAATCCGCCACGTCTCTTGGACCCTAGGTAAGCATCTGTTTGCTTTTGTCCAAGGACAGAGAAAGCTCGCTGGGTCTTGCTGAGGAGGCTCAGGCTGTGAGGTGGCTCAGTGGTTAAGAGCACCTGCTGCTCGTCCAGAGGACCCGGGTTCAGCTCCCAGCCCTCTCCTTTGGTTGTGGTGGTGCACCTGTAAATTCCGGCTCTCAGGAGGCAAAGCATGATTGATGGGAGTGTGAGGCCAGCCTGGGGTATGTATCAAAACCTTGTCACAGAAACGGAGGGAGGGAGGGAAGGAGGGGAGCAGGGTGCTGTGGTTTGAATGAGGAATGCTGCCTCCCCTATAGGTTCATATGTTTGAATATTTGGTCCCTCGTTGGTGGAACTGTTTGGGAAGGATTAGGAGGTGTGGCCTCATTGGAGGAAGTGTGTCACTGGGGATGGGCTTCAGGTTCCAAAAGACTTGCCATTCTGCTCTCTCTGCCCCCCACTTGCAGATCAAGGTGTGAGCTCTCAGCTCTTCCTCTGCCAGCAGCTGGCTGCCGTCTCCTCCCTCAGCCTTTCTCCCGGGCTGCCATGGACTCTCTCCCCTGAACCCTTAAGCCCAAATTCAGCGTTCTTCCATAAGTTGCAGTGGTCCTGGTGCTGTATCACAGCAGTGGGGAGGCGACTTAGGGGGAGGAGCATCGTGTGGAGCAGGACTCGGTTCCCCTTTTGTCCCTGTGAGGTGACCAGGACTCTTCCCCAACTTGGGCATCTTGACTTTATCCAAGGAAAGGAACTGCCGGATCTTAGAGTCCTATTCCTGGAGCATGGGGACTGTGTCCAGGCCTCAGGGAACTAGAATACCATGCATGGAGGCAGAGATACAGGCTTCTCCATCTTCCACTGTGTCCTCAGAAGGAATAAGTTACGAAAAAGTGTTGCCTTCAGATTTACAAGGCGCCATTCTGGTCTGCCAGGAAAGGAAAACCCAGCATTGGGACAGACTTGGAAAAAAGATGACTCTGCTTCGGAGTAAAAACAGATGTCACATCCTGTGGCTGCAGTGAGCTTTGGCTCTCCCGACAGGCCCCGGCAACTCAGGTGCCTCCTTCTCCAGGGTCAGTTGGCAAGCCTTGGTCATGCCCTGCTCTGTGCCTGGAGGGATTGGCAGGATGGTTCTACTCCCTGTGTTACAGTGATTTAGGATTGTCTCTCTTGCCACTGGAGTTGGCATTTCAGGGCCAGGCCTTCCAACACTGCAGGGCAACCAGAGACTCTCCCAGGGTACCTGCCAACCAGGGCTCGGGCAGCCAGCTCATGGGTTGACTGGTACCATTTTCCCAGCTTTGGAAGGTGACATTTGCTTCTCCATCAGAAACCATGGCCATTGCCAGTAACACAGACGAGCCCACGCCCAGCCCAGTACCCTCAGCCACCCAGGAGTCTGACCATGGGCTCCTCTGGCCCATCACCCCCCGGTTCCTCTGGAGCAGCAGCCTGGCACCCTTCCTCCCTCCCACCTCCTCTTCCTCCCATCCTTCCCGAGTGGTTTCCATGGAGGGCTGTATTTCCTTGACATCTTAATAAGCCACTCCACGATAAAACACAGGACCCATGCCAGCCCTTCCTTAGAGGCCGGGGCTGATTTCGAGGACTTTAGACCCAAGGTGATGTGGGTTTTTTTTTTTCCCCCACATGTGTGAAGCAGAAGTTGTTCCAAGCTGGCTCCAAAGCTCGCCTGCCTTCTGTCAGCCCCATACCTCAGCAGAGCTGACAAGGGCTTCCTGGGTCACCCCCATGCTGAAGGCCTTCAGCATCTGCGAAAGGCCGGGTCAAGAAGAAAACCTTCCGAACAATGGAGGCGAAAACCTTGCACTTCCCTTCTCTGTGCCTGGGAGCGCGGTATTTGAGGCGAGGCCGCTGTGGTGGTTACCTGGCGGAGCGTCACCTTCCCACAGGGCTGTGGTAGGGCCGTCAGTGCCTGCTCTGTGCTATCTGGGGCTGAGCCAGTGTGAGCTCGAAGAAAAGCGTCACGTGCCGGGGCAAACACACTCGAAGTTCGCTAGATCCAAACTGCTCCCCCAAAATAGTAATTCTGGTGACAAGGTCCTAAACACAAGGACTTTGGCTGGGTAAGCAGAGGCCTAGTGGTGGGTTTTTGTTTACCGGGAACCTCTCTTTAATCAGCCTCCAAATGTCAACTACCCAAGGCAAGGGTGTCTAGTTACTCTGAACTTCACGTGGCAGCTCAGAGACTCCACTCTGTCAAGCATGGTAAAACCTGCTTGCTTTCCCAACATTCTGCTTCTCTTTTTCCCCCCCTTACCTGCCCCCCAAGAGATAGCCTTGACTCTTCCGTAGAGCGGTCCAGTTCAGTGGTTTCACTTATTTTCCATTAACTTGTATTTACGCGGCTATACGGTTAAGTCATGGTTCGTGGACAGAGCAGCTTCAGAGAAGGAGGCGGGATTGTGGACTTCTGTGAATATGCTCACCTCAGCTCTGCTGATGTAGACCATCCAGGGTGAGAGCGGGGCCCTTGTGGACTCTGAGTCTCAGATGGTCATTGGCACCTGGGTGTGTAAATGGGAGAGTTGAAAGTAATACCCAGCTTCCCACCTGTGTCTGGTTACTGGACTTCGGATTTATCCGTTTTAAGGAAAACTAATCCTTGAAAAATAGAGTGTCAGCATTAAAAAAAAAATTTTTTTTTTGCATAGTGCAAAAGATTTTGGAAGGTTCTAGAAACTCTAGGAGGTGACCATTGATGGAGGTGGAGGAAATGAGGGTGGTTCCTTAGGGTGGTTTGTTTGAAAGAAGGTCTCACTAGCCCTGGCTTGCTTGGAACTTGCCATGTAGACCAGGCTGGCCTCAAACCTCCAGGAATGTGCCTGCCTCTGACTCCGGAGACTGAAGGAGGCCCCGTCACACCTGCCTCCTTAGTGATATCTTACCTCTGTCCCTATCCTCTCTCCCCTCCTGTCTGAGGTAAGCAACCTCTGTCTGTCACGTACCCCTGCTGCTGAGACACATTGCCTCACCCCAAGCACAGGAACAGCAGAGCCAGAGCCCACCGTGATGGATGGAGACTCTAAAACCATAAGCCAAAGTTAATCTTGCCTGCCAAGTCCAGTTTTGCTTTTTTTTTTTTTTTTTCTTTTTTAGACAGCGTTTCACTGTGTAACTCTGGCTATCCTGGAAGCTGGCCTCGAACTCACAGAGATCCGCCTGCCTCTGCCTACCAAGTGCTGGGATTAAAGGCGCGCGCCACCACCGCGCCCAGATGCCAAAGTCATTTTTTTTTTTAAAGGAAAGGAAGAAAGGCAGACAAAAGAAAAGAGAATCCTGCCTCAAATGTCAGAGTGAAACCAGAGGATGGCAAGGCAGGGTTTCTGTGTCCCTATGGCCACAGTTCAGGTTAAAACCCCAAGTGGCTACTCAAGGCTGACAGGAAACCTGCAGAGTACCAAGTGGTGGGTTGGTCTGACAGACACTGTCACCCACAGCCTGAGGCATAGCCAAACCTGGAAATGTCAGCTGATGATGCAGATCCAGCTAGACACTGGAAAACGAAACCACACTTTTACTGTTTAGGACCCTAAGCCGCAGTACAGCATGAAAACCTACTTAATATGTGATACGTTTAGTGTTCTGACTCAGTAGCAGCTTTAGTCCAATGCCGTTGAGAAGACCTATCCAGGCGTGTCGTAAGCAGCCGGGATAAAGACAGAAAATGGGTGAAAAGAGAAAATTCACTCCTCAGGCAAAAGAGCCACAGCGCATGTGGGAAACTTTGGACGGAGGGACTGAGCTCCAGGCTCAGTGTAGGAGCATGCAGGACGGAGGCTCCTTTTTAAACACCTTCTTGACATTTGAAAAACAAGAGAGCTCTACACATCCTCACCCTGTCCCTGCAGTCACAGCACAAACCTTGGAGCCAGGGGCCTCCTGAGCCACAGCCCTCTCGGCTGGTTTTTACATGTCTTAGTAGTCTGTTGCTGTGGTAAACACCATGACCAACCGCAACGTGGGGAGGAAAAGATTTACTTCATCTTACAGTGTAGTCCACCGCCCAGGGAAGTCAGGGCAGGCACTCAAGGCAGAGCTGATGCAGAGACCATGGAGGAACAGTGCCCACTGGCTTGTGCCCCATGGCTTGCTCACTCTGCTTTCTTATAGCATCCAGGACCGCCTGCCCAGGGGTGGCACCACCCACAATGGGCTGGCCCTGCTACATCAATTACTAATTAAAACACTACCCACAGAATCACCTAGAATTCAGTCTCATGGAGGAGTTTTCTCAAACGAGTTTCCCTCTTCCCAAATGACTCTAGCCCATGTCAAGTTGACATAAGAATCAGCCAGCGCAGAAAGGACTTCCCAGTGATCAGTTTCTACCTGGACCTTGCTTCTTTGCGAAGTACTTTTAAGTGTGACAATTTTGCTTTTTTTTTTTTTTAAATATATATTTTATTTTACAATACCATTCAGTTCTACATATCAGCCATGGGTTCCCCTATTCTCTCCCCTCCCACCCCCTCCCCTTACCCCCAGCCCACCTCCTATTCCCACCTCCTCCAGGGCAAATCCTCCCCTGAGGACTGCGATCAACCTGGTAGACTCAGTCCAGGCAGGTCCAGTCCCTTCCTCCAAGACTGAGCCAAGTGTCCCTGCATAAGCTCCAGGTTTCAAACAGCCAGCTCATGCAATGAGCACAGGACTTGGTCCCACTGCCTAGTTGCCTCCCAAACAGATCAAGCCAATCAACTGTCTTACCTATTCAGAGGGCCTGATCCAGTTGGGGGCCCCTCAGCCTTTGGTTCATAGATCATGTGTTTCCATTCGCTTGGCAATTTTTTTTTCAATAATTGAGTAAAACTGAAATTTATTTATTGCTTTGTTTTTTTTAAAATCACATTTATTTATGTATTTGCTTATTTATTGTTGGGGTATAGAGTATGTATGGAGGTCAGAGGATAACTACCCAGAGTCAGCTCTCTCCTGCCCCCATGTGGGTCCTGGGGATTGAACTCAGGTTGTCAGGCTTGACCGGAGGCACCTTGACTCACCCAGCCATCTCACTGGCCCCCACAGTCTCACTTTTAAGCTTTAAGTTTGCTTTCTCTTTCAGGACCGCATGTGACCTACCTTTACTGTGGCATCTCCTTAGGCCTCTCCCACTGGGAACAGCGCCCTCCGGCGTCTTGTCCATCACTACCTGATACTTGGGAAGAGTTCCGAGCCATGGTTTTTAGGGTGCCTCTCACTTGGGGACTTTATTTTGCAGAAATGGACTGAGGCTCTGCAGCTCTGGCAGGAACCCCATGGAGGATGTGTGTCCGTCCCAGGTCCTCACACCAGGGCCAGTGAAGTCAGTGCATCTTGGATCTGATGGCAACTTTGATCTACCCCGTAAGGGACTTTCTCCTACAAAATGACTCTGCTTCCTGCTGTAGCTCTGATTATCTCATGGGTAGACAGTGAGCCTATAAATAGGTCATTTCTAATCAAGGTATACATAATATGTTTAATGTGTCGTGGCTAATTAAATTTACTACATGCCTTATATTTATTATGTATGATGATGATGATGGTTAAAACAAGTTCTCCATATGTAACCCAGGCTGGCCTGTTCCAGATTCTCCTGCCTGTGTCTTCCAAGTGCTGATTGCGGGCATGGACTGAAGTGCTCAGATCAAAACTAAAACTTAAAAAAAAGCTCTATATATCTGAGGAAAGCTGTACCATAAAGCATATTTGCTTAACAGTAAGTGGCTTATTTCTTAAAATGGGACTATATCTGATGGGAAACCTGCGAGCACCCCACAGACTGAAGGAAAGCGTTTAGAGCAGGTCACAGTGATGCAGCTCAAGGCCACACAGATTCCCTCATCGAATGAGACAGTGAAGCTGTAGCCAGAGCCTTCCAGGGTGGCTCTGTTGACCTGAAGACGGAAAAACAGATCTTCATGGAGAGAAGGCTATTATTATAACCTTCGGAATGGGCAGGAGATCAAACCCTGTTTAACCCATAAAGTTATCCTGGTTAACTTACAGCAAGGTGGTTTAAAGAGCCTGTGCCCCAAGGTGAATTAAAGAGTTTTCCTTTTTTTAAAAGAAGAACGTATACTTGTTCAAGATTTGTCACTTAACCATTTGGAAGACAAATGGCCGTCAGATGCACGTTTCTTGGCAGAAAGTGGAAAATAACAAAACACTGGTGATTTGTACTTTCAAGAGAAAGGTGATTTGTTGTTTTTTAAAGTAACAAGGAAAATCAGCATCTTTTGGAAAGACATTTGAGGGAACCTTCTAGAGACAGATGGGCTAAAATTTGATTGTGGCCCAGAATAGCGTACGTTATTATCAAAACGCTCTTGGCTGCATGTTTTCTTTGTTTTTTAAATGGGCACGGAGGGCTGGAGAGATGGCTCAGCGGAAATGGGGTTATTGCCAAGTCTGAAGTACAGAGACCCAGCACCTGGCCAGATCGTGTTCTTAAGGAAGAAGAAAGGGGAGGCAGTATAGGGCAAGAGGAGAGTGGGGCTGACCGGGCCTCTACCAAGCCTGGACAGATGTAGACAGAGAAAACAGACTGGCCCTGTGTTCGCTTTCATCTGGACTCGGGCTCCTGGATTGCTTTGCTTGTTTTTTTTTTTTTTTTTTTCTTGGTTTTTTCGAGACAGGGTTTCTTTGTGTAGCTTTGCGCCTTTCCTGGAACTCACTTGGTAGCCCAGGCTGGCCTCCAACTCACAGAGATCTGCCTGCCTCTGCCTCCCGAGTGCTGGGATTAAAGGCGTGCGCCACCATCGCCCGGCGCTTTGCTTGGTTTTTGAGATAGGATGTCAAGTAGTTCAAGCTGGCCTTGAACTCACAATGCAACTGAGGATGACCTTGAGCCTCTGTCCCTCCTGTCCCTACCTCATGAATACCAGGCTGGTAGGCAAGCCTGTACCAACAGAGGCACACCCCCAACTGCCCAGGTAACTTGAGGGTCAACGACTGCACTTTCTGGGTCTGGGCGATCAGAGCTGTTTAGACCTGGGCCGAAGGGAAGAGCCAAATGCTGTCCGCTAAGGGAGCAGGGTGGATTCTGTTGTCTCCCAACGATGGGTGGCAGGTCACATCTGTACAGCAATAGTTAGGTCTAGCATTTAGTTCAGGAAACCTGAGAATGTGAAAAGTTACGAAATCGAGTGTTGGTTTGAAAACAAAGGATTTGCCAGGCTGCAAATCAGATCCTGTCTGTTTCTCCTATCGCCGGGACTCGGGGTTTCACAGGCTGTACTAAAGCGGACTGTCCCCCATCTGGAGCTGGCACGGTAAAGCCCTCAGAATCCTCCCAGGAACGTTTGCTAATGGCATCACGTGCTCCATGCCCACCGGATACAGAGGGAAGGGATTTTTATATCAGCACTGGTGAGAAGCCCCTCACGTGAGCAGTGAACATGCCGCCCTGTCAGGGTAGCCCGAGAGAGGGGAACCATTCCTACCTGCTGCGCATTGGCTCTCTCCTCATGACGGGCACACCATCAATCTTGGGGACATGGACCGGGGAACTCAGTGGTAACATGCCTTCAATTCCATCCCCAGTACCATATGAATCAGGTATAGCGGGGCACACCGGTGACCCCAGCATGGAGGAGGATCAAAAGTTAAAGGTCACCCTCAACTACATATTAAGTTTGAGGCCAGCCTGAGTGACATGAGATCTATCCCATACCCCCAAAAGAATTTTATGGCATGTGGCACATTCAGACTGGACTTGCTGCAGCATCTGGAGGAACCCCAGACGAGGGTGGACAGACTGGCTCCGTACAAGTGGGTGAGTGGGGCAGGCCGTGATCCCTCAAGCCTTACGCAGCCAAGAGCTTTTATGGCTCCATCCACAAACCTCTGAACTGCTCCGATGACCCGCGGTCTCCATCTTCCTCTCATGCTGTTAGGACCTCCCTGAAGAAGCAGGAGGCCTGGAAGAGAGAGGACAGTGGGGCTGGGGGAGAAGGCTTGTTTGGGTCGGGATGTGTGAGCAGCTTGCACCTCTTTTGACCGTTTGTTACTAAGAAACCTTCATGCAAGCATTTAAAGCTCAAATAGAGGTGCTCGTCTGAGCCCAGAGAGGTGGCTCAGTGGTTAAGTGCGATTGTTGTGCAGTCGTGAGGACCTGAGTTCGGGTCCCAGTATCCGAGTAAGCTGGGTGTGGTTTCATGCACGCCTGTAAATCCAGTGCCGTGGGGGACAGAGTCAGGAGGATGGATGACCAGCTGCCAGTTCAGCAAAATTAATGCAAGCTCCGGGTTTAGGGAGAGGCCTTGCCTCAGTGGACTATGAGGGAAGAGGGTGCCCCCTCTCCTGACCTCCACACGTGCACCCTCCACTCACACACCACGCACACACACTCCACACTCACACAAGAATTAGAAAAGCAAGTAGAACCAGTCGCTCACTTTGGGGGACTTCCAGCCTGTTCTGTGTTAAACCATGACCAAGGGAAGCTGTGCCAAGGACAAGCCACATGCTTCAGTTTCACCACATAAAAAAATGATTTTCAGGCAAAAGTCATGCCGTTCTTTCCAAGACATAACTGTGTGGTGCTGTCCAAACCGAGAGGTCTTTGTTGGAGACCAGGACAGTGGTGGCGCCTGGTGAACTGGGACAGGATCTGAGGGAAACGAGACGGCGTGCTGTACATAAGTTACGTACCCGTCGGTGCTGTCCAGGAAAGCACCTGGGCTCTCCTGTTGGAAGTCACCCAAAAGCACACCTCGAGGTCTGTTTAAGACCTTTCCAGGGAATGAACTTGCTCCAGCGGCTGAGGGTTTGCCAGATGGCTTCGTGGAGGCGCTGAGGGTTGAGGGTAGGAGCACACCCCTGGGCTGGAGTTCTTGATCCTTAAACTCACTCCAGGGCACGCGGAGTTGTACAAACAAGAAACATCAGGGCAGAGGGGACGTCGGGGAGAGCTGTGCCGTAGCCAGGCGCATCAGGCCGCCTGTTTGAAGTAATGTAATCATAGATCAAGTCGACGACGACGACTTGCTTTGGTTAATCCCCGTTGCAGCCCGAGGGGCTTCAGAGTTACATAGACTAAGACGAGCTTCTGAGCCGGTCGGTGTGAGGGGGTTTCCAAAGATGTTTCACCCCGAATATGGGCAGCAACATCCCATGGGCTGGGGTCCCAGACTGAATGAGAAGGGGAGGGGAAGCGAGTGAAACTCCAGCGTTCATCTCTCTCTCTGCTGATCGCAGACACTGCCCTGCCTCACTCGCACCACCACGCCTCCCCCACCAGGATGGACCCCCGTGTCCCTGAAACAAGCTGAAACACACCTTCCTTCTTTAAGTCGCTCTCTGTCCGGGATTTGATCTCGGTAACGAGGAGAAGTAACCCATGCTGTGGCTCCGATCAAGAGAGCTCTAGAGAGGCGGGAAGGGGCTGGGATGGCACGGATCGGCCTGCAAGGCTGGCGGGAGCCCCTGGCTAGCGTCGCGGCGGCGGCGGCGGCGGCGGTGGCGGCGGCAGCAGCAGAGGGATGGAGAAATGTAGGAAGTGGAAGCTTCTTTAGCATGAGGACCTGGGGTCTGACCTGCCTCAGGACACGGCGGGGAAAATATGGAAAAAGGGAAGACAGCGTACGTACTGGGGAAGTCCCAGGCTCTGTGCATAAACAACCCAAATCCAGCTGATCTTTGAAATGAGCCTTCTTAGGGATGGTGGCAAACAACAGAGCTCGGAACAGAGGTGCTGGGGGCTGGAGAGATGGCCCGGTGGCTAAGAGCACTGGCTGCTCTTCCAGAGGTGTTGCTAGAGTTTTCCGCCTTGCTCACAGTCAGGACAAATCTTTGTCACCCGCCAGTCCCACAGCCGCTCAGACCCAACCAAGTAAACACAGAGACTTATATTGCTTACAAACTGTATGGCTGTGGCAGGCTTCTTGCTAACTGTGCTTATAGCTTAAATTAGTCCATTTCCATAAATCTATACCTTGCCCACCGGCATCTTCACATGCTGCTGGTCATGGCGGCGGCTGCAGTCAGTCCTTCTGCCTTCCTGTCCTTTTATTTCTCCTCTCTGTTAGTCCCGCCTATCCTTCCTGCCTAGCCACAGCCGATCAGGTTTTATTTATTGATCAATCAGAACAACTTGACATACAGACCATCCCCCAGCACAGCCAAGTGCAGACCATCTCAGACACCTGCACTCAGGCCCGTGGTCCTAATCATCCTCTATGCGGACCTGCTGGGTAAACGCCACAAAGAACCCAAGAAGGGCTCCCACAGGACATACAGAACATCCCACAGCACAGAGGACCCGGCTTTAGTTCTCAGCTGGCTCACGACTGTCTGGAATTCCAGTTCCAGCAGATCCAATGCTCTCTCCTGGCCTCCGAAGGAACCAGGCATGCACAAGGTACACAGACCGATGTGGAGCCAAAACATGGGAAATAAGAATAATAAAAGAAAGGAACAGGAGCCAGGTGGTGGTGGAACACACCTTTAATCCCATCACTCTGGAGGCAGAGGCAGGTAGATCTCTGAGTTTGAGGCCAGCCTGGTCTACAGAGTGAGTTCCAGGACAGCCAGGGCTACACAGGGACACCTTGTCTCAAACAACAACAATAACAACAAAACAAAAATAAGACAAGAACGGAAGTGGTGAGTGGAGACTAAATAGATATGCCGGAAACTGAGTCTGCAGTTTGATTTCAACAAGGTTAAAATGTAAGTTGGAAAAACCCAGCACTCTCCAGGAGAATATAACAGAATCCCTGCTTTTCACAACCAAACACTCACAGCATGAAGAACAACGTCCGTGACTTTCATGGGTGGGCAACTTGCTACCCAGGAGGGTGTCTGGCAGTTTCTGGCAACAGTTTTTAAGTTAATTATTATTATGTATATGTGTGTGTGCTTGTCTGAGTTTATGGGGCCCACATGTGTGCAGGAGCCCAAAGAGGCCAGAAGACATTGAATCCCCTGAACTGGAGGGACAGACTTGGGGACTCCCATGGCACTGGAAACTGACCTTGGGTCCTCTGGAAGAGCATCTTGATCGTCAGAGCTATGACATGTTGTGTCATAGGACACGGACAGGCCAGGTACACGTATGGAAGCCTACAGTAAAGAAAGGACAGCACCGCCACGAGAATTATTTCATCTAGAACTGGCGAGATGATGCCTCAGTAAGTCAAGGCCCTCGTGTCATAAGGTTGACAACCTGAGTCCTCCGAACCCACATAAGAAGTCAGGTGCCATGCCGCACATCTGTAACCCCAGCACTCCCGCAGAGACGGGACTGGGAAAGGAGAATGGACAGAAGCTGCTGGAGTGCGCGGTGCAGTAGAAACATCAGACCTGTGTCCAACGAGACGCAAGGAGAGAAACTGACCCCTAAATCTTATCATCTGATTTCTACACACATGCCTCCGACATTCTGCTGGGGAGCAAGGGTCTCACTGTTGGCACTGACTGCCAGTGCGTTCAGAATAGACCCACAGCAGGTGAGTATACGTGCTTTCTCTAGCTCCGGGGGGCCCCACGACGCACCTGGGGTCAGCCCTGGAAACCGTCCCTGAGTGTGGACCTGCTGCAGCCAGATGACCAAAGACTGAGGAACAAGACACACGCTGGGGAGTGGGGCCACCCGTCTGACGGCTCCCACGGGCACCCCAGGGAGGGCCTTCTGCTGGGACCTCCTTCACAGTGATGTCAGGGCAGACATCCTCATCGCCAGGGTTAGACGCTGCCCCACAGATGGGCCCAGGTGGGTGGCTGTGACTTCGAACTCTACTCCTGACCAAAAGAAAGAGGCCCCCTGCCTGCCTTGACTCAGTTGCTCCAACAGGTCATACCTGCTGCTGCTTCGTCAGGAAGACTAGGGTAGCCTGACATGCCAGGATAGTTGTATCTTTGTATCCTTGGAGCTCAGAACTCTGACTCCACTGAGTTTTGAGACTGAGGCCTGTTCCATGTACAGCTGAAGAACTGTCAGACATATGGGTGTCTGCATGTGGGTACCCTGAACCTGCCCTCTCTTTCCAGGTGAGGGCCATCACCATCCAGACTCGGGTACCCTGAACCTGCCCTGTCTTCCCAGGTGAGGGCCATCACCATCCAGACTCGGGTACCCTGAACCTGCCCTCTCTTCCCAGGTGAGAGCCATCATCATCCAGACTCGGGTACCCTGAACCTGCCCTGTCTTCCCAGGTGAGGGCCATCACCATCCAGACTCGGGTACCCTGAACCTGCCCTGTCTTCCCAGGTGAGGGCCATCACCATCCAGACTCGGGTACCCTGAACCTGCCCTGTCTTCCCAGGTGAGGGCCATCACCATCCAGACTCGGGTACCCTGAACCTGCCCTCTCTTCGCAGCTGAGACTCATCACCATCCAGACTCGGGTACCTTGAACCTGCCCTGTCTTCCCAGGTGAGGGCCATCACCATCCAGACTCTCTAGTTCTAGCTTATGCTGTTGGCACAAACCTCCCACAGAACTGCAGTCACCTGGGCCTCAGCCTTGAGGTGACTCATAGCCTACCCCTAGACAGCCCAGCAGCCGCCTGCTTGTGGCTAGTGCCCTTCACAGGAGCACAGTTCCGAGGATGTGGAGCTAGCGGGCTTACTGGGGTCACCATTCCTGGTTTGCCCAGAAACTCCACTGTAGCATGAATTCAGACCCCTCCCCCCAGCACCCATATATACGCCAGGCAGCATGGCGGCTCTCCCGTAACCCAGTGCTCGGGAGGTGCAGACAGGATCCCCCAAACACACAGACTAGCCAGACTGTCATTCTCTGGGTTCAAGTGAAAAACCCAGCCTTGAGAAAAGGTGAAGAGTGATAAAGGAAGGTGCCCGGTGTCAACCTCTGGCCTCCCACACGGGAACACGAGTACACACACCTACCCACGTCACACACACGTAGTCCACAGACAGTAAGGTAGACTTCCTCCATACCATGTGTCTTCGTTACTTTCCTATTGTTGTGATAAAACGCCATGACCAGGGCGACTTATAGAAGGGAGAGTTTATTTTGGACTCACCGTTCCAGAGGGTGAGAGTCCATGATGGCAGAGTGGCGACAGCAGGCACCAGGCCGCTGGAGCAGCGGCTGAGAGCTCAGGAAATCAAAGCGAAATAACTCGAAACAGTTGGAAACCTAAACGCCCACCCCCTAGTGACATGACTTCTTCCAGCAAGGCCACACTACTCTCTCTCTCTTTCTCTGAGACAGGGTTTCTCTGTGTAGGCTTGGCTATCCTGGAACTCACTCTGTAGACCAGTTTGGCCTCGAACTCACAGAGATCCGCCTGCCTCTGCCTCCCAAGTGCTGGGATTAAAGGCGTGTGCCGCCGCCGCCGCCGCCGCCGCCGCCGCCGCCGCCGCCGCCGCCACCGCCGCCGCCGCCGCCACCACCACCACCACCACCACCACACCTGGCAAGCCCACACTTCCTAATCTTCTCCAACAGCCACACTGGGGACTGTTTTATTTACCTTTCTGTTGCTGGGAAGAGGCACCCTGACTAGGGCACCTTATAAAAGAAAGCATTTAATTGCAGCAGACAGGCAGGCATGGTCCTGGAGCAATAGCTGAGAGCTTATTTCTGAGCAACAAGCAGGCGGCAGAGAGAGAGAGAGAGAAAGACACAGAGAGAGACAGAGAGACAGAGACAGAGAACTAACTGGGAATGGTGTGGGCTTTTGAAACCCTGAAGTCCACCCTCAGTGACGTATCTGGTCCAACAAGGCCACACTTCCAAATTCTTCCCAAACGGTTCCATCAGCTATGGGAGCCATTCTCTAAAGTACCACTGGGACCAGATGTTCAAATGCCCACGACTTATGGAAGACGTCTCATTCAAGCCACAGCAGCGTAAGTGGTTGTCCAGCCGGTGCCAGGTCTGCATAGATCGAAGGATCACCTCCCTCTTGTGCAAGAGGGTTTTGTAGCAGGTGGCGTGGACTGCGGCATCTGGTCTTCGTGGGTCTCTAGCCTGCTCCCCCACCCCATGGCCTATCAGTCCTGGTCCAGATATTTCTTCCTGCAGCCTGCTGGGCAGTGGTGTCCGCGCCTCGGGTCCGTGGCAGCTGATGCCACAGCGGGAGGCATCTGTTGCTGGTTCTTCTCCCAGTCATCTTGTGTCTCTGCTCAACACCCACACAGCTTCCCCGCTGTGTTCTAACTGCGGAGAGTAGGTTGACGGAGACCCTCAGGTACCGCTTCATGTATCCAAGGAACACTTGGGGTGGTGGAGTGTCCCCACTGCTCACTCAGTGGCCAACTTTCTTGTCCCTCTCCTCGTCCAGCTCCACCCATATTCTCAGCTCTGTGGTCACTGACAAGACTTAGTGAGGGGCTGTGGGGTACCCGGGCACCTTCGGCTTCCCCTGATCCAGGGCAGGAAACCAGAGACTCGGGGGCCAAGGTCGGGATATGTGGACCGTGAAACAGTTCAGGGGTTCCTTCATGCATATTCTCACAGTTTGAATATATGAATATATTCTTTTGTATTTTCTACTCATAGAAGTATGTTTTTGTTCCGGGGGAGGGGGGGCGGTTGTTGTTCCTTGTATTATTACCTTTTAAGCTAACATTCAAAGGAATGGTCGTCATCATGGCATTTTCATACACAGATCTTTTTTTTTTTTTTTTTTTTTTTTTTTTTTTGGTTTTTCGAGACAGGGTTTCTCTGTGTAGCTTTGCGCCTTTCCTGGAGCTCACTTGGTAGCCCAGGCTGGCCTCGAACTCACAGAGATCCGCCTGGCTCTGCCTCCCGAGTGCTGGGATTAAAGGCGTGTGCCACCAACGCCCGGCTCATACACAGATCTTTATATCGTGGTCTCTGCCCCCCATGGAATGGATTCAGGTAGGTGTTCCCTGGTAGACCTGTGTGAGATCACACAGTTCCCTCATGTGACATCCATGTGAAGGCAGTCAGCATCACACTCAGAGGTGGGCCTCATCCCTGCAGGCTCAGGAATTCAGCATCAGCACAGGTCAGCTGACCGACCCAGCACCTGTGTGCAGACATTAAATGAACATAAAGGACTCAGAGAGGAACACGTTACTATATGCCAGGGACTTTGCGTAGGCCAGGGTTCCACTCTCTCCAGGCCAGTTTGCACGTGGACCTCTCTTTCAACCAGGAATGGCTGGGGGTTCTAGATGCGGTGCGAGGTGAAGGCCAGGGGGGATTTCTGTCGTACAGTCGAGATGACAACTGGACATCCCCGTTGCTATGGGAAGAGGCACCTGACACTTCAGGGATTCACAAGAGTCCCTGCCGGGGGCCTGAAGCTGCCTCTAAATGCCCCTAGTTGACCCTGCTGGCTTCTACACATTGGTATAACACCCAGGAGACCAGAGTCAGTGCTAAGGTCCATCCCGACAAGTGGAGACCATAGGGTTGTGGAAGACACACACACACACACACACACACACACACACACACACACACACACACACACACACACACACTCCAGCAGCGCCAGAACCAAAGCTCCAAACATGCCTGCAGCAGCCTTCCCTACTTCTGTGAATCAAGGGTTTGTGAAGGGTCCCCATGCTCAGTAGGCAAGGACAAAACATATTTCTCGTTGTCTTCTTAGGCTGTGAAATGAGGTTGTGCATATGAAAGACTGTTCGGAATCCATACACAGTCTGAAGGGAAGGACTGATCAACACCTCCATTTGCAGCACGCCCACCCCGTGGCTCCATGGCCATCCCCACAGCGACCCCGCAGGAGAAGTTGTTGCCCCTTGCTAGTGAGCCAGTCCTCTGCTTCCCCGGGAGTTTTGGTTCCCATGTGTCAGTGTACACATTTCTTGTTAAGGTGTTGGTGTCCTGAATGCTTGGACAAACAGCATCTCGTGATCTTTTACAACGCGTCCTTTTGCTCATCATACTTCCTGTCAACGGACCGAGGCTCATTCCATTCTTTACTGCTGCAGACTGGAGACTGGGGCAGAGAACGGCATGGCGGCTGATGTGGCTGCCTACGGACAGGAGCCTGGATAGCCTGCAGCTCTTCCCAGGAATCGTCCTCTGCCGTGGACATTCTTATTAGCAGTCCTGCTCCTGAAGGCCAGGATTTCCCAGGTGTGTACAAATTCTGGGCTGGAGGAGGAGGAGCCTGTGTCTGCCAGATGGAATCTTGTGTGTCCACGGTGGCTATGACAGCTCCCTCTTCCCTGGAGTGGAAGGAGAGAAAAATGGCCTTTTTATTTCTGTGTTACATTCCAGCAGTGTTTGGACTCCATTTGGCTTTCAGGTATGAAACGGTGGCTCTCTGGACCTCGGTGTTCTGGACTATTAACCCAGCTGAGACCCTCATGTCTTACGGGCCATTTCACCGCCTCTTCCGTCAACTGCCTTTCAGGGATTGTTGGGCACTTTTAGCTTCTCTCGTTGGTTTTCACGACTTCTCCCCATGGTCGCAACAATCTTTTCTAGGCTAGTGTCAGCCAGCACCTCTCTCTACTTCCTGGCCTGTCTGTCAGTCTCTTGATCACGCTCTTAGTTCTCGCGTAACTGAAGTATAGCAATTCTCCCATGATGTGTGCCTCGTCTTCAGACCTACCCAACCAGCCGTGGTGGGGAAGACATGGCGGCACTCATGGCAACTGGAGTATCTGGTGAGACTATTCACATGGGTGGAGCAGATGCTGAGAGGACGAACCAGGAGCAGAGCCAGGCTAGAACCTCAAAGGCCAGGTCTTCACCAGCCAGGCCTCACTAAACCAGCACCCCTAGATGGGAACCAGGGTATTCGAACACATCAACTGGATGATGTTCCAGACTCAAACCACAACAAGATCTAAGGTTATTTTCTCCAGTTACTGCCCCCGGACCCGCACATCATTTCCTTACATGCACACCTACGTGGTTTATTAAACAGAACACATCTGACCCGGCACAAAGCCGGGCGGCTCTGGGCTCTGGTTTCTCCCATGCTGACTAAGAGCTCCATCCATAAACCCAGACACCCTGCTCTCACTTTAGCCTTCGGGGGACACTTTCCCCACCCTTGATCTTCCTTCAGAAGATCTTCATCTTCCCCATGTGAGTATGAGGATCAGGCTTTCGTTTTCATAAAAAGATAAAATAAAATCCCATTGTGACTAGGGTGAGATGGAACTGAGTCTACAGGTGGTTTTGTGTTGTTATTGTTTTATTTTTTTAAAAGGCTTATTTGCATGTATGTGTATTTGCCTGGATATGTTTTGTGCACCATGTGCATGCAGGAGCCCATGGATACCATAAGAGGGCATCAGATCCCCTGGGATGGAGTCATAGGTGTTCATGAGTTACCATGGGGGCGCTGGGAACAGAATTGCTGAGCCATCTCTCTAGCCACCCATGATGGTCTTTATTGACCTTTTCTTATTCCAAATGGAAAAGGAGGAAACACAGGAAGCTGGGAACATGGGCCACCTGCAGATGGAGTGCTGTCAAGAGTGAATGTCTTCCTGTTCACTTTCCTACCTCACGATTCAGAGAACGGACCGGGCACCCACGTGTGTCTACAGCTTCCCCCCCTTCACTGGGCTATAGACCCAGTGCTGTGCACCTGTGTGCATCCAGTCACACACACACACACACACACACACACACACACACACACACACATACACACACACACCCCTTCACTGGGCTACAGACCCAGTGCTGTGCACCTGTGTGCATCCAGCCACACACACACATACACACACACACACACACACACACACACACACACACACACACACACACTCACTCACCCCTTCACTAGGCTGCAGAGCCAGTGGGTGGGGTGGAGGCAGTCTTCACATTGTGGCGTACCCTCTGGAGTTAGGGTGTTCAGCTGTGCCTCTGGCAGGCTAAGTCCAGCCTTGCTGCATTGAAAGCTGCAAGGTGAATGCCATTGCAGGACAGTCATGGGACCCACTCCCCGTCTCGAAGCCACATGAGCTTGACTGTGGTCTGCCTGCTCACAGTGGAGAACCGGGTGACAGGCTGTGCTCCAAAGGAAACAAGGAAGCCAGAACTAATTGTTTCTGTCTTGTTTGCCTAGTTAAGTGTGCGAAGGAGGAATTCTGATAAAAGGCTGTGTCTAAATAAGTTGAAAATAGCTCTTCTGACAAGTGTAAACTGAGCACGCTAGGTGTTGGGAACACAGTGTGTTCTTGTTTAATTGGGAACCATCCTTGGCTCTCCCAGCTGAATGTGAAGCAAAGGGAGTCTCCGACACCAGAGTCCACGTGGATTGTCTGCCGATGGTTCGGCCTGTCGGTCCAATGCAACCCGGTTTGTACAGAGGCCAGCTGCAGAGGAAGTGGTCATCGAGTCACCTGCTCCAGAGAACAAGTGGAGGACCTCACAACCCCTCACATCCCCAGCAACTGGGGACTGGCTGTGATGGTGTTAGAGTTTGGCACAGAGCGGTCACTGGCTGCCCCTAACTACCATCCCCGGTTCAGTATAGAGGCTTAAGTGCCATGTGTATTCTGCTGAAAATACATCCTAGGATTGCTCTGACTAGCTGGCTTTGTACTGCCAGGATGGTGCTGCTGCCCTCTACTGGTAGAGGAAGACATAGTCAGACCCCGGAGCCAAGATGCCAGCCAGCTTCACCAGGGTAGGACCAGCTTCCAGTGGACCCACAGCAGGCTGTCTGCTAACATCTGGGCCCTGAGAAGACTGCCCAGCCTGGTAACTCTAAAGTGACAGTGTTGTTAATGCTTCAAGCTAGCTCTAGGCAGGATTTGCTTTTCCCTTTCCCTCACCATTTTAAATCCTTTTTCTTTACATCTATTTTGTATATGTGAACATGCACACACCACAGTGCGTGTGTAATTTGGAGGACAACTTGTGGGAGTTAGTTCTGTCTACCACATGGGTCCTGGGTGAAAAAGCTCAGGTCGTCAGCAAGCGCCTTTACCTTACGAGCCATTTTGCTGGCCCACATTTTAAATCTACTGAAATACTTGGCTGGATACGTGGGATTATAACGATCTGAGATGTATTAATTTGCTCTATTGTGTGTTCATCCTTATTGGACTGTTTGTATTTCTGTGTATTACGGACACTTTTGTAAAAATCCACTCCATTTTATTTTGCTTCATATACTGTAACGCTTCTAGGGATACATTTGCTGTGCCAATTTGAATTACGCTTATTTCTGACTTGTTTTATATTATGGTTTACTTTTGACAGCCTCTGTATTTCCCATATTAGCCTTTTATTATCAGCTCTTATTAATTGCCCATGCCATGGATTTTGGGTGACATTTTTATACTTGTGGAGACAGCTCGGATTTTATTTTCCGATTACCCATGCTGTCCCTTCACTTCAGAGAAAGTGTCCCACATTAACCCCTTCAAGCCCGGCTCTCTCCAAGATCTTGGTGCACTGTTTCCATTCAGAGCGAGGCATTCAGGAATCAGTGCCGTTTATGTCTCAGCCAGTAGCGCTTATAAGTGTAGCATATTTCTGTTTAGCTTTTTAGTGTAGACTATTACCACACATCTAAAAATTGCCTCAACCATCCCATATACGGCATGAACATCAGGCCTCCTACTGTGACAGCACCTGGGAACTGCCTTCGGGCCATCCATGTTTCACAGGCTGCTCAAGTCAGGACAGGAGGCGGCTGCAGTCCCGCGTGCCTCCCTCTGGGTACTGGAGATATTGGTGGGTGTCTGGGCAGTCCATGGCTGCCTCCACCGTTGTCATGGTAAATGGTCACACCGTGGCTCAGTAGGTGAAGGAAGGAACCTGCCACCGTGCCTGAACACCCAGGTTCCATCCCCAAGAAGGCAGGAGAACCAATTCCTTAAATTGTCCTCTGATCTCCACACATGTGCTGTGGCGTGTGTGTGTGTGCATGTGCACACACATAAATAAATGTAGAGCAGGAAGAAGAGGAGGAGGAGGAAGGGGAGGATGGGGAGAGGGGTGGGGAGAGGTGGGGAGAGGGAGGAGGAAGAGAAACATGCCTTGTACCAGAAACTAGGAACTTGAGTAGTTCAAGTACTTTCTCCTCAGGGTTTTTTGTGACCCATATGGTCACAGCGAGCTGTACAACCAAGTCCCACGAGAGCATGCTTCCTAGTAGCGCAGAGTGACACCATATTGTTTTCCCACACACGTGGACTTGCTTCCCATGTTCACAGGCTCCCAACCCACAGCCGTGACACTTCCTCAGTATGAATCAGCCCCTCACGTACCTGGGAGAGGGGCCCAAGCTACCCTCTGGTGGGTACAGTCCGCGTGTCCTGAGCAGAGGCCAGGCTTCTTCCTTCAGATCTCCTGGGTCTACAGGAGGCTACATCCTGACCTCAGCTGTCGTTCAGTACAACCGGATATCCAATGGCCTAGTTGGAGCATGGGGTAGAATGTGCCAGGCAGGCCCATGGTCTTTACTCCGGGCCGTGTGCCTGCTCTCCTCACATGGAAGCCCATCTCTCCCTCACAGGAGATGCTGGGGAACTGGGTCTGTGCCAAGTCATTCTTCACGAGAATGAGGGTCATCTCCGAGGGGTCACGGGCCTGGGAGTAAGGCACTCTTCCCATGACCCTTCGTCTCAGACGGTGTCAACCTTGGTTTTGGTGACCGTGGGAGGGTGCAGGGCTAGAACTCAGTCTCAGGAATACTAAGCCAGCTTTGTATTAGTCACAGTACAACCCTCAGCCTGGTTTTGGATGTTCCATTCCAGTCTTCTGTTTGCTGATAGTGAATCTGACTAATTCATTTAAGGGGAGGGGGGTCTCTATGGATTAGCAGCTCCGGCAGGCTGTGTCTGGTTCGCGGTTGAAGGCTCAGCTGTCTTGGCACGGGGGCACCGTTTCCTGTCAATCCTGGCAGACGTCCTCATGATGCAGAGCCCAAAGGCCCCGCAGAGAGGGATGGCACCTGACTGCAGGCCTGTCTGTCCACCCAGAGGTTCCCCTGCCTCGGTCCGTTCCTGCCAGCTCGTCCTCATCTGGTGGACCAGCTCCTGTTACGCACTCTGATGGAGAGCTGGCGTTCTGACTCCAGGCATTGCTTTCCTAAATGGCTTCCCCACCGCCACCCCCCACTTGCAGCTACTTCCAGTTACTCTGCCAGAAGCAGTCAAGGTGGCTTGTGTTTGCAGCCAGCTGCTGGCAGATGGGCTAAACATCTGCCGAAATGACAGCCTTGGCTGTCGGGCTGGCTGCTAATACAGACGGTTTCAACTAACCTGTCATGGCTTCGTAGCCCAGGCTGGCTTTGAACTTGCAGTAACTCAACTGCCGCAGGCTCCTGAATTCTGTTTAAGCTGGTTTGTGTAAAATGTCTCCATAGTCCATCCCCAGGGGGACTGAGGGCTTGATTTGCTGGCACAGTCTTCAGGGTGCCTTTCACATTCCTCTTCTGGAGACAAACTCAAAACCCTAGAATAAGGAGTTGGTATCATGTGCTGCCATGTGCTGGCGACGTGCTATCTGACGCCATGATTCATGAACCATGCTTGCAAAATTGGCTTTCAGTTACCTAGAACTGTCAGAAGACCACACCAGCCCATGACGGTCCTGAAGACATCTTTGATGGAAACAGGACAGGTGCACCCCAGCTATAATTTCTGTAATGCTTCCAGAACATGGTAACTACATTAACTAGGGACCCTTGGAGGGGGTTCTGGACCACAGGGGTCCTCTGAGGACAGGGCGGTGGTAGGAGGAAGCTGGGAAACCCAGCAGGGCTGTTCTGATGTGGCCTTTTTCTACTTTTAGAATGTTAATTGTACATGGCTTCAGACCTTTCCTTTTGAATAAAATGAAAACCTTGGTAACTCTTCCTGCCTTGTTCTCTGGCACTCCTTGGCATGGTGTGGGTTTCATCTAGGCTCATTCTTTTAAATTTATTATTATGTATACAGCATGTATGACTGCAGGCCAGAAGAGGGCACCAGATCTCATTACAGATGGTTGTGAGCCACCATGTGGTTGCTGGGAATTGAACTCAGGACCTCTGGAAGAGCAGTCAGTGCTCTTAACCTCTGAGCCATCTCTCCAGCCCCCTCATTTTTTTTTTTTAAACGTTGCCTTTTATTTTCTTTATAATTTTTTTTTTAATGTGCATTGGTGTTTTGCCTGTGTGAGGATGTCAGACCCCCTGGAACAGGAGTTACAGACAGTTGTGAGCTAGCATGTGGGTGCTGGGAACTGAACCCGCGTCCTCTGGAAGAACAGCCGGTGCTCTTAACCACTGAACCATCTCCCCAGCCCCCTCGGCTCATTCTTGGAGAGTGGTGAAAGGACAATCTCCGAAGGCACTCTTTCCCTCCGAGCCCTGGCCCGACCAGGCAAGCCAACACAGCCGAGCCCACATGTGCCCGCTCAGTGGCAGTGTGCACTCATCCACTTGTGCCGGGACCTCACTCCTCCCCGGCACACTGGCGACCACACGGCTGCCACTGACCACCTGTGCTGAGACCACAGCGGCTGCCACCGACAACTGTGGGAAGCATCCATGTTGCCCACTGCAGATTCTAGAAAGCATTTCCAGCCTAACAGTCATATTCTGCCAAATAATTTTCAAGATGCGTCAAACATTTCTATCTTCATAAAAAAATATTTTTTTTTAATATGAGTACCCTGTCCACATGTATGCATGCAGGCCAGAAGAGGGCATCAGATCCTATTTTAGATGGTTGTGAGCCACCATGTGGGTGCTGGGAATTGAACTCAGGACCTCTGGGCTCTCTCTCCAGCCCCCTTTATAGACTATTTTGAGAGTTGCTCATGAACGTGTTGATCAACTGCTTCTGTCTCAAGCCTCTGACACCTCAGGGTTCAGCTCACAGGGCTGGTATCAAGCCTCCTCGGGAAGTTGGAGGCAGCTTCTCAGAGCCTGGGAGTGGTTTTTGAGGCTCAGTCAAGGGTTCTGACCTTGATCGCTATGAGGGACATTTCAAAACTTAGTGTTCTTCCCATGAGTCTAAGCTGTACAGGAATACATACACACAGCTGTTTGAAGTAGACTGCTGCAGGCATGCCGGGTGGCTATTTTACTGTAATCTTCTAACTATAATTTACACCCTTAAAAGGCCGAGGTTGACTTTAGCAGCTGCTGAGACTAAGGTTGAGAACACTGGTCACTCTAACCTATAAGTGTCCGAGGCGACCATGCTGCCGACCGTCCCCGAGGCGCAGTGAAGCGGCTGTCAAGTCGAGTGTTGGCAAACCCAACAGACGGGGCATGGAGACCCGACCCAACCCCAAACCCCCACCCACCCCACACCTCCCGACCCAACCCCAAACCCCCTCCCCACCCACACCTCCCGACCCAACCCCAACCCCACCTACAAAGTACATTCAGAAACAGATCAGCAGTGGTTTTTTTTTTATTCAATTTGTAAAGAACAGTTTAAAAACAAAATGCTAGTACATTCTTAAAGCATTGGTTTCTTCATCTCACAGTTTATCTGCACCAATTGTTATTACAAAAATCAGAAGTCATTGCGGTATTTGCAGTGTAACCACTAGGTGCCTAAACAAAAGCTAATTTCTATAAAACCATAAATTTAATGCAGTTTTAATAAGAGAAATCCAAAATTCTCTCAGTTAACTGGATATATAGTAGTATATATATATTTAAGCAGAAAACCTCAAAAAACAGTAACAAAAAAATAGGTCACCATAGTAAAATATCTGACCTGACAGTTCCTACAAACAGCGACTTCCACTAAATATAAAGGAAACCATTATCTGTGGTAAAAAGTCCAGAGACCAAGTAGAAATGTGGAGTAAAAACACAACCACCCTAATCCACCCCAGGCAGAGCCTGTCCTAAGGAAACACAGGCAGTGGTCGGTCTACACAGGAAACAGGGAGACTACTGGGCCCTGGCCACTGACGCTGCTCCTCCTGGGTCGCTGCACACACCACTGTACGGTTGCAGCCTGCACAGAAGAGCTGTGTTGTCTGGTAAATGACTGGATATGGTGCTGTGTCACCAGGCACCTCATTTACTAACCCAAGTCATCCTGATCCACTAGAATTCACAAAGAAACAAGAGGCTGGTGTCAAAAAAAGGCGAGCCCCCCAGTGCTCTTGCAGGAGCACACCGCCCGTGTGAAGCGCCTGCACTGGAAGCCGTCTGCTGCAGCAGCACTCACGGGAACTGCGGTGGAGCTGAGGCAGGCCGCCGCCGGCCGGGCTCAGGAGCCGTGGTGCAGCTGCATGGTGCCCAGGACGGCGCTGTCGTAACGCTGCTCCACCCGCACGCAGCTCGAGTGCTCGAGCACGCTGCTCAGCTCAGGGATGCTCTCTGCAGTGTCCCCAAACCCATGGTAGTGTCCATAGTGCAAGTTCTCTCCCACGTCCCCAACCCAGGACGGCCTGCTGGCCACACAGCTACTCGGGCTCCCGTTCAGATGCAGAGACCCACACATCTCAGGGTTAATGCCCATGGTCTTTTCTGGCTCTTCAGTCCCATTAGCACAGACCGAACCCTGGCCACTGGGAAATGGCTGTCCATTGCTAATTCCATTAGATCCTGTTAAGCACGGGTTACTCCTGCTCTCCATCCCATTGAGCTGTGTCACGCAGGGGAAGTCCAAATGTCCATTGATGACACTTCCATTTGTCAATGTATTCAACACGGAGCTACTGTTTTTCACATCTGCATTAAGAAATATACCTGTCACCAAAACGCAGACCAATGGGGAAGGAGAAACTAGCATATGTTCAACTCTTGCCACAATTAAAAAAGACTTTGGTTTGTGTTCTGTTGCTATTTTTTTTTTCTTCTAAACAAACCAGTTCCCTTCTCAAGGTTATACAGACAGATTTAGAGGTAAAACACAACTGTAGTATTTTGTCTAGTAAGGACAGGAAAAGTGTTTATATTTCAGTAGCCTTGGAGAGAGATCTGAAATGCAAGCTGTCACCAAAAGTGAACACAGAACAGTAGATACTGATCTACTACAGCAACCCCCGAAGCCCAGTGTAAATCACCCGCAGGGTCATCAGAACCCGGCAGAACACTCTACTGGGGACAGGGAACTCTTCTAGTCAGGGAGGCAAACGCGTGGCTGCGCTGAGGAAACTTGAAGCGGTCACCACAGGGACTCGGTCACCAGCAGGAACTGCGCTTGTGTCGGCGACAGGGCCATCGACACCCAACCCCACCCCCGCTGCTGCTCAGGCAGCACTGGTGCAGCACAGGCCGGTAGCTGAGCAAAGGCTGGGACACCAGTGGCTCGCAGTCCTGGGTCAAGGGCAGTTCTGAGGGTTTCTACTGCGTCCAGCAACAAAGACGACCATGAGAGCCAAGGCCTCAGATCTGGTTACTGCCCGAAGCCATCTATGATGAGAAACCATCTATGATGAGAAAGTGTGGACAGTTCAGTCCACAGACAAGCTGCTGCTGTACAGAAGACATGTGGGCACACAGAGCTAGAGTACAGAGAATTACATTGATGTTCACAGGAATTCACACAGTAAAAGAAGGAGCTCTTGCTTGGTAATAGTGAATTTTATCTCAGTGCTCTGGACTGTAATGACAGACAGACACTAAGTCTACACAAGCTCAGGTCTAGTGGCTGGTGGATGAACACAGTGGTTTTTCCCTGTACCCTACAGTTTGCATGTGTCCTCTCAAGGATTGTGGTTATTAAGTAAACAAATCATCAAGATCCCTCATCAACATTTTTTTTTTCAGATTAGTAGTAATCCTAACTTAGTAACTGGAACACATTCAGAGGATAAATTTTCCCCCTAAAATTATAGCTTTTCTCTGTGAACAACTCAATATTTGAGAACTAATATTTCAAATACTAGGAACAAAACTTTTTAAAAAATGAAGCAAGTTTTTCTCAAGGGGAAAATTGTATTTTTTTTTTTTAAATAAAGTCACCTTTCTTGTTAACTCATGAATAGGATGGTGAATTTCAAAGTTATTAATGTGCTATAGACAGCATTTTTCCTCCTTTAGTACCCAGCTGAAGTAGATCAGTTTCACTATTTCATCTCAAAATCAAAGGAAGCTGGCAGCCCAGCTCACTGGGGCAGTGTACCAACAACCGGAGGGCAGAAGCCTGAGACTATGACAGACACGGCCTGTCCCACCCCCTTCTCACCTACTTGCTCAGCTGTGGACGAAGCCACTCAATCCAAAGCACTGGGTACAGGTAGCTAGACTGAGCCGGCAAAGAAGTCACTGCAGAGCCCCCTGCCCCTCGAGTCTCAAATGAGGGGCATTAAAAATGTGAAGAGATCATTAAAACAGCTTTTCAAAAAGTGGAGATGCATTTAAGGGGAATGCCTTACTTCTCTAAGATCCCAGGGCAGTGGCAGCTGTCTCCACAGGCTTTCTGTGCACACGGACGGGTGCTACTTCACACAAGGAATTGGCAAGGATGTCAGGGATTCCTAACGCATTTCTTCAGCCAGACAGTACTGGAAAGCACCAGAAGGCCCACACGGCCTTCTGACCCCAGGACAAACTGGCTTGAAGGAAAAGCCCGCCCACAAGCTTAGCATGGGGCTGGCTGTTAACACAAAGAGTTCCTCCTGCTGCTGACCAGGGAGAGAGCTCTGTCGTCCTCATAAAGGACAGGCTCTGGCGCCTGTCACTTCTCTGTTAGGAAAGAGCATCTGCTGAGAGAAAACTTGATTTCAACGTACTCTCTGAGCTAACTGGACAGAGGCGAGCACCCACTTTCTCTAATTATTTGGTTGAAGGTAACACCACCCATGACTGTGCAGGACTGTGTTATGGGCACAGAAACATTCCCTGTGGCTTTGGAAACACACAGCTGACCTTTCATCCCCTCTCTCTATATATATAAAATCAGTATTTCTAAATAGACAGACACATGGAGAACAGCTGTGACCTTCTGTCATCCCCTAAAGAACAGGAGAAAAGGCACATGCCAAATAAATACATCATTTCAGAGATCCTAAATTCTGGACACACTGAGCTTCTTTGACTTGAAAACTGTAAAATAAGAGCTAGTTATTGTCATATGCTGAACATTTTAACATGTAAAGCACTGTTTAAAATAGTCAGCATCTTAACAATCTTCAAGGGATTGCTAGACACCAACGCAACCACGGGCACGGGGCAGACATCCCAAACTTGTCACCAGTGGGTCACAGCCACCGCCGCCACCCTCCACGTTCCCAGTGTTCCCCGTGAGCTGTCCGCATGCTGCACAGCCATCGAAGCCTAAGCAACAGCATGTGCAGAGTCACCCAAAGGCCACGTCAGGAAACCAACTGCAGACCTCATGAGAAAGAAGCAAGGCACATCACGGAAAAGCTTCAAATCAAAACTGGGAGATTGCACTAGTTCTCACAGCAAGAGAATTCAACGCAATGCTTAATTCTTGCATCCATACAAGTGCCAAAAATGTAAATTATAATAGAACATCTTTAAAGACACTGGACAAGCAAGTGTGAAGTCTGAGAACTTAGAAATAGTAAGCATACTGATTCTTGCAACGACAAGGGGTCTGCATTGCTGAAACAGTATATATTTCTATTTCTCTGGGTCCAACAGAACCACTCTCCTGCTGTTTGGTGTCTTCGAGCACTGGGGTGTTGTTGCAGCTAACAGGAAACTGTCCACTCCCACCTGATACGGCAGCAAACTCTCTGTCAACGTGCATTCTGTCGGCGTCCTCTTCAGCCTCGCCATTTGCTAGAGGCACGGTGTGATCCAGGCTGGGAACTACACAGGAAACAGGCGATTTTAGATTTCTGTGTCCAAAAAGAAATCCAAGCCATGCTTTCCACCCCTTTATCTACCCTAAAAGCTTAACAACTATCAAACAATTTAAAGAAGCAAAGATCACTATTGAACTTTTATACTATTGTGAAAGTACTTTTTACAATAACAAAGTCTTTATGCAATTTCAGCTCAAAGTCAATTTCAGATTTTCGCTCATCTTCTTGATGGCAAAAGCTATAATTCCCAAGCTGTTCCTTGGTAATAGAGTTGTATAACCTGAGATAATACTAAGCTTCATCCTACCCTGCCCCCACCACCAGTGAGTTTATTGAATAGTGGAGACAATTCTCAATATGAAGCGTTCAAAACAATCTTGATGTTATGCAAACGTTACGGAGAGGGCGACACTCAGGCTCAGTCTTTCCACAGGGACCCACTGCAGCCATGTCCGCTGAGTCCCCAACACAGCACACCAAAGGCGCACACTACAAGTGTGAACTGCCACTGTGTCTGAGGGTGGAAGTGCAGACGCCATCACTGCCTTCCAGGTGTCTACAGAGTGTCTACCTGTGTCCCAAACCTCTCCTCTCTTTGAAAAATGGCTTCTAATTTTAGTAAGAAGGGGCTGCTTTTTTCTTTTAAAATAATGCCAAGAGTAGCTACACATGTTGCTTCACTGACACATACATCAGTCACTCAAGCATGAAGAGTGAAATCACAGTCCAGGTGTGGTCTGAGCACTTGAGAAACAGAAGCAAGTGGATCTCTGTGAGTTTGAGGTAAGCCACAGCAAGTTCCAGGCTAGCCCGAGCTAAAGAGTAGCCTGGGGTGGGCGGTGAGGGGTGGGGGCAGGGGCACAAATGTCATCTGCAGGGAATTTTGTGAACCGGACATCATACTAAACAAAACAAGCTAGATACAAAAAACACTGTTTTCTCTCACATGTAAAATCTAGATTTACACACACACACACACACACACACACACACACACACACACACACACACAGAGAAAGGACTATTTGGGGGAGGAGGAGACTAGTAGGAAGGGGAAAAAGAAAGAGTAGGGTGTCAAACACAAGCAAGGACAACACAGGTATGAGAATATCATAGTGTGGTTATTATCTTGCATGCTCACTACTCCAGGGGAATCTTTTGTTCACTATCCGGCCTTAGACAGCACCTGGGCTGCTCCCCTTCTGTGCTCGCCCAAACTGCACCCTTAACCCTCATAAGCTCACCTTCATTGACATTTCTTCAGCAAATACCTACAATTATCTCTGGGTCAAAGGATACAAATAAACAACTCAGGGTACGAAGTAGTTTTCAAAATAGAAGATATGAACTTTATAGCTTTAACTAGTCCTCATTTTAGAGGCATGAGGGTCTTCAATTATTTGTACCAACATCCATTCCTCCCTAAAGATGCTAATGTGCTAAATGCTAAGGGACACTGAGAACCCAAGTGAATGAGCAGTGCAGGATGGACCTGAACAGCGATCTGCATGGTCGGGGGAAGGCAAGTCTGCACCCGGGAGAGACCAAAAGCATCTTAAACAGGACTTCTGGAACTACAAGCCATTAAGCTGTCCTCACACAAAGCTCTTTTAAAATCCTAAAGTCTCAAGTTAGTTCAGTACCAAACTGGCTCTACTCTACAAGGTCAGTGTGCCAGCAGCAGCAACCACAGAAGTTGGGATCTGGAGGGGTCAATTATCCAGCTGAGTAGGTAACAATGCTTCGTTCCACTGGGACCCTGAGGACAGCGAGGCCAGGCATCAGTGTTGGTCCCCATTCTGCTGAGTCTGCTCAACCAAACCCAAGCACTCTTTAGGCAGCCGTGCCAGAAGCTCAGTGTCTCGACAGGCCTCATATAAAGTGTCAACTACCGGCGCTTGCTTTTGTGCAAGTCTGTATCTCTGAAAAGTGGACTAACCGCCTTCATAGCCATGGCCTGAAGCATAGATGTGGGGTGCCCTATATACTCTCAGCATTTGGAAGACTGAGACAGGAGGATCATGAGTTTGAGCCCAGCTAGACCACACAGTGAAACTGTCCCCAAAATAAGAACATGCAACAAATGTGAAGGCCATTCTGTCCTCCTCCACAAAGCCTCAGGAAAACAGAGGGGTGTGTGTGTGTGTGTGTGTGTGTGTGTGTGTGTGTGTGTGTGTGTGTGTGTGTGTGTGTTTCTTCAACACAGCATCTCATTATGTAGCTCTGTGTGTGTGTGTGTGTGTGTGTGTGTGTGTGTGTGTGTGTGTGTGTGTGTGTGTGTTTCTTCAACACAGCATCTCATTATGTAGCTCTGACTGTCCTGCAACTCACTCTGTAGGGCAGGCTAGTCTGGAACTCACAGAGATCCACCTGCCTCTGCCTCCTGAGTGCTGGGATTAAGGGTGTGTGCTACCACTAGTCAGTCAGGATGATCTTTTTCTTTTGATGCCCAACCCCTAGGGCATTTCCCTTATCAGGGAATGAAACCCACAAACCAGCAAGGAAAAACAAAACCACAGGAAAATAACTCCCTTCCAAGTAGCAGAGCCATCCAAGACGTTGCCCTCAGTCAGGCCTGGCTGCAGTTACACCAGCAGGGGCAGAGGAGCCCAGCACCACAGGAAGGTGTGGTGCCCCAGGGAAGCCCAATGAGGTGGATTTTCACACAGGGCTTTGTCTGTCACTGATCCAGCAGGGTAAGGAGGAAGGGACATTCTTTCTTCTACAGCCTAGCATCTCATTTTGAGTTTCTGGGAAGACACTCAATACTCTGCCCCAGAATCATGGTTGACGTGTGACAGAAGCAGAGCAGGCTGCAAGCAGGCACCATAACTAGCATTATCTACTTTTTAAAATGTATGTCACCAACCGTTGAATTAAATACCACAGTATTCCTAAGAGTACTGTTTGGATTCCATATGCTCCCTATCATACCTTGATGCTGGTGGCATTTCTAGCCCCAATCTATTAGTTACTACTAAAGAAGCCATTGAAGCTACATCTGAGAAGGCAGCTTGTGTGGATGTCTCAGAGTGACCCATGAGTATTCTGCTTGGGCTTGGAAAGGAAGCAGAAAGCACGTCCTCTTTTTTTTGAGACAGGATTTCTGTGTAGCCCTGGAACTAGCTCTGTAGACCAGGCTGGCCTCAACTCAGAGATCCAGCTGCCTCTGCCTCCTGAGTGCTGGGATTAAAAGTGTGCAGCACCACCACCCAGTAACAAACCACTTTTAAAGCCACACAGCCAAGCTTCCTGTGCTCTAGTCACCCAAGAGAAATGCTTCCAAGACTCACCCTGCTAAGTTACATATGACCAAAGCAGCAGATGCTAAGCACACAGGCCTAAACTGCCAAGGACTCAGACTATGAACCCACAAGGTTCAGAACACTTCCAGCACACTAGAAAAGGGCCCACTCACCCTGAGAGGTGGGCACAAGGCTGTGCTGCCCACCCCTTCATGCCCTGCAGCACTTCTAGTTTCAAGTACACCCATTATCAGGGAATGCTAAGCTAGAGGAAGAAAGGCCTCAACTCCAACAAAAGGAGCAGGTGCAGAAATACTTGCATCTTGGCTTCTAGCAGCCAACTGTGATGTACAAGAGTTATTTGTTCAAGTATCTTTGTCACCTACCTACCTCATCTGTCCGTCAACTATCTCTTGCAACACAGTTCAAGGTCTACACCAAGGCTCTTCTCTAAGGCAGCCTGCCTGGGGGACGACACAAGACAGAGAGGTGGCAAGGCACAGACTTCGGCAGAGCCCTGCAGAGACCCAGGAAGACTGAGGCTGATTTCAAGAGTGCAAAGGACTGCGTGTGAACCAGGCTGCTCACAACTGTGGAAAAAATTGGACCATGGTAGTGACAGGAAAGCCACGGGCACCATGGTCCCCTGGAACAACACTAAGTGCACACACAGAAATGATGCCTCCAGGGATCAGGACGACCATCTGTGTGGAAAAGTTGAGAGAAGTTTTGCCCCCGCTAGAAACTTAAAAACAAATATAAACAGACAACTGCTGCACATCTGAGGATACTGAGGACATTACAAATTAAAGGAACTAAGTGGAAATTTTACTTTTGGGAGGCGTTCTTGTGAATTTCATATTTAAGGCTATTAGCAAATTATCTATTATTTCCCAACCTTATTAGGCATGTTGTTTTCCTCAGGATCCCTGTCAAGGATGACTGACACAAAGATAAAACCCTAAGCTGGGTGGCAATGGCACACACCTTTAATCCCAGCACTGGGGAGGCAGAGCCAGGTGGATCTCTGTGAGTTCCAGGCCAGCCTGGGCTACAGAGTGAGATCCAGGACAGACACCAAAACTACACAGAGAAACCCTGTCTAGAAAAATTAAAAGAAAAAAGAAAAAGAAAAGAAAAAGAAACTCTATGCCAAATTCACTCCAGGACACAGGTGTGCCCAGAAACCTCAGTGCCAACTACGGTCAGGGAAGCCTGCAGTGTTTCAGGGCTGCAACATCCGAGTCACACCAGACTGTTTCTCGGGGCAGCTGCTTTCCCAATCCTTGTCCAGTCAGTGTGGACTTCCACAGACAGAGCACTGAGTTCTTCTGCAGGTGAACTGAGAACACTAACAAACCTCAGCTGGCTTACGTACGACACAGGCGGTGCAGGGCCACCCCAGCTTCACTGGTCATCATCCTGCCTTGAGCAAATGGCTGGTTAATGGAAAACAGACACAGCAATTCTTTCTGGAAACCAGGCACCGGAGGAAATTTCACCCCCATATGTTTCATCAACACCAACTGCTCAAGGAACTTCAGCTCTCACGTCCCGCCCCCAGCTCACACGTCTATATTCTGTCTGACTGACTGACCGACTAGAACACTGCTGAGACAGACATCCTTTCAAGTGTGTACATCTGGGCATTTTCATCACCACGGTGCCCACCACCAACTGTTCAAAGTGGGACACTGAAGCCGACCACACTTCCTGGGAATCAGTGACTTTCACCACTGTTCCAGATGATAAGAAACTCTTGAGGAGTGAGCTTAGAAAATCTGCTGGAGCTTTGGTTTCCGGATAGAATTCCACAGTGAGGTCCTGATATATAATTCTGGAATGCCAGGACAGAGCGGAAAGGTGTCACATCAGGGGGTGGTCTGTTTATTTATACACACCCAAATGTCCTACGTGTGTACAGTTTCACACAAGTGGAAGAGCGGCAGCGGCTTCAACTTTAGTAATTACCTTTGTAGCTAAGTTTTTAAAGGACTTCACTGTTTTTGTGCGCGTTTGTGTCTCTGTGTGAGTATGTACATGTACTCCAAGAGGCCACGGAAGGTGTCAGATTCCCCTAGAGTGGATGCTGTTGGCAATCAAACTCAGTTCCTCAGCAAAATCAGCATGCACTCTTAAGAGTGGAGAATTACTGTTGAAAAATCTCATGCCTGTGTTACATTAGAAAGACTTCTATTTCTTCTAACAAAGTAAGAAATTCAGACTGAGCAAATTTCTACATATTTAAACAGCCATCAAAACATGCCAGAAATGACAGTGAAAATATTCTGGACTGCCAGCTGAAACAAAGCCTGCAAGAATGCAGGTCATGGCACAGAGACTGAGGAAGGGCTCCCTAGGACACTCAGCACACTCGGACTGGGGAAGCCGTCACCGTGGCCCATGTTGTTTCACAGGACCCGACAGTATTGGACTGGGGGAAAGCCGTCACCGTGGCCCATGCTGTTTCCCAGGACCCGACAGCGGAAGGAGAAGCAGCTGAGCAGCAGGGCCGGGAAGGGAAGCAACACGTCTCTGCGCCCAACTGTCCACACACAGACTCGCCAGGCTTCCAGCTACATAATCTAAACCCGGAAGAGACTGTGGGTTGCTCAAGTCATGGAGATCACACAAATAAAGAGCAGCTCTGGGCCACACGCACCACGGCCCTACCAGAGCCAACTACGGCGTCCATAGGAGGGCTCGCTACTCTGAGTGTCTGGAAGAGGGCTTCGGCTTTCATGCACCATGGAGGCCCAGAGGTTCCCTAGTGAGATCTGGGCTTGCTTTACCCAGCAGGGCTGCATAAGGGGATGCCTGGACCACGTGTGCGGTTACCAGGTGATTGGAAGGGGCTGTACTTGGCTGAGCTAGGGGGAGGTCATTTGTTCCACCCCTTGGCATTCCTATAAACAGCCCTTTAGAAGAGACAGAAGGGGACGACGGGTATTGATCCAGGCTCTCCTATGGCTATCCAGTGTTTGTTTCACTCCTTTCTATTTTTCTATCTAAATATTTCTCACTCCTCTCTCTTCAAGAATACCCTGGGAAAAAAGTGGGAGCAGGCCTCCCACAATGAACCATCACCCACAAAAGCCCAGATGGTCACGCTAGGTTCCTGCCTCCCTTTACTCTGCATTAGCAGTTGCAGGATGCGGGTGAGGAATGTGCAGCTGCCCGGGAAGGATACACAGAGGTTCTAATGCACAAACTAAACCTCTAGTCACCAGCCAACCAAGAGGAAAACCAGCATAACTAGGTGAGTCTGCAGAACAAGGTTTAAGGGAAACTAAGGAATCCTTCAAAAGGACCAGAATGCTCAAGAAAGAGACACTGGCCAAGTTTACAAAACAACTTTGTGAGCTGGTGTTGGCAGTGCAGATCTATAATTCCAGCCCTCTGGAGCCTGAAGCAGGAGGGTCACTGTAAGTGGAGGGCCAATCTGGCCCATGTAACCTGACCCTATCTCAAAAGTCAACACTGAAACTAGTTTTTAAAACCTTCTAGGTCTGGCATTTCAAAATGTGCTCAGAATATTAATGATCATCTAAAACAGGAAGCAGACCAGGGCTAAAGATGGCTCATTGGTTAAGAACACTTCTTGCAGAAGGCCAGGGCTTGATTCCAACACCCATATTGCGGCTCACAACTGTTTTTAACCCCAGTTCCAGGGGATCCAATGCCTGCCTTCTTACATCTGCAGACACTAGGCAAGCATATGGTACACAGACATACATGCAGGCAAAACATTCCTGTGTAAAATAAATCATTTTTTTTTTTTTTTTTTTTTTTTTTTTGGTTTTTCAAGACAGGGTTTTACTGTGTAGTCCAGGCTGTTCTGGAACTCAGAGATCTATCTGCCTGCCTCTGTTTTCTCAGTGCTGAGATTAAAGTCATATGCCACCACCACCTAGCCTTTTTTTTTTTAATTTAATTTTTAAAAACAAATTTTATGTACATTGGTGCTTTGCCATGGGTGTTGCGTCCCTTGGAACTGGAGTTACAGACAGCTATGAGCTGCCATGTGGGTGCTGGGAACTGAATCTGAGTCCACTGGAAGAGTAGTCAGTGCTCGTAACCTCTGAGCCTCTCCAGCTAAATCTAATTGTTTAAAATGAAGCAGAATTTAAAATTTAATAGCAACAAGGAAAAGCAAAGGACCTGTCTTTAGAGTATCAACTGGACCTATCAATTGTAACAGACACGTACAATTTATTTCAGATGAACACTACAATTTCAGTACACCAACCAGGCACTATGTGAAATAAGCAAAGGTCTTAAAAATACATTAACAAGTAAACTGGAACATTGTACAAGTAAACCACGCCCACAGGGTCTCACCTCCGGTTCTAGCTTTCTTTACTCCCAAAGATTCTGAGTCTTCCAAGCATCTCTTTCGATTTGTTCCCAGGCTAATGTGATTGGGAAGCATGTTCTCATGACCTCCACTCAAGGCGCCATTCTGACAGAAACGGCTCATCTGTTGGCTCTGGAGGCTCAAGAGAAACTGGGTGCACTCTTGGAAGCCCTGGGTTTGTGCAATGTCTGCTGCAGTCAGGCCACTGGCATTTCTCAGGCTGCACAACACAAAAACAATGAATTACACCCCACAGAATCGCCCCTGGTGTCTGCTCCTGCCACACTGACTAAACTATCTGAAGCTGACAACAGATCTACAGCAAATCTTCATTAAGGGAGCAGTTAATCAGCCTGGTCTGTAACTAACTTTTCCTACACATATTTGATTTGGGAGACAGTAAAAACAAAAACAAAAATCAATATACTAAATTAAAAGGTATCTTCCTACTTGACTTCTCAAAGCTGTGTTTTGTTAGTCTGAAGAATCTGAACTTACTCTACTTCAGACCTCACCTGAAACAGACTGTATTAGCTGTACCTCATTTTAAAATGAGCCCATCCTTTAGCTTGAGTACAATTATAACAAGCATGTACTGACGACATTGTCCATGGCATTCATACCAAGTGGCTCCCTGACTGCAAAGTCACAGTGCAGAAATAAGCCAGATTTTGGCTGATATGTGACACTCGAAGTGGAAGTTCAGAAGGTATCCTGACAAAGTAGCCTGCCATTGGCCCCTACACTGAGACAAGGCGAAGTACGTTTTGACCGATTTGCCCTCCGTAGGAAAATTTGCAGAAACAAATCGTGTTGCAAATGTCCAGTACCCTGCAGTACTGCCGCAGGCTCAGTCCTACTCTCCAAAGGAACTACTGTGTCACCTGGTGATAACACTAAACATGTCACAGACCGAGGAAGAAACACTGGCAGAATGTAAGTCCAAGAGCTGAACAGGAAAGGAACAGCTTCATTTATTTGTCAAGGTGAAAAACCAGCGAGAGCCGAGGGAACAAAAGCTATGCTGTTCAAGCTCCCTCCGAAGGCAGGAGTGTGCGCTGCGCTAGAGAACTCAGGGAGGCAGCGGTCCTTCCCTCAGGCTCTTCAACTGGTACCGACCGGCCAACCGGGTACAACAACGGTGAGGAGAGCTTCCATACCTATTCAGTCAGCTATTCTTCACGCCCAACCAAGACGTGATGAAATGAAGGCCTCGCTTTGTATCAGAGATGACCAATCCAAACCCTGACGCTTGTGCTTGTTAGGGTTACTGTTAAGGCAACAAACAAACAAACAAACAAACTTAAAATTGGAGCACAAAATCTAAAGGCTCAGGGACAAATAACAGTTCTTAGTTTACAAGGATAATCACAGCCTTATACTCTATTTCCAGTGGTCACATGCACAAGGCTCCAGCTGCAGAATGTGTTTTGGACACTCATTAATTGTAATACCTATCTGGAAGGCAGACTCAAGCTCAGTTTGTGGTAGGTGTGGTGCACATGGGTGTAGTGTTGGTGTGTGTGTGGAGAGCAGAGGCTGACTGACTTTTTCAACCATTCTCCATCTTGTGTTTGGAGAACCAGGAGTTGACTGATGTGGCTAGACTGGCTGGCCAGGAGCTCAAGGGAGCTACCTGTCTCCAGAGGTCCTGATGCCTGCATAACAAACACTTTACTGAGTGATCTTACCAGGCCTCAAGTCCAGTTTAATGAAATACAAAGAGGCAAGACTTGAGAATCCCAGAAATCAGTAGCACTTCCTTAAAAATAAAATGCAATTATTCACAGGACTAGTAAAAACTAAAGTTGACGTGGTTAAGACTTCAGCACAGTAACTGTGATGTACATTCATTCCAGCATCTTTACTGACACGTAAATAAAAAGAAAACATGATTTAATACATGGCCTAAACAAAGCCCACCTGTCATCACAACACGACACAGATTTTAATTGCCCCACACAGCCACAAGGCTTACGATTCTTATAAAAGTGTGGAGCTTATCAGACAGCAGAGTGAAGATGGTCTAGACACATCTACTTGTCAAAAAACAATTATGTGAAAAATTTAAATGTCTTCAGAATTTGAAGACAAGCAACACTACAGACAAAATCTGTAACGATCTCTTTATTGTTACGTGTGTGTGTGCGTGTGTGTGTGTGTGCGTGTGTGTGTGTGTACACACGTGTACTATGGCCCATGTGTGGAGGTCAGAAGACAACTTGTTAGACCGTCTTCTTCTACCATATGGGTTCTGGGGACTGAACTCACTGTCTCACTAGCCCCCAAATGATCATTTCTATCTATGGGTACGTATGGTCTTGTTCACCAAACTGAAAGAACACAGACACGAGAAGCCAACATTCAACAGTAGGGTAAGTAATGCACTAGGAAATCTGCAACATAAACCGCAGTGGGCTGGCTAACAGCTGACCCCCTGATCGCCCAGGGAGCCGTCATCGCTGGTACTTTCCTCTGCTTACACCAGAGACAACCAACTTCTAGATGTTTACAGGGTCCAACTTTCCAACTTAAGAGAAAAGCTCAAAAAGATGAGAGCCCATCCACCGGTGCAGCAGCAGGTGGAGCCAAAGGTCAAGCTGAGCTCATGTAATTCTGAAGGACCAGAAGTAAACACAAACAGAAACAACAAATTCCAGAAGGCGAACTGGACACATCAGAATCTGTACTACACAATGCTTGCAGAGACAATAATTTTGTTCCATTTTAAGTGGCACTACTGTGTAGCATTGTATATCTTTACATATCAGAAAATAGAATATAAAGCACCCTTCTGACTCTAATATGGTGTCCTGTGTTGCTCAGGACTGATCACACAGTAGTTGAACATTTGCCTTCACAAGCTGAAGATCTGTTCGGTGATGCTGGTACATCAAGCACCAGCCACCACCCTCCATTTGCCGTCTATTTCAGTGTCCACCACTTCCTCTCTTGCTCACCTCCACTCACCACTTGTAGTCTCTACTCCTGAGTGACAGACCCTCAGTCTTGTCCAATCAAATCAAAGACCTCCACAGGGCAGCTGGCCTGAACTGACTGGCAGGGACCGTCTAGCTCAGGATACAGTGCTCTTTCCCTTTGAACAGAACACACTCTCTCGCACAAACACTCAGCTCCTGCAGCCTGAAAGCAGCTCCACACAGTCAGTGTGTCATGTCCTATCATCCCTTATGGACAGTGAAATTTGAGTCACATGGACCTTTACATACAATGTCCATTATTTCTCATTTTGGTTCCGGTTAAACTGGCATCTAGACATGAAAGGCCATCCTTTGCTCAGGGGCCCTCCATCCGCAGGCCAGAGTCAGAGCTGCTGACAAACACGAGACTGCTCACCTCCCATCAACCAGCGCCCTCAAGGTCCTCCTTGCTGTCTTATCACTACTGGATTCATGATAGAGTCTAACAAAAAAGATAACTTTCTATCACAAAGTATTAGATACCAAGGAAACCATCAGACCAAGCATTCCCATCTCACCACCTGCTGCGCCTCCATCGGAGAGCCTCCCAGTGGGATCCGTAGGCGGGAGCATGAAGAATGAGAACTGCTTGCGAGGGCTTCCAACTCCCTTTCCTAATTTTCATTCATTCGAGGCTTGCACAGCGGTCTTGGTTAGACTCTACAGGTTCACTGCACCTCTGACCTCTATGCAGTGCTCCCAGTTTAAGGAGGCACCTCAGCTTCCCCTGCCCTTGTCTTCTAAAGGAGGTGGGCACATGAATTAAGGACACAACTCATTCACGACTTCTATGTCCACTTTACTTTGGGTCAAGTGCTTGTTAACAGTCCACCCTTTCAGCCTGTGATTCACCAACATTCACCACACAGAACTAACTGGGTCCTGCAGACAGACGCTAATGAAGTGCCAATGAAGATCAATCACCCGGGAGAAACGGCACAACTGTGTAAGAGTGAGCCTCAGCCCTTACCCACTCTCTCTGATGCTAACATCCACACACAAAATACTAAAATGGGGAGTCTATTAAGAAGCCTAGTCTTGCTGAGGCTGACATGGAGTTGAGAAGGAGGCTGGTGGGAGCAGACTTTCATGGGGCTGAGCTCCATATGCTGCTCCTGCCTGTCAATCCCAGCTCTGTAATCGCCTCCAAGAGGGAGGCAAACGGTTCCACCCCAGGCAGGTGACTCTCAGCAGTGCTGAGGATCAAACCTAGGCCTTACACAGCCAGACAAGCTCTCAACCACAGAGCCACACCCAGCCCTCTTGCTAATCTTTCAGAATCAGAAAACTAGCACATGACAAGAAAGTAATCTCACCCACAAATTCAAACAGTTTGCCAAAGTGTCAAGAATGAATCAAACGGTCACCCAACACCATTTCCTGTGAGAATGTTTTGAACGGAGCATTCAATTTAATTTGCTCAAGATTTCCTCCCAGGGAGCTTCAGGACCGACTGTCACAGAGGCCGCCACCCTCTGATTTTCCACTTAGTGTCACAATACCAGAGTAGAGAAGCCGTTCCAATGAGTGGTTTTCCTTTAACCAACGTAATAACGACAGGTCAGGAAACACCTGACGTCGTTTTCACAACTCAAGGTGTCATGTCACCTTTGTGATACTTTCTTTATGTTAATGCCATGTGACAATAAAAAAACCCACAATTTTTAATGTAAATAATATTTCTGTTAAAATTCTGATCTGAATTTAGCTATTGTTAGTTTACAAATAAAAAGGTAGATATCATAAATTAGGGTAAGCAAAGCATGCAAATCTAAAGAATCTATATCTGAATTCCTAGATTAGCATTAAAACCAATCACCGCAACAAATACCTCAACAGTCTGCTTGTGTGCAGAAGGGAAGCCATGCTGAACATTCAATGCCACAACCGTAAGGTTCGGAGGAGCACCTGTGGCAGTTTCAGCAGTTCTATGTGAATGCTCCCCTCTCTAGGGTGACTTGAAAAAACCAAGTCAATTCGAATTACGTAGCTGTAAGACATTGACATGTGTAGTGTTTACAGATTCAGAATCTTCTGCGTGACTTAAAACGGGCATGGTTCATACACAGGACACGTCAATCATAAGGGATCACATTTGCAGGCAACACTGGATTAAAATACATACACACATGAGGTGCAGGGCAGTCAGAGCCAGGCCACTGGTGTGTGACCGAGTGTCTCCACTGCCTTCTTTAGTGCTGTCTTTAGGAGGTACCTCTAGTGACTTCAGCATGAAGCCAATTTATGTCAATATTTCAACAAAAGTTTAATAGTATGGACTAAAAACCATCAACTCACGATTCTGGTTACTTTAAAATTTGGTATGCTGTATCGCAAATACATTAGTAACTATTCCTAGATGGAAATAAGCAAATAAATGGAATCATTAAAAAAAGATAAAAAAATAAAAACATTTACTAAATGTCTATTTATACAGTCAAAACATTAGCAAACATCTGTTATTGCAGTCAAAGAAATACAGGTGTATTTTTAACCCTTTGGTATTCAAACACATAATCATGAAGACTTTCATAAATGCACTCTTCACTTAACAATAGGAAGAAACGATTTTTTAAAAAGTTTCTACCTGAATAAGTTTGGTGCCAAGTTTTCATTTCAAGTTCAACATTACTGAGGATGATTAGCATTGCAAGTGAACCACAATTATTGTTTGCATACGTTAAAATACTTAGCATGTTCCACTATGATTTAGCAGAAAGAAAAATGAGTATTTATAAATTGTTGGTTTGTTTTTAAAACACCAATTTAATATAAAAGCAACAGTTAAAGAAACAGGGAAATCTATGTCATTTAAGATATTAATAAAATAATTCTGAGCCTGTCATCACTGACTGCTCCTGCCTGTGGGCAGACCCGCACAGCCGCCTCCATCCTGCCGTCCTAGTGGAGGAAAAAGCAGCAGCAAGACCAGAGACCCTTCAGTCAGGCAAGTGGCAAGCCTGTGAGGACGGGAAGGACTCCAAGCACTAAGGCATCAGACCGACTGCCCCAGTGAGTCTGAGACATCTCCCAGCAGGACTGATGTTCAAGGACAGATGTGTGGAGGTGAATTAACCATCCACTTCAGAAGGGAATGGCTAACACTTGGTGACACTTTGCCCATAAAAAGTTACAAGAGAACTCACACACCTAAGTATGTCCATGTGTTTGGCCTGGTGATAACCCTGCCTGTAGGCAGGCTCCAGGTGAGGCACATGCACTCGCTTCAGTGACCACGAAAGCCTAGCAGATCCACAGGGCATAGCCGCAACCGTGGCTGGCCTCCCGTCTCAGCCAACTGAGCCGTCTCTACACATGGGGAAGAGGCTCTTATCTCAGCCCACTGCTGCTTCTTCAGCCGTCTCCTGGGCAGGGAGGCTGCTCTGGGGTGAACACAGAAACGATTTCAAAGGCCCCCACTAGATCTGGTTGCCATAAAATACACACCTTCTAATGAAGCCATGTTCTATAGGGGACTGGCATCTGCCTTGCCTCCCACATCATGTGAGGCTGAGTCACAAGTTCAACAGAGTCCAACATGCTTAGACACAGCTTGAGGTCCTTTAAGGTACACAAACATTTAGTGTGCTCACAGAACTGGGATTTGAGCCTGTGTATTTGACTCTGAGGTGTGAAAATGGCAACTACCCAGGACTACCACATAAGCCAGAAGCAGAAGCTCATGTGGAAAAGATAACTTGGCACCAAAACTCAAGCTTCACATTAAGAGAAGAAAACAAAAGTCCATCAACATACTCACGTGTGGTGCTAGAAAATTTAATACGATGCACAGCTGCTGAAATGTGTTATCTTACAGTTGCAACCTACATTAACAAGTCAGTCATATAACAAACCACTCTAGCCACAGACACTTAGCAGTTACCCTCACCATCTACCTGATGATCAAAAAAAGCACAACTTTAGTCTTTGGCCACTTTAAGGTAGCAGACATATAAAAGGCAGAGTAGGAATTAAGAGCAAAATCATTAATTTAAAAATAGCAGTATGAGGCAGCTTTTAACCTAGTCACAGGAGAAGGAAAGTTTTTAATCTCCTAAGTATTATAGATTATAAAATGAATTAGCAATCTGGCTCATTATGAAATGAAACATTAAGTAATTTTAATATAAGGAAACTACTGCTAAACCTTTGGTCTTAGGGGAAGACTTATGTGCTGGGATGACATCTGGCCATGTAAGTAGCATTACAGGGGAACATAGACCTAGGCACTGCTATTTGGGGGAGTCAAACTGCTTATGTAGACAGACTAACAAGATAAGCTATAAAAATGTGCAGAACAGACAGTAAGAAGCAGTTTTCAATTTAGCTTACTGGTAAAACCGACATTTTCATTAGATGATAAACTGAATAACCACATACACAATAGCAATAAATAATGACTACTTGTAGTTTAACTCCAGGCCAAAGACTTCTGATTTTAAAAATTGCTTTTGCCTAGGTAGTCAAGCTAAATGTTCCTTCCAAAAAAATGTGAAAGCTCATTTCCAGGGCAGTCACCATACTGCAGGGTCTCGAGGGGGTGGCTCCTGTACTGAGATGGGGGACAGACTGGCACTTGAGGCCATGCTCAGCCACACCTGGTAGAAAAGAGACACTTGAGGGTCCTGTAACCAAGGACAGAATTGTAAATAAAAGATACTCGTATTTTAAGATACCTACTTAAAAGAAAGAAAGAAAAAAAAAAAAAAAAAAAGGACACACTGACAGATATTTACTGGCTCAAAGGATTAAGTTATTCATTAAAATTAAAACTAACATCTTTGTAATAAAATGTTCAGGACCAATAAAAGTATAATTTAGAAAAAAAATAAGCTATTTAAAAAAACGCCAACTTTAATTGCCCATTATTTCCATAAATGATAATTAAGTAATTTAATCAATTGTTATATATGACTGTATTTATAATCAAAGCTTGGTATTAAAGGTCTAAGTTTTTAATATAAATACAGTGAGTAAAACTGATTCTGTAACTTTAAAGCAACTGAGAATCACTTTAAATGTTTTAAGATTATATAATACATAGTCACATTATCAAACTGTTTTTACGTTACCTCACATCACAACTAAATATAGTTACAAGGGTCCTTAAAACATAGCAGTTAATACATGCCCTGTCTTTTTTTGTTTTGAGACAGGGTCTCACAATGTAACTCAGGTGGCCTCAAAGTCCACTCCTGTCTCAGCCTCCTGGGTGCTTGGATTACGGCCAGGTGTTGCTATGCTTAGGCCACACAGGCCATAGCTATAACATTAAATCTCCAAGCCCAAACTAATGGCAACATTTGCCAATAAAGAAGCAAACGGAAGCTGGGACAGTAGCTAAGCTGAGCTCTGGAGACAGACATGCCTACAGGAGCTAACATACATGGTTTTGCTGCTCAGGACCTATGTTCAGAATTTACTGTTATACAGTCAGAACAATGAAATGGAAACCAAAGGGTTAAACTAAGTTTTGTGGGTCTCTCTCACTGCATCCAAAAGTCTCAATTTTCACATTTCCTGTTAAAATAAAGTGGTTTCTAATTAATTTTTAATGAGTTACTCATTAAGTTACAGTAAAATTTTAAAAGCTGGTATTATCAGTTATTTTGGTTATTACTGCTCTCTACAGCTTACACTCAGTGTTTTAAGGATGAAAAACCGCATCCATTTGTTAATGCTGTGAACTGTGGAAGAAAATTTTTACAATGTAAAAACAAAAGTTAAACAATGAATATACCTAGATAATGTATAATGCTATGGCTAGCTAAGGATTTGCATACAAGACACATTTCTGAACTAACACACTCACACATTAGCACTGTTCTAGCAGGTAATAGACCACAGCTCATGCAAATGGCACTAAATTAAGAACATTCTAAACTAACCCTCAGCATCAAAGACTCCAAGCAAGTGAAGTCTCCTTATGCAGCTCCAGTTTACATGAAGCTGTAAGTCATTAGGTCTAAGGAGGTTTTAAATGGGGTCTCACATCTATAAGGAAATCCAGACTTAGAAACAGTCTTCAGGACTGTGAGCCAGAGGGACCTGAAAAAACATTGGACTCTAATCCAAGCCCCCCATCTGAAATTAGAGCCTGCAAACAAGTATGAGGAAGACATGCCACAGCAACATGGCTACTTAGTGCCAAAGTCAATGGCACCACTGCGTTCCAATGTCTAATGGACCGGCTGTTCTTTTCATTCCACTCTGCTGTCTCATTCTGGGGGATGAAGCCTACGCCCGCTAGTGGTCAGCCTAACCCAACCTTCCTCACTAACACCAGATCAAAAAGGCACAGCTGCATTGCTAACTTTAGAAACAAAGATGTTTAAGGCTTTTGCTGCTCTAAATGCTACTTCTGTATGTAACACCGTGACCATGTCTCTAAGTGAGGGGAATAATTGAAGACACTTACTCGGTATGAGCCCCGTTCCCTACCAGGGCACTGATGCACTCCAGGCTCCCAGAGCGGGCCGCCTTGTGAATGGGAGTTTCCCCCTCACAGTCCTGAAACACAAAATGCACACGCTGAGATTTACCAACACTGTTCACAGGAGAAGCAGGTAATCAATGCAGAGCCTCCCTTATCTCTGAAATAAAGTAATGTGAGCAAAATCTGAAGTGGGGCAGAAGGCCGTGTACCTGTGAGAGGCTGCTGACAGCCAGGCTGCAGGGCATGCTCTCCACAACACTTAGCTACAGGAGACTGATGAAGACCTGGGAGGTAGCTCATACTGATGGTGTGAGGCCAGTAATGCTGAATTACCAATCATTTTATCTTGGAGCTTGGCACAAATGTGTTGTACAGGAACTTAAAATAATTATCTTATGACTAATAGAGACAAATCCACATTAAAACAGCTCCCCAGGCCAAGAAACGCTCACAAGGCAACTGAAAGTCCAACCTCCTATATGTCCCTCTACAGCTTCTGTAGGCCGACACCAGTCAAGTCGGAGGATGGGGTAAAGACACAGAAAAACCTAAGCCAGACGGGAAGCTTTGCGGTGCTAACAGACCTTTGGTGTGGTGAAAACACTGGAGCACAAAAGGGCAACAGACGGAGTGAGCACTCAGGGAGGCCACTCCGGAGGGCAATAGTCATAAAAAAGGAAGACTCATTTGCTTATATGGCTTTAAGGGGAAAATGCCTCCAGTACAATGTTTCTAGGCTGTAAGAACCAAAGCAAGAGGAGGATTTCTGTCAGACACGCATTGAGTGCTGTCTAGGAAACCCTGAGGCAGAGCTTTGCCAGCACTTGAATGGATCCCACTTCAAGGTTCCCAGGAGCAGCAGTTGGCAGCACCTGCATACCACATAATTAAGGGATAAAGAAAAAAGGCAGGCGTGCAATCGTATAGTGTGTGGGAAAGGGTCATTCATAAATTTAGCAAACGCCCGAGCTCCTTCAGGTGCCCCATACGGGGAATAGTGCTGTTACTGTTTCACAGCAGCCACTCAAGACTGAGCACTGATGGCTCAGGACAGGGAAGGGCACGCACTTACTTCAACAAGGTTCTAGATGGACTTCAAGTGACACAAGGGTCTTCCGGAACAAGTTAGGTTTTCTGAAGAAAGTCATGTGACTATCCAAGAACTATACAGTGAACTCAGATGTTTAGAAAAGCAGACTACTTTTTTCCCCCTTTACTGGAGACAGGGTCTCTCGACTGTGCAACTCTGGCTGCACTGGAACCTGCTACATAGACTGGAGGGCCTTGAACTCACAGATCCACCTCTCTCTGCCTCCCCAACACTAGGGTTAAAGGTGTGTGCCACCATGTCCACCAGACGACCTTTTTAAAGAAGAATAAGGGCAGAGGAAACAAAAGCCACACAAAAATTGGCTGGGAAGATGGTTCTGTCTGTGAAGTACCTGCCGTGCAAGCAAGAGGACCTGAGTTCGGATCCCCAGTCCCCTATGAAAGCCAGGCATGGTGGTGTGTGTCTGCAACCCCGGAACCACAGACAGACTAGAAGGTCTTTGAAGCTCACCGCAGCTAACCTAGTCAAACTGATGGAGCGTCAGGTTCAGTGAGAAACCATCTTAAACAGATGGAGAGCAACTGTGGAAAACACTCATGACCTCCAGCCCCCACATACACATGCATATCCACGCACCCACCTGCACATACCCACATGAGCACATACAAATATCACGCACACAGACAGACACACTCTGCAGGAACGGTTTTGCAAAATATGTTCAAAAGAAAAAAAAATCATACAGTTAATTTTGGAACAGGAAAAAAAATTTCCCCAAAAGATGGAGGGATACTAACAGAGGTCAGAGAACAGGCAGGACTACTTCGCCCTTGTTTTGTGGTCTACATCTCTAAAGGAGAGGTGGATGCTGAAGCAATCTGTAACAAGAAACCACACTTCTCAATGGTACCCCGGTCTCTATTTACATTTCAGAAGTGCCCAAGGGAGGCTACAAGCAAGGCTAGGAAGACCTGCGGGGAAGCCAGGATGTGAGGTGCTATCTAGAGGCACCCCACAGAACAGTGGGGACACAGGCACACCTGTGAGCCTGTACTCTCAGCATCTAAAATGAAATGCTAGTCAAAAGGAGCATCTAGCTTTTAAAAAGCCCTCCCCCAAAGGTACCAATTTCTTTATACCTCTCTAAGTTACACACTTTGTTAACTACTTAAGGTAAACATATAGAAAATTCTACACTTAAAGTCCATATTAACAGCAAATATGAACTATTTCTATTCACAAACTTATTACTCATATTTTATCGGTGGTACTGGAACCACAGTCTAATAAGTAAGTGACTTGTCCAAAGCCAGACTGAAAAACAGCAGAACCCAGACTCAAATCCACAGGCAGGATTGAGACCAGGAGGCAACAGTATGGGTGTCAGGCAGATGGACAGACATGTCTCTGCCCTGCAAGGTGAGGGTGCAAAAGAAAAAATCCATGTGAAAGAAGAAAAGGAAATATGTAAGGATCTAAAGCTGTCTCTAGTCAAGTCTCAGCGACAAAAAGGGGCCTCTCCTTACACTGCCTTTTTACTCTAAGTCTCAAGGAGAAAAAACCTGCACGATCCACTTGTACCCCTTTCCTACAGTCCTCGTTCCCACCCATGGCCAAAAACCCTTGCCATTTTCCGTGGGTAGCTAACCTATCCTCAGGAAGGACCCACAACTGTTTTACAACTGTCATAACCGAGGAACAAACCTTAGGAGAGAAAGAAGCAGGAAGGAGCAGCTCAGGATGCTGATGAGAGCAAGGCAATATGTAAGGGACTGGAAAGATGACTTGTCAGTTAAGAGCATGTACTGCTCACCCAGAGGACCCAAGGCCCATTCCCAGCACCCTTATCAGGTGGCTTACAACCACCTCTAACTCTAGCTCTAAGAGGATCCAACACTGGTCTCAGCAAACAGGTGCACATACCCACATATAATTTTTTTTAAAAAAGAAAAGTATATAGAAAATGAAAGGGGGGCGGGCGGCGGTGGTGGCGCACGCCTTTAATCCCAGCACTCGGGAGGCAGAGGCAGGCGGATCTCTGTGAGTTCAAGGCCAGCCTGGGCTACAGTGTGAGTTCCAGGAAAGGTGCAAAGCGACACATAGAAACCTTGTCTGGAAAATACAGAAAAAAAGAAAAAAGAAAAAAAAAAGAAAAGAAAATGAAATGGGGGAAAAGGCAGACATCATAGCTACCAGAGCTGCCAGCATGTAATCCACCCTCTGAGCTGGGCAGTAAGTTCTGTCTGCTCCATTTCAAACCATCTACTGTATGCTTCTCTACTATAGGCTAATAATATAAACATCCATAAAAAATCCACCATAAAAAAATCTGGCTCATCTATCCTCTAGTCTGTACACTTCAACACAAACTTCTTCCCACTAAGTAAATGACAGAGTGACGGTCCTACACCCAGTCACCACCCTCAACCGGTGTCTGAAGGGCAAACCCACTCCGAGGCCAATAAAAGCCATCCTTCTGCTGGTCTGGATGTGTTTCTACAGTATCTATGAGGTTAAGGCAGCAGGGAGCAGGAGCCAGGAAATCTGGGCTGTGGGCCAACAGCCTTCAATTATCAGCTGTGACCTTGGGCAAATCACTGAATCAGATCTGGGTGAGTCACATAGGTAAAAGCACTCTACAAACCGAACGCATGCCTCAGGAGGAAAGGGCTTATTATCCACAAGTAACTGAAGGAACAGATTCCAGTTGGCCTCAGGTAAAGACATCAAACTCTAATTAAGGACTCAGTTTAAAACAGTATCATGTGAATAACTGTAACTGGAAACACAAACAAAGGCAGCATCAATCAGGCCTTCTTACCGGTTTGTTAATGTTGGCCCCAGCTTGAATCAGCCAGACCAGACACTGAGGATGTCCTCCAAAAGCAGCAATGTGGGCTGGGGTCTGGGCATAGCGGGTGGTGGAGACATTCAGGGAGGCGCCTGCTCTTACCAACTGGATTAAGCACTCCAGCTTCAAACAGGCAGAAAGACAAAAACAGGTCATGTCAGTACACCAACACAATCTCAAGTCCACAGTGGTCACCAGTGGCATTTCTGTTACCATTTTTTCTTCTTCTAACAATAATTTAATCTCTTCCCAACGCTATGAAAAGATTTCAAAACATTTACACCAAGAGTGCATTATTCTAAAACTTCTAATCAAGACTTTCACACACATGATAAAATTGTTAATGATTGGCAGGCTACAAAAAATGTCTAAGTACTGTGAACTCTTCCTAGTCAAAGACTCTTTCATAGTGTGCACCAACCTGTCTACACTGAACGTCCTCAAAGCTCATTCCTCTCCACTCGCTCAGTCTTTAAAAACTGAACAGAAAGAAAACTATGGGGGAAAAAAAGGTCACAGCACAGCTGAGCTCACCCAGCAGGTGACTGACTGAAAGACTGGCAAGCAGAGACAAGATATAGCCAGGTCCTGCTGTGCTGGCTGCTGGTTACGAGTCCATCACAGGTCAACATGTGCACCAAGTGCCTACTATGTGGCCAGAAAATTTCTGGAACTTACTTTACTTGTTCTCCAATTTTGAACTGCCCGTTTCTCCTCAACTGACTACAAGGCAGTGAAGAAACTGTGCCCGGTTGCAAGCAATTCCAAGAACAAACAGCCGCCGAGTCTCCTTATCTGTCTCTCTGAGCAGTTTAAGCTTGTCCTCATAAAGATCACCTCAATATAAACTGAGTTTTTACTGACTGGCAGGCTACAAAACTTGCACAGCAGGCAGTGAACAGATTTAAACAAAACAGTGTTAGAGGTCGAAAGCAATGGCTGGTGAAGAGTTCCTTTAATTTCCCAAGGGGAAAATAAAAGTACAAACCAGTGGTGAGATGAATAGGTGTCAGATGGAAAGCTTTTAATTAACCTTTACCATGGAGAGTCCCCAGGACATGAACCTGTTAGCTAGGCCATGTTCAACCCAGGAAACTGGGTTTGGACTTATGCAGAGTACTTTTAAGTGGGGGCATTTTGTAAAAGCAAGGTATAATTAGCCTTAATAATGACCAATCTCCCGGGAATAAATAACCCTCATACACGACTGGGTAACTTCAGCATCACTGGTACATCTTGAGGAAAACACGCTGGAACCCTACAGAAAGGGGGGAGCAACAACAGATGGCCAGGCTGGGGGAAAGAGGCGCTGCCTTTGCCATCTAAGAGCTTTCCCTACCAGTCAGAACGGGTTTCCAAGATGGTTCCCCATCTTAAGACTACCCAGGTTCATAAGACAGCTCAAAAACAGAGTCCTCGCCTCAGCTACATCACCGGTCTTTGGTCCAAAGCCAAGTCTACAACTCGGCCTCCGAAGAAGCGAAAAAAGGCTCTTTCAGCTTTATCTCACATTGGGGCAAAACAGTACGAGGCGAAGTCTGTCCGCGGGGAACTGGGGAGGCGCCGAGAGACGGTGGCTTCCCGGCGACCCCCTCCCTGCACGGAGGCCCGCTCACCACTGTCCGCCATCCGTCCACGCCCGGGGAGGACGGAACCAACAGCCAGGCTCAACACGGGGCGGCCCCAGTCGGGGGAGGAGGGGGCCCCGGTGGGCCGGGGCGCGCGACCCCGCCTGCGGCCACATCAGGTGCAGCGCCCGTCCCTCCCTCCCCGTCTCCGCCGGGTTTCCATTGCACCGGACCGCGCGGCTCCCCGTTCCCCTCCCCGGGAGCAGGGACCTTCTACACCATTCCCGGGAGAGGGGGCGGACTCGGCGCAAATCGCCCCAACCGCGGCCTACATCCCCGCCCCCCGCCGCCCCTCTCCCTCTCCCCGCAGACAGAAGTGCTGCACATGCGCCTTGGGCCCCTCGGGGCGCCGGCCAGGCCGACCCCACTTCCTCCCAGCAATCCCCGCGCCCCCCCCCAGGTCCTGGGGAGGGCGCGCGCGCGCGGCGCCGCACATGCGCCGTGGACCCCTCGGGGGCTCCGGTCGGGCCCGCGCCCCCACCCCTTAGGCCTCAGACCGCACATGCGCCCTGGGACCCTGGGGGAGGGCCCGGGGGAAAGTGGGGGGGGGGGCGCTGGCGCGGCCGACCGAGCTTTCGCCGCGCGCTCCGGGGACGGCGGGGTGGGGTGCACTCTGACCCCCGGGGAGGAACCACGCGGAAAATGGCGCCTTAAAGTGCCCGCGCCCACCTTTCCGAAGTGCGCGGCCCAGTGCACGGGCGTCCAGCCGTAGAAGGAGTCCTCGGCGGCCAGGTGAGCGCGCGGCGTGTGCGGCAGCAGCGAGCAGAGCGCGACCAGGTCCCCGTCGCGGCAGGCGCGGTGCAGCGGGAAGCGGAGCGACAGCAGCTCCTCGCTGGAGAAGCCTGCCTCCACGCCCGCGCCCGCGCCCGCTCCCGCCGACATGATGGGGGGTCCGCGGGGAGGCGCGCGACCCGGGCCGGCGCGAGGGACGTCGCCGGCGAAGGCCGCCTGCTCGAGCCCGCCGCCGCTCCGAGCACAAAGGACCGGCGAGCCGCGGCCGCTCTCCCACCCGCTGCCGAGCGCGGCGAGCACTGAGGGCGGGGCCCGGGCGGCGGGGGCGGGGCCTGCGCCTGGACGCGGCGGGGCCGGCCGGAGACCGTTGCCTCTGGCGCCTGGTGCTGAGGCTGGCGCCCGCGGGGGGCGGGGCCTGGGCTCCGGGGCGGGGCCTGCGCCTGGAGGAGCCCGCTGCCTCTGGAGCCCGCCGGGAGTGGGCGGAGCCTGCGCTCCGGGGCGGGGCCTGCGCCTGGACAGGCCCGCTGCCTCTGGAGCCCGCCGGGAGTGGGCGGAGCCTGCGCTCCGGGGCGGGGCCTGCGCCTGGACAGGCCCGCTGCCTCTGGAGCCCGCCGGGAGTGGGCGGAGCCTGCGCTCCGGGGCGGGGCCTGCGCCTGGACAGACCCACTGCCTCTGGAGCCCGCCGGGAGTGGGCGGAGCCTGCGCTCCGGGGCGGGGCCTGGCCGGCCGGGAACGCCGCCTTAGGCTGCTGCTGGTGCTGAGGTTGGTGGTACCCGAGCCGGCCAGGGGTTGGGCGGGGCCGGGAGGTGATCGAGGCTTAGGGAGGCCGCGGCTGATGCGGGCGCCGGGGGTGTAGGTGAGGAAGGGGCTACACCTCAGCGAGGCTCGGCTGTGATTGACACCCCCAGGCGGCCGCGCCTGACACCCCGCTCCCCTGAAGCCTGGCTGACACGGACACCGGAGGCCAACCCCGAACGAAAACCTTGCCTGGGAGGGCCAAGATCCCGCCTCTCTGTGATTGGCACCTGAAAGCCACGCCTGGAGCTCAGGGGTGGGGTCTGGGGTTAGAGCCCGGCCTGGTGGTGGTCCACGCCTGGGCCCGCTGGGCGTGGCTTCGCGCGGGTGGGTGTGGCCTGGAGCAAATGCAGCTGCGCAGGTTCTGGCTGAGCGGATGCTGGAGACGCGGCTACCAAAGCTGTTGCTTCGTCTGACACGCTCGCGAGTGGGGACCAAGTACCCTGGGCGCGAGTGTTGGCTGGCAGTCTGCCCTGGGGCTGCTTCCGCGGTTGCCTGAGTTCCTCCAATTAGTGTTTATTGGGTGCCTGCGGAGCTCAGCTCCTCATTAAAAACCCGAAAACAAGGGTGCAGCTAGTTACATACACCGCTATCCTTTAATAGGGATGGCTGCCCGGAGACCGAGCAGGGGAGGATCGAGGGGCCCTGGCGTCTGTAACTATTAAACATGAGTTAGCAGGCTGGGGACACGGTGAAAGAAATTTTATTTATCGGAAAAAAAATACACTACGGAAGTCTCTTTCAAATGGTACAATGCTGTGGTTAAATATAGGTTTTCTTTTTTTTATTACACTGAGACATTAACGAATGGACAGTGTTCACGGATACTTACTGAAGTATTTTCCAGCCCATATATATTTGTTCCATATGTATGTTTTTCCTTAAGGAGGCTACATAGTAGAGATTTAAATTACTGTGTAGTGGAGACTGGCCTAGAAGGCACCATCCTCCTGCATCAGCCTCCCAGCTGCTGGGATTATAAACACGCCATCAGGCCACATGCCTAATGTTGCAACGTTTAGTAGTAAAAAGCAAGTAATTAGAAAACAGACAATTGACAAAGGGAAATTGTTAACCTGTGTTAACACACCACATAGCCATCTCTTCAGACAACAAACACTCCTTGTGAACATGATGAAGGATGTTGGGAAATGTTCCAATCTAGATAGAAAACTGCGATGTTTCGATTCACTGAGCAGTGACTAATGAATGGGAAATATGAGACGGAATCTGTCTCAAGTTCATAATCGATGAGGCAAGAATATATTTTAATAGTTATGTTATTACTTAGTTGCTTAGGCAAAATGGTAGCCTGTTCTGTTTCAAGCTTTGTTCACTGAGAAGTGGATTTTGTTTTGCATCCCATCCATCTTAATCTGAGTGCATCCTTTTAAGATCTAGCTTGGGAAAGAGAGTCTCATTTTGCAAAATGACAAGTGTACTTTGTCAGCTTTTGCCAAAAAAAAAAAAAAAAAAAAAAAAAAGGAGGTGTTGCACTTTCCCCTGTCTTCTGGGAGTTGTGAGCCTGTGCATTGGTATTCTACCTGTGTGTATGTCTGTGGTGAGGGTGTCAGATCTTGGAGTTATAGACAACTGTGAGCTGCCATGTGGGTGCTGGGAATTGAACCAGGGTCCTCTGGAAAAGCAGTCAGCACTCTTTACTGCTGAGCCATCTCTCCAACCTCCTGACGCAGATTCTTAAAGGAACTCCTTTGGGTGTAGAATCAGATCTGGACCATATGTCAAACCCATGTTAGTTATTTGGTGTGTGTGTGCAGCATGGCCCATGTGGAAATCAGAGGACAGCTTCTGGGAGTCTTTCTCCTTCTGCCACTTGTGTTTGTGGGGTTGAACTCAGGTCGTCAGCCTTGGCAGCGAGGTCCTTTACCTGCTGAGCATCCTACTGGCCTGAGTTTTGCCTTATTTACCTGGGATTTTGTTTTGCATACAGTATCAAGGTCTAGTAAAATAAAACATAATCTTAGGATTCTTAGAGTACATCTTTCCTCAAGATCGCTTTCTAGCTTTGACAATTACTTACACAATAATGCATATTTCTAATGACTTATCTATTTTTCTTTTATGTGCATTGGTGTTTTGCCTGCATGTATGTGTGTATGAGGGTGTTGGATCCTGGAGTTACAGTTGTGATCCACCATGTGGGCACTGGGAATTGAACCTGGGTCCTCTGGAGGAGCAGCCAGTGCTCTTATCTGCTGAACCATCTCTCCAGCCCCTTATAATGCATATTTCTGTAGCTGTCCATAAATAGACTGATGTGCTCACAAATGGATGGGTCCCCAGTGTCTGCTCATGGGATTTGTGGATTGGGTATATCAAGTGTCTGTATTCCAATTGGTTGGTAACACACATTTTGCTCCATTGTTGTTTGTTTGTTTGGTTTACGTTAGTCTGTGTAGTCCATGCTGGCCTGGAACTCACCATCCTCCTACCTAAGCTTCCAGACTGCTGGGATTGTAGGTATGTACCATGCCCACTTTTGTCCAGTTATTATAAAAGGAAATACAAACAAAAACACCCTGCTTTTAAAATTGGAACTGTGTTTTTCCAACCAAAGATGGTATCATGAAGGAGTCACTTAGCGGGCTGAGGCTCAGTCAATGTGGAGGGCCAGGCGGCAGGTGCTGTTGAGCCGTCTTTGAGTGGCTGCTATCCATCAGAACCTGTCTCGAGGGAGGAAGGGATAGAGAGGATAGGCAGAAGCCAGCTTATATTCCAAACTAAGTGGACCTAGGTGGAACTTGTAAGAGGTTTTATTGTGCTGCTTAAGAGTGATAAAAGAGGATACAATGGGAGGGGGAGGCACCCCATGAGGCCTGGGGCGTGGCTCTGAGGGCAGGAAACTATCATTAAACATGAAAGATGGTAGCCCAACCACAGACAACAAGGAAGGCTGTGGAATCGTCCTTGCTACCTCAGCAGTAACCTGTCTGTCACTTCCTTTGTCTCAGCCTCCAGAGCTGCAGGGTGGAACTCAATGTCCCAGATGTCCCACCCATCGCACTCAGGCTGTCTCCTGTCCCTGGAGGTTGTCCTTTGTCACAGTGGGCTTCCTTTGCTCCAGGCAGGCATATATTTATCAGTTTTGTTTTCTGACACTCTCAAATGAAATAAATATGAAAACTAGATAAGTTAATGTTATTCATTTTTAAAAGATTTATTGTATGTGTGTGTGAATGTTAATGTCATGTGAGTGCAGGTGCCCATGGAGAACAGAAGATGTCAGATCCCCTGGAACTGAAACTAAGGTGGTTGTAAACCTGGAAGTGTGGATGCTATGAACCAAACCCAGGTTTATTTTAAGAGCAATATGTGATTTTAACCACTGAGCCATTCTCAAGCCCCTAATATTACTCATTTTAAACCATCAAAGAAATCTGTTTCTGTTTCACATTGGCTGTCTAGCTCAGAAATAGAGTGTTCGCTTAGCTGGCTTGAGGCTATGGGTTTGAGACCCAGAAGTACCAAAATACCTTTCAGATTTTACCTCACAAGTGTGCTTGAGATTGCACCTCTGCCTTTACAGGCTTTCATTACTTTTTCTTTTTGTAAGACAGTTTCATATGACTAAAGCTGACTTGGGATTTGCTATGCTGCTGAGGATGGCCTTGAACTCTTGACCCTCATTCGACCTCCCAAATCCTGGGATGATGGTTCTATGTGGTGCTGTGGCTGGAACTCTTTAAGAGTGTGTGTATGCTAGGCAGATGTTCTACCAGCTGAGCCTTATTCCCAGCCCCATCTTCACAGTCTTGCTGATTAGGAAACTGCTAGATGCCACCCTGTGCGTCAAAGTGGAGGTGGACTTTGGTCTTCCCAGCTGCCCTTCTCTGTTTTGGAGCAGGAACTCTGTGGTAACCCCCCACCTCATTACTCTGTCCCCACATCCCAGGACAGACCCCAGCCCATGCTTAATTCCTACTCAGCATTTGCCGAGTGGCACAGAATTGAAGACTGAGATTCAATTAGTTGATAGCTTATTTTCAGAAAGAGGGTGGCCAGACATCCTGATTAAAGAGAACATCAAGATTCAAGAACTTATAGGACATAGTGAGTCATGCCTTTAATCACTTGGAAGGCAGAGGCAGAAGGATTTCTGTGAGTTTGAGGCCAGCCTGGTCTATATAGCTAGTTACAGAAATAAATGGAGAGACCCTGTCTCAAACAAACAAACGAATAAAACACACCAAAACCAATACACACACACACCCCTAGAATTTACCAGTGTCTTGCCTGTATGTTGTTTAAAAAGGTGCTGAGCACAACTCTTAACAGGGGGAGGTGTTCTACTTAGCTGCAAAATCATAACTCTATTTGTTATCAAACTGATAGGAACAGAATTGTTGGGGACAGAAGGCGAAGGGTACCACATATAGGAAAATAAGGTCTGGGAGGCTGAGAGTCTGTCTGAGGGCCTAGCAGCATCACCAATGAGGGGTGACCATGCTATGTATTGGATGGGGACCCAGCCTGCGTGCTGGGAGAAGGATAGATAAGGCTCTCCCCATTGCTGAATAAACGAGTCTGTTGTTTGCCTTTTACCTGACTCCTGGTGTCTGTGCTGTTGACTTCACACCTTCTCACCCCTTCCCCCAAGGGAGCCTTTAGGACCCAGCAACATCTGGCACCTGAACAGGACTTCTTGTGGCATGGGTTTTGAGCTCCCCTGGGAGCTGTAATTTTGGGTTTTGATTTTTGTCTGTTTTTGCCGTCACTGTTTATGGCGTGAGTAGTTACTTTCACTTTCCTGGTGCTGGTTCTAGTCATCTCCTTCCCTTCACGCGGTGCTGGACAGCGCCCCCAAGATGGTGTGTTTTGGTGAGAAGACCCCTCAGTGTTGTGTGTTTTTGGTCCCTTCAGCAGGTAAGCCTTGGGACCCCCCCCCTTTCTTTCCTTCTTTTGTGTTGTTGGTCAGGTTTGTCTGCCAGTCCAGTTAGGAAGGCACATTTTTTCCTCCACATAAGGGCTGGCCCCCCTCAGGAGGCAGAACCAAGGCTCAGCTCCCGAACGCTGTACCTCGTCTGGAGACACTGTGTGGGCCTATGGCCGTGGCCTAAAAAACCATGGGAGACCCCCGTTAAGCATAAAGTATAAAGGTCTGACACGATTCTCCACCCCTGTTGACTGCCATCCTCTCTGACTGTCGCTCGCCTGCTGTCTTCCTCTACAAATGGGTGACCTCTCCATCACCTCAGCCCCTTGCATGTCTGATCTCTCTATGGCATCTCATGATGAGGAGACGGACAGTTCAGGCCCCTTGAAACCTGCTGAGGAGAGAACGGCCACACTTAAAACCACATGTGCTGCTTTCCCGTCAGCCCCACTCCTGCCGTGGGAGGCTACACCTCCTCCTCGGTACCCCAGGAGTGAAGTGCCTCCATGTCCACCTGCCCCTGAAGGTGGAAATTCTCTCCTGCTGAGGTGTGTCCACCAGCCACCACAGAACCACCCACCCCCCAGGTCTCAAAGGCTGGCAGAGGCCTTTCCAAAAATGCTGCTAGCCAGCTTTGGATTCCCATCCCCATAGCTGAACTCTCCCTTATCCAAAAGGCGACTAATGAGTCAGGCCTGGTTTCACCTTTGAACAGGTCCTCACTCAATGGGCAAAGTACGTACAGACGTACTTTGATTGGTATAGTCTGCTCAAAGCTGTGTTGGAGCTGGCTGCCTTTCTTAGCTGGGAATTGGCTTACAGTGATCAAGCAGAAGCTCAAGCATGAACGAACCTCTTAATTAACATTCCAGTGACCCCTGACATGCTCACTGGACGACGTAACTTTGTCCATCCCATCCATCAGGCATCGATTGGCCATCAAGCCTACTACCAAAAGCTTTCTGACCTGACCTCCAAGGCTCTTAAGGCATGCACCCCGAGGGACCCTTCAGCTTACTTCCACAATCTTACTCAACAGCCAGGGGAACCTTCTACTGATTTTCTCGCAGCTGTCAATGAGGCAGTGGAGTGGAGAATAGACCCAGGCCCCACTAGGGAAATGTTAATCAAACACTTGGTTTGGGAACAGCTTAATGCCCCCACTCACACTGTGGTTGCAGCAGTCTGCAGTGAGGACAGTCACAAGTGGGTACTGGCTACAAGAGATCTTGACTCCAGTCACTCACTGTTCCCTGGATGCCCTCCCTTCGGACAGGCAGCCTGCCAACAACACACCCAAGGGCCCACAAGTAGACAGATCTTGCTGGGGATGCAACAGACCTGCAGGATGACTGCTCCTGGGCAAAACCTCGGACCCAATGCCCCAGATGCAATAAGGGATTTCACTGGGCAAAGGATTGAAGATCACAACCTGCCAAAGCAGCAGCTCCTTTAAACTAGTTGGGGTACTCCTCAGCCCTGCCAATAAGAGGAGGCTCTGGTAATAAAGAAAAAAATCTATTGGACACTGCCCATTTTTCCACACTCCCCAATGCTGACTGTCTATTTTGATGGACAAGCTGTTAAAGGCTTGGTGGACATGGGTGTAGACGTCACCATATTAACAGAAATAGAGGTGCTCCACTTCCCCCATTGGAAATTTAGACCTGGCCCTCCCATCAGTGGAGTAGGAGGCCAACAAGATTCAAAAATTACCACCCATCTGGTACATTGGAAAGACCTTAATGGCAACAAGGGAGCCATTCACCCCGGAGCCATATCCTGGAGGATATGGGTGCTGTCCTAACTACTGACGATAGAGCTTTCTTTGATGACCTTCAGGCCCATGAAAAGACAGGTCTGACAAATCGCAATCCTATACATGAATTGTACCCTCAATTCTAAGGGCCACCGTCCCTCAGAAATCTACCACAATTGAGCCTCCTATCCCTAACCCATTGACATGGCTCTCAGATCAGGATGTGTGGGTGGAACAGTGGCCTATGATTGAACCCAAGCTGTCAATCCTAAAGGAATTAGTTGCAGAACAACTAAAGATGGGGCACATAGAACCAACTACAAGTAAATATAATCCCCCCATATTTGTTATTCCCAAGAGTTCAGGACACTACTGCCTCTTGCAGGAACTTAGTGCAGTTAATGATCAAATTGAAAAAAATGGGGCCTACACAGCTAGGCCTCCCTACCCTAGCTCTATTCCTCCTATCTTATATATTAATTTTAGATATTAAGGATTGCTTTTTTTTTTTTCTTCCAAATTCCCCAGGTGCCACAGGATCAGGACTACTTTGCCTTTACAGTATGGGAACCTAATATTCATAAACCAGCCAAGAGATATCAGTGGACTATTGTACCCCAAGGAATGAAGAATAGCCCCACGATCTGCCACTTATATGTTTCTCAGGCCTTGGTAAATATTTCCAAGGATGTCCTCTTAATCCATCACATGGATGATCTCCTCCTGGCACGTCTGGATGCAGTCTGTCTGCAAAGGACTGCTGGAAGAGAGTTAAAAGATCTCTCGTCATTACATCTGATGGTGGCACCAGGTGAGGTTCAAACCGTACCCCGTTTGCCTTTTTAGGCTTTTCCATTGCTAAGCAGGCCTGCCCTCTTTCCTTTAAATTGGAAGTGAAGGACTTGTACTCACTCTCAAAATTACAGCAATTATGTGGCATGGTTAATTGGCTTAAACCCTTTCTGCCCATCCCTGATCAAGAGATAAGATACCTCTTTTCATTGTTGGAGGGCCCCACCTGCCTGTCCATCAAAGCTAGGCTTGCTCATGAGGATAGAGATCTACTACAAAAGGTTTTGGCCAGTCTAGCTTCCTCTAGCCTGCAACGCCACAACCCTCAAAAGCCCTTGTTGGCAATGACCCTCTGGACACCCAGGGGGTTTGGGGAGTGTATGGCAAGGATACATCAGGCACATTCTGATCTGCTCAAAATCACCTCTGAGTTTGATTAATCCTTCCAACTTGGCCTTAAGGCACAAAGGCTGGGAAGGAGAACATATGGACAAGAGCCAGACAAGCTTGTCTTCCCCTTTTCTTTAAAGAATACCCAGTCCCTCTAGGAGGATTCTATCTCATTTCAGGAAATGGATTCAGGATTCACAGGAACTATTGACAATTGTTTGCTAAAAAGCAAGATCTTAGCAGAGCTCTCCCCCACTTCCAATAAAGATCAGCCCCATGCAGTCCCCTATTCCACTCCCAACCCTCACGTCACCCTGGCCTTTTTAGATTCCAATAAAAACAGATATGGTGTTCTTGTCCAGCGTCCTGGCTCCAAAGATGTTACACATGTTATCCCTAACCCTGGTTCTGTTCAACTAGGTGAGCCATTGGCCCTCCTCAAGGTTCTGGTGGAGCACCAGACCAAGCCCATTAATATTTTTTTCTGACAGCCAGTATGCTGTACAGGCAGTTCATGTGATGGCCTTTTCTCGAGTCAAAGACTCACTGACTCCCATTGCCAGCACTATGCTGCTCATACAAGATGTCATAAATCAGAGGACTGAGCCCTGGTACCTGTCACATAATTAGATCTCACTCCAAATTACCCAGAATATTGGCTCGAGGAAATGAGGTCACAGACACCATCATATTAACAGCCAGTATGGATCTCCTAGAGCAAGCCGGGGCTCCTCACCAGCAGTTCCATCTGTCTCCACAGAATTTGCGTAGACTTCTTCCAGAATTGCCGTTTCCCTGTGTAAACGTTTGTCCTGGGCACATGCCACTTGCACCCCTCTTGCCCCTTAGGACCACTTCAGTGTGCAGTGGTTATTCCCCAGGGCTTGTTGCCTAACGCCATCTGGCAGATGGATGTCACACATCATGTCCCCTTTAGCAATCTTAAATATGTCCATGTGATAATAGATACCTGTTCCTCCTTTGTTTATGCCCTTGCCGTTTCTGAAGAGAAGTCCATCAATGCTATCAAGGCCCTTAAGTTGGCCATGGTAGTTATGGGGGTACCTTGGGCACTTAAGACTGACAATGGCCCTGCCTATTCCTCTCAACAATTCAGTGACTTTCTGGGGTCCTGGAAGATTTCCCATACCACTGACATCCTCTACAATCCACAGGGACAAGCCATTGTGGTGAAGACCAACAGAGTGTGCTCTCTCTCTCTCTCTCTCTCTCTCTCTCTCTCTCTCTCTCTCTCTGTCTCTCTCTCTCTCTGTCTCTCTCTCTCTCTCTCTCTCTCTCTCTCTCTCTCTCTCTCTCTCTCTCTCTCTAGTTTTTTCGAGACAGGGTTTCTCTGTGTAGTTTTAGTGCCTGTCCTGGATGTCATTCTGTAGACCAGGCTGGCCTCAAACTTACAGAAATCCGCCTGTTTTTGCCTCCCGAGTGCTGAGATTAAAGGTGTGTGCCACCACTGCCTAGCCCAACAGAGCTCTTAAGAAGCTGTTGGTCAGGACTATCTTGCCAGAGGCTAGGAGAGATCCTCGTCTGACCTTAACAGAGGTCCTTTTTCATGTGAACTTTCTGTTTTAATGACAAGGGGCTCAGCCCAGCCTACAAGCACTGGGTGTCTCTGCCAAGGAACAAGTCCCTGCCCCTAGTGAGATGGAGAGATCCTATCTCCCTCTAATGGCAGCTGCCAGCTCCCCTGCTGACCCGTGGGTGAGGATATGCTCGTATTTTCCTCAGACTGCCATCATGCCAATATGGGTCCCAATAAGAGATGTGTGCCCAGCCATGGATCAGCCTGCTTCTACCAAGGAGGGAAAAACCCAGGATGGGTAGTGTATGTACTTCCCTTTCTTGCTTTTATTGCCCCTCTAGACAAATTGATTTACTAGAGGAAGAAATGGGCACTTTAAATACCTTGATGAGACTCAATTGCGACCCTCACTTTTCCTCATTTTGTATGATGCTTTTTGAGGTGAAGAACGTTAGTTTAGCATACCAGGCGCTGGCTAAATATATTAAGGGCCCATGGTCAACTAAGGTTCTATATTATTCATTACAGTTAAAACACAAACTTTTCCAATTAAATCAGACAAGGGAAGAGATTATGGCCCTTGACTCTTCATTTTTTAAAAGGTTTGGCATAATATAAAAAGGCTATTTGATCCTTCCTGGATGTTCACATATGCCTTAATTGGTGGGGTGGTATTGTTAATCCTTATTCTCTTTAAATGTCTCCTTCAGCGTATTCTACAGCAGCAACTAAGGCAACTGACTCTTCAGGTGTTAATGGCTTGTAGGCATCCTTCTGGCAGTCATCCGCAGGAGGTTATGCATGCCTGGTTGTCTGAAATTCAAAAGGCTACCGCCTAGTCCTCCCACCCTGGTAAATCTCCAGGAATGGATGCTTTTTGAGGGCTGATAGTCAGTGACAGGTAAAAGCGTGTTTGGCAGGCCAACCTAAAACAGGCAGGCACAGTCTAGTTGCTGAGCCCTCCTGAGGTGGGGTCAACAAGGCCTGAGCAAAGAAATCTTTCTCCCTCTGAGTGCCCAAGTAATGAATAAAAAAAGGTGGATATATAGGAAGATACATAGGCCAAGAGATGAGCCAACCTGGAGGCTGCCTGAGGGCCTAGCAACAGGTGCTGTCAGAGGTTCTGGTAGTACCTAGTCAATGACGGGCGGCCATGCAATGTCCCTGGAAAAGTCACTGGATCAGGACGCATCCTGGGTGTTGGGAGGAGGGGTATATAAGGCTCTCCCCATTGCTGAATAAACGAGCCTGTTGTTTCCTTTTGCCTGACTTTTGGTGTCTGTGCCGTTGACTCCGTGCCTTCTCACCCCCTTCCCAGAGAGAGCTGTTAGGATCCAGCAACAACCATGTGAAGTCAATTTTGTCAATTGCCAGGCAGCAATTCATGACAGCCTTGTGTGGTAGAACATGCCATTCTGTGAGGCAGAAATTGAGAGGAAGGTCTCACATCACAGTTTCCTTTGAAAAATCTCTTCCACCCTGTTACCTGGGGTCCTTTCTACTAGGTCCTCCTACCCCTGTAGCAGTTCCACTTTGGGGATCTATCCTTGAACTCAGAGGCACTTCAAACCATACCATCACTGGGTGGAGGCAAGCTTCCGAGAGAGCTATAGGCACAGCAGGTACTGTTACCTAGGAAAAGAGTCCTCATCCTGGGAAACAGCTCCTGGGGTAAGATGATACTCAGGTAGATTTCAGTTTCCCAGCCACATAGTCACTTAAAATGTTTTCAACTGATTTACTTATGTCACCATAGAGAAAGTCCCAAGGCAATTAGTGCTGTTATTGAAAGGTGCTTCAGTGCCTGTGGAGGGTGCTGGCTTTCCCTGCCTTCTGAAGGGCAGGCTACGAAGTCTCTTTCCTACCCAGGGCATGTCAGCCCAGGCAGAGGCTATTGCATAGCCACCAGCTGACAGGCCCTTGTTCCTGATGCCACTGAAGTGATTTGTCACTTTCTCACCTTAACTGAAACTATCATATTTACTCCAAAAGAACACCCAAGGGAAGCCGGTGTAATTTCAGTACTTGGGACAGGACTTCAAGGCCTTCCTGGGCTACATGAGACCCTGTATTTAAAAGAAAAAAGATGCACAAACAACATTTGATTTGCTAGGACTCTTGATTACAGAGAAGACCGTCTTAGCTGCCTTGACAAGAACTGAGTCAATGACTCTTAACCTGCACAGAGTGTAGACACCAAGCCAGTGAATGCTTGTATCACAATATGGTCTCTAGAGTGAAGACAACATAGAACCTTGCACTACTCTTCCTGGTTATTTTAAACTTGAAAGCAATCTCTTTAAGCAATCATAGGGCATCTAGGGAGGCACCCGAAATGGAACAGAGGCAGAAGAAAACAACAGCTCCAGGGGCAGGTGCCCAGGGGCTTTCCACCGGGGCGGCTAATGTCTCTGTTGTCAGCCGTTCCCTCTCTGTTGGGAGGTAAAGAGTGTGGTGAAGTCTGCTTTGCTGGAGAAAGTTCCTCAGCGTCTCTAGTTTAGTTTCCTTACTCATTGAAGACAATAGCTACTCTGTCCAGGGACCAGGGTCATTGTCAAGGTCAAACGAGACTGGTTCTGAGAAGGGTTTGTATATAGTGCTCTTGCTGAGTGAGGGTTGGCTGCAGTTCATAGACATCTCAGTCACGGGTGTTTCTGATGCTGCCTCTTCCTCTTGGTTGTTATTTCTTCCTTTCCTTGAAGGCTCAGTATAAAAGTAGAGGTCTCTGGGGCTTTCTGTTTTCAGTCTGCTCCTGAGTATGTCCCTAGCACCTCTCGGTACCTCTTCTCTGTTCCTTGGCCTGGTGGCCCTGGGAGATCACCTCTGCTGAACATCTCCATAGCTGTGGATGTCTCTGGGATGTCACCTCTGCTGGGGATCTTGCTCCTCTGGCCCTTCATCCAAGATGTAAGACAGCCCTGTCCTGCGTGGTTTTTGTTGTTGGTTTTGTCTACTGGACACAACCTAGAGTTAATAAGGAAGAGGAACCTCACTTGAGAAAATGCCTCCAAGAAATTGTCTGTACACAAGTCTGTGGGGCATTCATTTTCTTGACTAATGATTAATCCGGGTGGGTCTAGCCTCCAGGGGACAGTGCCACCCCTGAGCAGGTGGTTCTGAGTTTTATAAGAAAACAGGCTAAGCAAGTCATGGGGAGCAAGCCAGTAAGCAGCCATGGCCTCTGCTTTATTTCCTGCCTCCATGCTTCTGCGTTGAGTTCCTACCCTGACTTCCCTCAGTGATCGAGTGTGACCTCAGAGTTGTAAGCTGAAATAAACCCTCCCCTCCCCAAGTTGCTTTTGGTCGTGGTGTTCCACCACAGCAACAGGCTCTAAGACAAGCCCTTTCTTCTTGGTTTGTTTCATGCGGCAGAGAGCAGTCTACAACCTTGCTCAGTGCCTTACACAGACAGGGTTTGAGTTTACTAGCCAGGGCGTGCGACTCTACAGAAACTAGAATAACGAGAAACGGGATGTTGACCCAGACACCCCAGACTGTTGCTGGTGTCTTTTGGTTGGCCACCCCTTCACTCCTCCAACTTTTCTCCCAGCATCATCCCTGGGGCAGTGAGAGGGAACGCAGGCAAAAGGAGGGTTCCACTGCATACCCTGCTCAAGTGTCTACTAAATGTGGCTCCACTGCATACTCTGCTCAAGTGTCTGCTAAATGTGGCTCCACTGCATACCCCGCTCAAGTGTCTGCTAAATGTGGCTCCACTGCATACCCTCCTCAAGTGTCTGCTAAATGTGGCCCCACTGTATACCCCGCTCAAGTGTCTGCTAAATGTGGCTCCACTGCATACCCCGCTCAAGTGTCTGCTAAATGTGTCGTGAATGAATTGTGTGAATGGAGCAGCACCTGGTCACCATTTGAAGGGACCGGTGTCAGGGGAGTGGGTCGGCACGTTGCTTGTGTGGGTGAGCCACCATCCATTGCTGGGAGTGACAACACACTGGACTGGTGAGCTGAGCAGGACATGGTTGAAGTCACACTGGACGTGGGACCTTGTGAACTGAGGTTTTCAGCACTTGGGCTACCATTGGGCTACCTTATGGGCTGGTTGACTGATTAGGACTTCAGTGGCCGTGGAAAGCTGGAATGTCACGGAGTAAGACCCACCTCTGCGAGCACTGGCTTAACACCCTTGTGACAACAATCAGCTAAAATTCTTTTTTAACTATGCCAATAGATCTCCAGCTTCCCCAACCTACAGGATGAGAATGTCATTGGATAGTGCTTGAGGCCTGTAGCAGAGATTGGACCGATTTGCCTTTCTACCTGATGTTTTCCTCCAGTATATTGGAAAATTGGCTATCACATTGTTGTGTTACTATAAAACTTAATGACACTTCTACCACATTGAAACATAGTGTTTAGTGTACCGTGAATCTGAGTTCCCGGACCATGGTTACTCATAACTGACTCTGGAATAAATGATCTCTTATGCCCTTTGAGGTCAGAACTCTGTTTCTATATTGACAACACACTGAACATGTTGGGCCTGTGAGACCAGACCAGAGACACACAGACACATAGAGAGACACACAGTCACATAGAGATACACACAGACACATATTAAGAGAGATACACAGACACATATAAAGATAGACACATATAAAGAGAGACACACAGACACATATTAAGAGGGATACACAGACACATATAAAGATAGACACATATAAAGAGAGACACACAGACACATATAGAGACACAGACAAATATAAAGAGACACACAGCATGCTCAGGTGTTACTTTTTCAGAGTCTACTCTGGGGGACTTGTCACAGTCTCTGCCCAGGAGATCACCAGGAAACAAACTCCTCATTGATCCTGGGTGCAGCTCGGTTAAAATCCCCTGTGCTGCTACTTGGCAGCCATCCAGACATCTCTGTAATTGGCTTGTTACACTGATACCCAGCCAGCAGCAGTGACATGATGCATTGTCTGTTTCCTCATTTCAGCCTTCTCCACTCATAAATGCAACTGTGTTGCACTGATAATAGTTTGAAGGTTACCGACACCGCTGGTTAGGATTGGGGTGCAGAAGTCTGCAAGACAGCTCAGCAGGCAAAGGCCCACGTCACGGCGCCCGAGGACCCACGTGGTGGAAGGAGGCTGCTCAAGCCTGTGCACACACGATCAATGTGATCTTTGTAGCTTGGGGATCTTGACATTCAGTAAATTCTGACAGCTTTAGGGGAGAAGCTGCTGCTGTGGGTCACAAGCTTGAGAGCTGAGCTGTGGCGTTGGGTCTGGCTACAGAGGTGAACAGGGAGGACTAGGTCCGGATGGCCAAACCACAGGACAGCAGAAGGCAAGTCACTGGGTCACATCGACAGCAAGGATTGATCTGAGTTAAGCCCCAGGGACAGTTGTGGGTTCTTTGCCTGTTTACACACACACACACACACACACACACACACACACACACACACACACACACGTATCAGATGATGGGTAAGGGATCGTACTGTGCCACCCAACCAGTGGTGGGTGCCTCCCTCTTTATAGAGAACATGTAAGGGAGTTATGCCCTTTCCTTGACCTGGTCTGGTATGTCCAGTACATTCTTTGGCCTGGTTTTCCCTGTTATGATTTTAACATACCCATGTACCTATAAATTATCAATGTGCATTATGACTTTCAGGACACTTTCTACTCTAAGGAATAAGTCATTTATTATTATGTTTGAGACAGGGTCTTGCTAAGTAGCCCTGGCTTCCTGGAACTCAGTACATAGACCAAGCTGGCCTTAAACTCACAGAGAGCCTCCTTCCTCTGCCTCCCAAGTGCTGGGAATAAAGGTCTGCACCACTATAGGCCAGGTTTAGGAATAAGTCATTTGTCAATATGCACTGTATGGATGGTGCTGGACAGAAGGTGATGTTTGTGTCCATCCAGGTTCATAGTCGTCCTCTATCCTCATAATGGAGGCAAAAGATACTTATAAAATAGAGTCTCGGGGTAAGTTATTGCCTGAAAAAACAAAAACAAAAACAAAAAACCCAACACTGTGTTTATACCGTGGAGTAACTTAGAGGAGACCTGATCTCAACACTTGCTTACAACTATGTAAAGTGACTTTGAGAAAGATTGAGAAGAAAACAGCAGCCCAGGCCTGATGGCATATGCCTCAAAAACCAGCTCTCTAGAGCCTGAGCTCAGATTGTAAAGTTGAGGGCAGTCTGGGCTACAAAGCAAGACTATATATATATATATATATATATATATATATATATATATATATATATATATATATATATATATGAGAGAGAGAGAGAGAAGAAGAAGAAGAAGAAGAAGAAGAAGAAGAAGAAGAAGAAGAAAGAATGAAAGAAAAGAGAAAAAGAGAAAGAAAGAAAGAAATTGAAGACAAGAGCAGTGTTTGTAGCAGCAACAAGAACCACAAACAAACAAAACAGAAAACATGAGAACATCCTCTTGGCATTAGACCATCAAAGATTGCTTAGCTGGAGCCACAAACAAAATCATTTTAAAAAAGAAAAAGAAAGATCATCCTATCATTACCACCCCCAACTCCAGCAGGCCCTTCCTGCAGACACACAGGCATCTGCAGCCTGGGAAGCAGGTAGACTAACTGCAGCACTTCCTGCAGACACACAGGCATCTGCAGCCTGGGAAGCAGGTAGACTAACTGCAGCACTTCCTGCAGACACACAGGCATCTGCAGCCTGGGAAGCAGGTAGACTAACTGCAGCACTTCCTGCAGACACACAGGCATCTGCAGCCTGGGAAGCAGGTAGACTAACTGCAGCACTTCCTGCAGACACACAGGCATCTGCAGCCTGGGAAGCAGGTAGACTAACTGCAGCACTTCCTGCAGACACACAGGCATCTCCAGCCCGGGAAGCAGGTAGGCTAACTGCAGATCTTCACCTCTCCCTCCATTCTCCCAAGTCCAGTGCCCCAGTCTCCTCCCCAGCTCTGCAACAGAACGCTTGCTGCAGTGTGTCCCCCCCATCTCCTCCCCCCCCCTGTCACTGGATCCCACAGTACTCCTGAAACCTCCCTCCCCCATCTGCAGCAGGCACTCCCTGGGAACGCACAGGCCCCTCCTGCCAGGGAAGCAAGTGTGATGATGACTGCAGATCTTCACCTCTCGACCCATTCTTCCAAGCCCAGTCCCTCAGTCTCCTCCCAAGCTCTGCAACAGAACATCTGCTGCCGCCTCCCTTCCCTCCACCCCCTGACCAGTGGATCCCACAGATCTTCCCTTCCTAACTCCCCCATGTGTTAGTTTATGCCAGCACTCAACTCCAGCAGACGCTCCCTAGGAACCCACAGACTGCTCCTGCCATGGAAGCAGGTAGGCTAACTGCAGATCATTTCCTATCTCTCCATTGCTCCAAGTCTAGCCCCCCCCCCCAGTGTCATCCCCAGTTTTGTAGCAGACCTCTGCTGTGGCCTTTCCTCGCTTGCTGGCCTCATTCCCAGGAGACTAACTAAGCAGATCCTGGTGGAACACTCAGATTTCCTCCCTTTGGCAAGCTTCCCCACTCCCCACCACCGCCCCCTCCAGTTCATCTCTATTCATAAGTCTCAGATCCCAAAGCCCAGAAAAACATTTTACCTGGAATCCCCAGTGCCCACACCTGTCAGGACTCCAGAAGATTTCCCTACAGGCAACATACAGCCCCCACACTGTCCTAAGAACCAGAGAGGAACCGAACCATAGAACAGTCACCCAGCAAAGATAAGACCATACATCAGCACCTAGAATTACAATTTTCCCAATTCCACATGCCTAGATGCCTGTGTAAAAACCCCAACTAACCAGTGTGTCTGCACCAGAACCCAGCAACCCTACCACAGCAGGCCCTAAGCACTGCAGCATAGCTGAAGCTCAAGTAAAAGACTTTAAGACAGTCTTTATGAACGTGATAGACATGATAGATATGATAGGATATGATAGGAAGAATATGATAGAAATTCTTGTTTCATAAGAAGTCTGAAAACACAAGTGAATGGTGGAAAGAAATGAATAACATCATTTAAGACCTGAAAGTGGAAGTAGAATCAATAAAGAAATTCAAACTGAGGGAAATCTGGAAATGAAAAATTTAGGAACTCAAACAGGTACCACAGAGGCAAGCTTCACCAACAGAATACAAGGGATGGAAGAAAGCATCTCAGACAGTGAAAACATGATAGAAGAAATGGATACCTAGGTCAAAGAAAATGTTAAATCTCAAAAGCTTGTGGCACAAACTATCCAGGAAATCTGAGACAGCATGAAAAGAGCACATCTAAGAATAATAGAAATAGAAGAAGGAGAATACCAGCTCAAAGGCACAGAAAATATAGTCAACAAAATCATAGAAGAAAATGTCCTTATAACCTAAAGAAGGAGGATTAAAGAATATTAAAAGCTGCAGGGGTTGGGATGGGGGACAAGTAATATATAAAGGCCAGCCTGTTAAAATTACACCTGACTTCTTGAAAGAGAGCCTAAAAGCCAGAAGGGCCTGGACCAGATGTCTGCAGACTACTAATAGACCAGAGATGCCAGCTGAGACTACTATACCCAGCAAAACTTTCAATCACCATACATGGGAAAAATAAGACATTCCACAATAAAACTAAATTTAAGAATATCTATCTACTACTCTGGCTCTACTGAAGGTGCTAGAAGGTGAACTCCAACCTAAAGAGGTTAACTACATCCTAGAGAACACAGGGAACAAATCATACCAGATGAGCAAAACCAAAAGGGAAAGATACCACCACCACTACCATCACCACCACCACCACCACCACCACCACCACCACCACCACCACCACCACCACCACCACCACCACGTCTTAGGATTTCTATTGCCATAACCACTGCAACGCCTGTAAAGGAAAACATATAATTGGGGCTGGCTTACAGTTTCAAAGGTTTAGTCCATTATCGTCATGGAAAGAAGCATGGTGACATGCAGGCAGATATAGTGCTGGAGAAGAAGCTGAGAGTTCTACATCTTGAACCACCGGCAGCAGAAGGAGAAGCTGTGACACACTAGGCCTGGCTTTAGCATGTGAGACCTCGAAGCCCACCCCCACAGTGACACACTTCCTCCGACACCCACTCCCACTCCAACAAGGCCACACTCCTGATTGTGCCACTCCCGATGGGCCAAGCACGCAAACCCATGAGTCTATGGGGCCATTCGTATTCAAACCACCACCTCCGATAGCAACCACATAATAACAGGAATCAAATCGTTAGTCACTGATACCTCTCAACATCAGTGGTCTCATTTCTCCAATAAAGACAGAAGACTAACAAAATGGAGGCAAAAATAACATCCATCCTTCTGCTAAATCTAAGAATCACCTTAACATCAAGGATAGGCATCACCTCAAAGTAAAGGGTGGAAAAAGATGCTCCAAGCAAATGGACCTAAGAAACAAGCTGATGTTGCCATTTTAATACCTGACAAAATAGACTTCAAAACAAAACTCATCAGAAGAGATAGGGAAGGACACCACATACTCAAAGAAAAAATCCACCAAGACTCTGTTTTAATTCTTAACATCTATGCCCCAAACCTAGGAAACACCACTACAGCTTAAATCACATATTGACCCTCATTCACTGATAGTGGGAGTCTTCACTACCTCACTCCTGCCAATTGATAGGTCATCCTGGCAACAATGAAACAGAAATGTGGGAACTAACTGAAGTTGTAAACCAAATGCACCCAACAGATATCTACAGAACATTTCAGCCAAACATAGAAGAATATACCTTCTCAGCTCCTCATGAAATTTTCTCCAAAATTGATCATATACTTATACACAAGCAAGTCTCAATGGATACAAGAAAACTGAAATAACATCCTATCTGACCACTATGGATTAAAGCTTCATATCAACAACAAAAGAAACAATAGAAAGTGTAAAACTTGTGGAAACTGAGCAACTCTCTACTTAATGAAAAATAGGCCGACAGAAATTAAGAAAGAAATCAGACTTTCTAAAATTGAGTGAAAATGAATACACAGCATACTCAAACTTATGGGACACAATGAAGGCGAGTCTAAGAGGCAAACTCATAGTATTAAGTGCCTATATAAAAAAAAATGGAGAGATCTTATACTAGCAATTTATCAGCATACCTGAATTATCTACAACAAAATGAATAAATAACAACCAAAAGGAGTAGACAACAAGAAATAATCCAACTCAGGCTGAAATCAAAATAGAAACAACAACAACAAAACAATAAAAGAATCAGTGAAACAAAAGTATATTCTTTTTTAAAATTAATACGATTGACAAACCCTAAAAGACAGATAGAGACTATCCAAATTAACAAAATTAGAAAGGAAAGGGGGAACATAAGAACAGATACCAGAGGAAATCCAGAGAATCATAAGGACAAACTTTAAAACCTGTACTCCACCAAAATGGAAAATCTAAAAGCAATGGATAATTTCCTTGATACATACCACTTACTAAAGTTAAACCAAGGTCAGACAAGCAATTTAAATAGACCTGTAGCTGCTAGTGAAATAGAAGCAGTCATTAAAAGATTCTCAACCAAAGCAAGCCGAGGGCCAGATGGTTTAGTGCAGAATTCTACCAGACTTTCAGCAAAAACAGCATGGTATAGGCACAAAACCAGACGTGTTCATCCATGGAATTGAGTTGAAGACCCAGATTGAAATCCACATACCTATGGATACCTGTGTTTTGATAAAGAGGCCAGAAATTCATACTGGAAAAAAGCCCAGTATCTCAACAAATGGTGCTGGACAACTTGATGTCTGCATGAAGAGTCCAAATAGATCTGTACTTATTACCCTACACAAAACTCAACTGCAAATGGATCGAAGACCTCAACATAAATCCAGATACACTGATTCTGATAGATGAGAAAGTGGAGCATAGCCTTGGACTCATTGGCATGGGAAGAGACTTTCTGAACAGAACACTGTTAGCACAGGCACTAAGATAAACAATTAATAAATGGGACCTCATGAAACCGAAAATCTTCTGCACAGCAAAGGATGCCATCATTCAGGCAAATTGACAGTGCACAGAATGGGAAAAGATTTTTACCAACTACACATCTGATAGAGGGATAATATCCAAAATATATAAAGAACTGAAAATTTGATATCAAGAAACCAATAACCCCATTGAAAAAATGGGGTACAGAGCTAAACAGAATTCTCAAGAGGAAATCCAAATTGCTAAGAAACACTTGAAAATGTTCAACATCCTCATCCACCACAAAAATCCACAAAACTACTTTGAGATTTCATCTTATACCTGTCAAAATGTCCAAGTGACAGCTCATACTGGAGAAGATGTGGAGTAAGGAGAACACTCATACATTGCTGATGGGAATTAAAACTTGTACAGCCACTATGGAAATCAGTGTGGTGGTTCCTCAGGAAGGTGGGAATTACCTATCTCAATGTCCAGCCAGCTATACCACTCTTGGGCATACATTCAAAGGACACTTCATCATACCACAAACCCACTTGCTCAACCATGTTCATTTCTACTGTATTCGTAATAGCCAGAAACTGGAAACAACCTAGATGTTCTTCAACAGAAGAATGGATAAAGAAAATGTTGAACATTCACACAATGGAGTATTAGCTGTTAAAAAAAAATGACACCATAAAATTGCAGACAAATTTGTGGAACTAGGAAATAGCACCCTGAGTGAGGTATCCTAGACCCTGAAAGGCAAGTATGATATGTATTTGCTTATACATAGATATTAGCTGCTAAGTCATTGATAACCAGGCTAAAATCCATATCATGTAATTCATATGCATACATATATATGTATATGAATTAGGGGGTTGTGGCATGGGAGGGTCAAGTGGGGAGGGGAGAGGGGTAGTGGGAGAGAATAAAGGGAAATAGAGCTAAAATTAAGGGGTGTTTGTGGGGTAGTATGGGTAGCTAACACTTAGAAACCTCTAAAAATACATACATATATGAAGGTGATCTAAATGAGATCTCTAAACAGTGGGGGAGACAGAGTCCTGATTGGTCGTCTCTCATCACCAAATGAAGCTTTCAGTACTGTATTGGGTTACATCTAATTGAGTTGTCAATCATGCCCACACAACCCAGGCTGTTGGCAAAACAATAGGTTGCTCTCCAAGGTCTGACGGCAAAGCCCCATTGCTGAAGACAACACACACAACTCATTGAAGATGGAGAAGTCCAGATGCTGCTGCCCACATAGAGTCTTCACCCCAACATCCCAACATCTTTGCTACAGGAAGATACTCTGCACACTATCAAAAAGGAAGTGTAAACACCAAGCCGGCCACAAACACTGTCTACAGTGGTCTACTACCTGCAAGATATGTTAGGGTAGATATGGCACAAAGCCTGTGGGAGTAACTAACCAATACCTGACCCGACTCGGGGCCCACTCCGTGAGACGGAATCCATGCCCAACACTGCTTGGGTGTCCAAGAACCTGAGACTAGATTACCCAGTGTTCCAAGACAAACCAAATAATACCGGCCTGAAAGAAAAAAGAGGAAAAAATGTAGTGATAAATGACTCCTAATGACATTCTGCTACACTCGAAGATCTGTGCCTTATGCAGCCCTCATCAGAGAAGCCTCCTCCTGCAGCAGATGGGAACAAATAAGGAGACCCACGGGCAGACATTTTTGGGTGTTGTATTTTGTTTTCCAGGTTTTGTTGTATTTGGTTTCTGGAGCTTTTTTTTTTCTTTTCTTTTCTTTTTTTTTTTTTTTTTTTGAGAACTTAAAGTTGAGGGGAAGGGTGGAGAATATGGAAGGATGAGGTGGTAGGGAAAATATGACCAAAATATATTTGTTTGTTTGTTTTTGGTTTTATTTTTTATTTATTTTTTTAAAGATTTATTTATTTATTAGGTATATAATGTTCTGCCTACATGCATGCTTGCAGGCCAGAAGAGGGCACCAGATCTTATTACGGATGGTTGTGAACCTCCATGTGGTTGCTGGGAATTGAACTCAGGACCTTTGGAAGAACAGCCAGTGCTTTTAACCGCTGAGCCATCTCTCCAGCCCCCCCCCTTTTTTTTTGTTTTTTTGAAACAGGGTTTCTTTGTGTAACAGCCCTGGCTGTTCTGGATCTCGCTCTGTAGACCAGGCTGGCCTTAAACTCAAGAGATCTGCCTGCTTCTGCCTCCCAAGTGCTGGGATTAAAGGCGTGGGCCACTATTGCCTAGCCATTATATTTAGATTTATTCTTCAGACTGACGCTTCCCTTCCCTCCACTCCTCCCAGCTTCCCTCCCCTCCCCCAATACCTCCCCTCCCCCCATCTCCCCAAGAAAAGAACAGGCCTCCCAGAGACATCTACCGAACACTGCACAACAAGATACAATACGATCAGGGGCAAAGCCTCATATCAAGGTTGGGTGAGGCAACCCAGTAGGAGGAAAAGGGTCCCTAAGAGCAGGCAAAAGAGTCAGAGATACTCCCAGTGTCAGGGGTCCCCCCAAAACAACAAGCCAACAATATAACATATGCAGAGGACCTAGCGTAGACCAGCCCGGGCTCCATGATTGCCGCTTCAGTCTCTGTGAGCCCCTCTGAGCCCTGTTGAGTTGATTCCACACTGTGCTCACCCAGTGTCCTCAACTCCTCTGGCTCCCACAATTCCTCTTCCCTCTGAGCCCTGAGGAGAGGGAGCCACTGGAGACCCCCAACCTGGGCCCTCCCTCCAGCTGATGTTTGGCTGTGGGTCTGCATCTGCTCCCATCAGCTGCCAGATGCAACCCCTCTGATAATGACTGGACTAGGCAGGGATCCGTGAGTGTAGCAGAACATCATTAGGAATCACTTCATTGGTGCTTCCTTTTGTTTTGGCCACTCTTGTTTGGTTCTACCCTAGGTCTCTGGGCTATGCAGCCTCTTGTTCCTGGTCATCCAGGCAGTGTGGGTCATGGGGTCCCTCTCTGTGGTATGGGCCTAAAATCAGACCACCCACTGATTATCCGCTCCCACAGTTCTGTGCCACCGTTGCCCCAGCGTGTCTTGCAGGCAGGACAGATTGTAGGTCAAAGGTTTTGAGGCTGGCTTGGGGTCCTAGTCCCTCCACTAAAAACCTCGCCTGGTGTTTAGTTGGGGTCTCTATTGCTGGGATGAAACCCCTATGACTAAAAAGCAAGTTGGGAAGGAAAGGGTTTATTCAGCTCACACTTTGATATCACTGTTCATCATGGAAGGAAGTCAGGACAGGAACTCAAATAGGGCGGGATCCTGGAGACAGGCACTGATGCTTGCTCAGCCTCCCTCCCTCCCTCCCTCCCTCCCTCCCTCCCTCCCTCCCTCCCTCCCTCCCTCCCTCCCTCCCCCCCTTTCTTTTTATTCTTCTCTCATACAATACATCCTAACTGCAGCCTCCTCTCCCTCCACCCCCCCCCATCCACTGCTCTTCCATTTCCATTCAGAAAAGAACAGTCTGCTTTCTTAGAGAAACCAGGACCACCGGCCCAGAGGTGGCCCCACCCACAGTGAACTGGGCCCTCCTCATCGTCATTAATAAAGAAAAGGCCCTACAGCTGGACCTCATGGAGGCATTTTCTCAGTTGAGGTTCCCTCCTTCAGATAACACTCGTTTGTGTGTCAAATTGACATAAGACTAACCAGCACAGCTGGTCACAGAAGATGGACAGTTCCGGCTCCATATCCTCCATGACTAGGACTCCTCACCAGGGTCACCCTTACAGATTCCAGGGACTTACACAAAAACCTTCAGAAGTATCACAAAGAGCTTGTAAACTCATTTCCCAGCACTTGAAGGTGGATGGCTGGTAATCAGGGTGGGGCACTCAGCCCTGCAAACTCTTAAATAACCCACCAACACCAGCTACAACAGAAACAAGGGAACAGTGACAAACTCCCAGGTCTCGCTCACTTCAGAGGGCATAGGAGAGTTTATTCTGGAACCAAATATGAGTGACCGCAGCCCAGGAACATAGATCCCGGTCACCCCAAATCCTGTGTTCAGACAGGGTCACAGTGTCCACCACACTAGGTTTCCACCCCCACTCCACGCCCTCCGACTTCTGTCATCTCTTCCGTTTTTGAATAATTAAAAAATACAATAAAAAATTAAAAAGCCACTTCTGATATCTTAATATTTAAATATGCGAGTTTCATTTGGTGCTCCTTGGGTGCAGTTCTTCACACGGGGTGGTGGCTGCCCCCACTCTGTTCTGTCCCCGGGTCGGTCAGCGGCTTGCCCCTCTGCCAGTCTTGGTACTTAGGGCTAGATTAGTTTCCCCAGGAGTTGTCTGGTTCTCCTGCTTTTCCGAAACTTCCGGTTATTCTTGAGATGAGTTCCTGTTAGGGAAGAGATTTTCTTGAGTAATTATGACTGTCCCGCTGATTGTCACCAAACCTGTGTCAGACCCTTGTAGTCTCTCATGTCAGTGGCACTGACTCCTCTCTTTCCTGGATGGCATTCAGGAGGCATCTGTGACATCAGGTGCCCTTCAGGTACAAACATGTGGACAGTCATGGCTGGAAATCATGGCAGCAGGAGCATGGGGCATTGGTCAGACTGCATTCACAGCTGGGAAGCAGAGAGACATGCATGCTGGTATTCAGTCCACTTTCTCCTTTTTAAAAAAGTGGGGGGGGGGGGAGCGCGCGTGTGCGCGCGCACGCTTGAGAGAGAAGGAGAGGGTATACAACTTGAGCATCAGTTATTCCCTTTCAGCATGTGGGTCCCAGGGATGGAAGTCAGGCTGCAGGCCGGGCAGCAGCACTCAGAGACCTGCTGAGCAGTCCATTGGCCTCTCCTCCTTGCCTAGTCCAGGCCCCGCCCATAAGATGACGCCATAGCTTTTGCTTACCAATAGCTCTTCGAATAGTGTCAATGATATTCTCCAGAGCTTCAAGGCTTTTCATCTGAAAAAGTGTTTCTTTCTCTCCATCTGTGGGAACAGGTAAGGACAATGACTAGACTCCACAATTATTGTTTAACCACAAACTTTTTGAAACCAGGCCACTGGGGTCTCAAAATACAGAGTGAGCTATGCCTTGTGTACATATTTGTAGCCTGCTGCCCTGTGGCCACCAGGAGAGCCTATTCAGTCCAAATTCATGAAGAAACAAAAAACTTCAAATAGTCATAGTCATGCGCCATAAAACAAATGAAGCTGGAGGCCAGATGAAATGTTTTAAATTCCTGGAGGCAGGAAAATTCTCAGAAACCCAAACTGAAAGCCATTCCACAGAGGGAGTGGCCTGTGTTCTTCGAGGTCATCAAAGACACAGTGGAAGAGGAAGCAGCTGTGTTGGGGACACTGAGACAGTGGACAGGTGGCATCTTTACAGGCTCTGGACCCAGAAACACAGTAGAGGGGTGCTGATGTTTGCATATGCTGTGTGCATGTTCCCAGGAAGAAGCTGTGCCTTGTGTGAACCCTCTGCAAGGTTGTAGACTGATAGAAGAACTACAGTGAGTGTGGAGAGGTTGGAATGTTGCAAGTCTGTGATTATAGTCTATATGGAACGTCTTTTGCCCCTTACTAGCCATTTCTTGCCCACCACTGTGTCTGACTAACATCTCTGAGACTATTAGGGAAAACCTTCTGGAGTGTACAAACAGACCCTTAGCTTCCACCGATCCCAAAGCTAAGACTGTCCTCAGATAGTGTCGAGGCCTGTAACAGAGACTTCTTGCTTGTCTGTAACTGCCTACCTGGTTTCCATTGATGTATTTTAACAGTGTCTTGATGTATAACTTCCTTTGTTCTATTACTATGGAAACTTAGTGAAACTGTGACCTTGTCTGAACACGGGATCTGTGTTCCTGGGCTGCGGTCACTCATATTTGGTTCCAGAATAAACTCTCCTATGCCCTGTGAAGTGAGCGAGACCTGGGAGTTTGTCACTGTTCCCTTGTTCCTGTTGTAGCTGGTGTTGGTGGGTTATTTAAGAGTTTGCAGGGGTGAGTGTCCCCACCCTGATTACCAGCCATCGACCTTGAAGTGCCGGGAAATGAGTTTACACGCTCTTTGTGACACTTCTGAAGGTTTTTTTTTTTTTTTGTAAGCTTAAAATACTGTCACAATGGAGGCTATTTTAAGTTCCTTGCTCTCCTTTTTTAACCTGTCCTGGGTATTTTCCTGATCCTTGTTCCCTAGGCGACACCCGCTTGCACATGACCATACAGTAGCCCATTTCTGCTTGCAGTCAGGCAGACGCAGACTCTAGTCTCCCTCCACAGCACTTGGCAAACAAGCATCTTTGTTTACATTGACCACGCTAGTTTGTAGTGGAGGCCACAGTGTGCTTTCTCCAGCTTCCTTCCTGCCGTCTCCACAGCTGTAAGGCCTCAGCTCTAAGAGCTCCAGGAGCTTCTTAGCCCCTTCCTGGACAGAGGCACAACACCTTGTCCTGAACCTGGGAGACACTGAGGGGCAGGTTAGCCCACAGGCCACACGCCTCCACTTTTCCCTTGGGCCCTCGGTTACAAAGTTGAAATGCTCCAGATGTGCTTCCTCTCTCGCCCTCTGCCACCCATGTCCCCCTGCAGCAGCCAGACCCGGGGCTGGTTCCCCACCTCCCGCTGCCTGCTCTCCCCGGAGCCCCAAGCATGCAGCTGCACGCTGCAGTCAGCATTTCCACTGGACAGTGCTGGAGTCGGGCTGGGAAACATGCATTCTCTAGCGGGCTGGCACACACTCAGCACCGGTGTTGTGGCCACCCAATGCCCTTGGCGGATGATGCACGCGCAGAAAGGTCCATGTGAATGTGAAGGTGGCACAGAAGGGTATGCTAGAGCTCAGTTTGGCATCAGGGTCCCCGGGCCTGCATCTCACCTCCTGTCCTCTGTTCTCCATGTCCTCAACTTTGGCATCACTGCAAAGATGAGGACACCCTGGAGGAGGGGCGCTCTGCCGTGTGCCAGAGACCTACAAGTACAGCCGTTTTCTGACCCGCGTGACCGTATGCGGAAAGGGGGTGGAGGCTTTCACTCAGCACTGCACACCTGCTGTGCCCAAGGCAGCTCTGGGCAGGGGCTGCAGCTTTGGTATCTCCCAGACATAAAGAGGCCATGAGCTCTCCATCCAAGCAAAGGTACCCAGACGGCAGGTGGGCCTGACTTACTGTCTGTTCCAGAGACTGAGAGCTCAGGGCAGCCTCCAGGTCCAGCAGTGCTCACAGCCTTGCTCTCTCACCTGGTCGAATGTCTTTTCCTGGAACTCTCCTTTCCCCAGGAGGGGCTCCAGCAGAGGACCTGTGTGCCGAGGATGAAGATGGCCCGCTACACTTTGCCTTGGCACACTGACTCCCACTTCTGCTCCTGTTCACTGGGGCCTAGACTTGGGCTTGGTGGGCAGTCCATGATGTGACCATGGAAGGAAGTTGCCTGGCTACAGCCCATCCCTCTGTGCCCTAGAGACCTGAAGTAGTGAGTGACCAGAGAGCAGGAAGAGGAGCAAAAATCAGGATGTGGGATTCCTAACTGTCAGAATGAGCCTTGTGCTGAAAGACCTGCACCCTGACAAGATACAGCCCCAAAGCAGTTCTTGTCAATCTCCAGTCAGAACGATCTGTGCCACCCTGTGTCTCATGCCCCAGATTTACTACAAAGCCTGGGAAGTACAACTCTTATGAAGCCAGCCATCACTCCTGAATGTGTGCTTTTGTTTTGAAGATCTGTTTAAAAATTATTTATGTGTGGGAAGCCTGGAGAGATGCCTCAGAGGTTAAGAGCACTGACTGCTCTTCCCCAGGTCCTGAGTTCAATTCCCAGCAGCCACATGGTGGCTCACAACCATCTGTAATGAGATCTGGTGCCCTCTTCTGGCCTGCAGGGACACATGCAGGCAGAATACTGTACACATAATAAATAAATCTTTAAAAAAAAATTACATGTTTGTGTGTGAATGTATGTATGAATATATGAATCATACAGGTGTCTGTGAAGTCCTAGAGAAGTCATTAGATCTCCAGTTGTGAGTCGCTTGACATGGGCATTGGGAACCGAACTTGGGGTCTCTGCAAGAGCAGCAAATACCTCAATGGCTGAGCCATTTCTCCAGCCCCATGGGTGATATGTTTGCTAATAAAATCTCCTTCCAGTTCATGTTTTGTCTCTTTGAATTCTTCCTCTGTCTGAGACAAGAACGTGGAAACAATGGCTGGGTATCTCTGCCTTCTTTCTGACTCCGAGATCTGCCTAACCTTCTTCACTGGCAGCATCATTCGGCAACAGATACCTGGCAGGGAGTCTGGCAGGGGTGTCCAGGGAACTGAGGGCTCTGTCCACGGTGCTGCTGCTGAGACCCAGGACTTCCTTCTTGAATGCTGGCTAGTTAGCTCAGTTCTGCATGCGGAATCCCAGGCAGCCCAAGGGCCCTCCTTCCTACACTTGCCACCTTCTCTTTCTGGATGCTGTTCATATTCCCCGGGTCTCACACCAGCCTCTGGGGATCTCTCAGTCCCCTCCAACCCCGTCCTCACCCTCTCCATCATGAAGGCATAACTCATGTGCATTTTCACTCAGTCCCCGAAGAGGCTTGGCTTGGCTTGGTTGCTGGGAATCAAACCATTGCAGTGAGGGATTCATTTGTACTAATGGCTGATGTGTGCCCAGGGTCCAGAATGATTCTCCTGCAGGACCCAGCAGCTCAGGGACTACGTGGGGAGGGAGGGACTCCATATGGCGGCCATAGGCCAGTCCTCAGGCCGAGTCATCAGTGCAAACTTCGGACTGGACTGGTTCAGGATGTTTGCTGACCTCCAGTGAGCAAGCGCACTGTTCCCAAGGGTGTGGCCAGCTCCAGGGCCCTGGCCATACCTCAGGGTCCCCTCTCCCTCCTTTGTTAGAGCCTCAGATCTCCTTACCTCCGAGGCTGTTCTCTGTCTCTCAGTCTACTTTTGCCTGCCACTATGCATAGGGCAGTCCTGTGTCCTATGGATTCACCTGTACCCTCTCTGACTGTAGGCAGCTACCAGAAGAATCCTTACCTATTGATCTAGAACCATCAGCTAATGTCACCAGACTCATGAGTGGGACAAACTCAAGGGTACTAGAATCATCCCTTTAAATAGATCTGTGTTCTTCCTAATGCCATGGAGACATCGTTCTGATACACCCCAAGCTTCAGCTGCTGGACAAGGATTGAAATGCAGGTTCCCATACCCATATTGCATCACCATTATTAATGTATTAGTATGTTCCCTCTTCTATACCTGAAACCACATAGGGTTACTCTGCAAGCAATGTACATGTACATCCCATGCTACACATATCCTTCATTGTGTCTATTCTTTACATCAAAGAGCTGTGTCTCCTGTGGGTGTCAGCGGTGGCAGACTCATCTGATGGAGAGAGGGAGGCTCCCTCCCCACCCACAATTCCTGCCCTGGCATGGGGGCACTCTCTCTGCTTTTCTATCCTTTCTATTCAGGGAGAAGTGACTTAAGTTGGAAGCCTGCGAGAGGACTCAGCTTGTGTTCCTTCCTGGTAACTGCCCACTCACAAGAAGATGTTTCCTCTGGGCTAGCCTGGTCTGGGTTCTGGACGGGCAAGCCTAGGGCAGGGCTAGGGAGTTGTGAGATCCTGAGTCCCAGTGCAGGACTAGACACCTGGGGCATCCTAAGGCTTGGGACACAGTTGGAATCCCACCTAACCAGGTTCGGCAACCACCAACCCCAACAGAAGACTCTCTGCTCTCACCCAAGCAGAAGCATCCATCTGTACCTGGCTGGGGCTCCCCAGTTAGGTTCCGAGCCCAGTAAAGGGTTGTGGGTTTATATTTACCATCAAAGGAAAGGGTATCTATGATCCCAGAAGATAATTGCTTCTCTTGATGTTTCTTAGGAGTGCTGGATTCTTTCTTGTGGACTTTGATGAAGAACATAGGAAAAAAACAAACAGGAAGTGTTTTTCTGTTACATGCTTGTGAACATTTTCGGCCAGAGCCCTATTCTACAACACTGAGCCGAAGGACGGCACAGGGTCCAAGTTCTAGTTAAATTGTGTGTTGGAAAGTTAATCTTCAAATAGTCAGGAGTCATCCAACCACCTCGAGCCTGGTGGTTTGGGACTAGGGTGAACAAACCCTTAGAATCTAGTTAACTCTGAACTAAAACCTCCCAGGAAGTGTTGAGTGCTCCCGCCTCTGAGTGCGTTTCCCCAAAGCCTGTCCTTGCCACTGCCTGGTCGCTTCTTCCTTCGTGCCCTGGAATGCCCCATCGGCTCTCAGTCTCACAGTGGCCTTGGGCTTGTCACCTGCTGGACCTTGGTTTTACTTTGGTCATATGGTGTAACAGAAGGGCTTCCCTTAGAAGCCATAGGTGAACACAAGGAGACAGTGTGTGTTAAACTACTGATCTGGCTCATCTGTAAGCCTGTGTTCCTGCAGTGTCTGAACCCTATTCACATCCAGGATCTTAGAACATGCGTGAATGTGACCCAGAGATCACCCCAGAGTGAAGCAAGCTGCCTCTGCCTTGGTGGTGACTCCCTCCATCTCACAAGCACCTTAACAGTGACCTTGGACCAGGGCTTCTTTCACTTGTCCACTTGCTCTTGCCCAGATGTGGCTGAATCTATAGGGTGTTCATGAAATAGGGTCCTATGTTCAACACCGCATATCTAAAAATACTTGCAGTTGTGGGGTAGAAAGGATATACTTGCTTTTATCCTTCGTTGTTTTTGATCGTGAGATTGTTGATGGGCTTGGATTTTCCAAATACGATAGTTTCTTTGGCTCCAAAATCTCCCGGACTAGAATTTCATCTTGGGAAAAGCACACAAGAATGTGTTATAGAGGCAGTGATTCTGTGAAGAATTGAACTCCAGGCAGCCTGTCAACACTGTGAATAGAAAACCCAAGGAACTTTTGGACAGTGGCCTTTACTCTGCAGAATTCATCTAGGGAGGCTATCCATACAGCCACCTCCCTAAATTCAGAAAGATCTAGATTCTCCAAGTATCTCCTGAGCACCCCTATAATCCAGATGTTGAAGGTTTCTCAATGCCCGTGGTTTCAAAGACTTGATTCCTCAGAGGCACTACTGGGAGTGATGGAATCTCTGTAAAGGTGGAGCCTAGAGGGAGGTCTTTAGGTCACTGGGGGTATCTACAGGGGAGGTGGGGGGGCCCTGGTCCCCTTTCTCTCTTTTGCTCCTTGGCCATGAAGTAAATGTTTTTATCACCACTCACTTGTACCATGATGTGTGACCGGTTGCTCAAAGCAACAGAGCCAACCAAACAAGGACTAGAAACTCCAAACTGACTCCAAATAAATATTTTATATTTATAAGTGTTTTTTTTTTTTCCTGACATTTTGTCATAGTGAGAGAAATCTAATACATTCTTCAAAGACACAAAACCCAGCCTGGCCCTGCTCATGGCTTACTTTCTGTCCCGTGATCATTTTGTCCTAACTCTGCTCTCAAGTGCTGACGGGGGAACAGCTGTGTTTCTGCACATGTCCAGCCATTTTGTGTGTGTGTAACTCTGGATGACCTGGAGCTCACTCTGTACACCAGTCTGGCCTTGATCTCAGAGATCTGCCTGCCTCTGTCTCCTGACCTTGGAGTCAGAAGATGAGGCCTCCTGCTGGGTGGGAACAAGGTCTCCTGTTTGTGACCTAGGGGTAGCTTAGGAGGGTAGACAGGGTAGCATGAGTGAGCTGTGAACATGCATCCAGTCGTTCATATGATCAAATCCATGAGTCGGGGAGTCCACGATGGTTCCCCAGCCCAGACTCAGAGCCGACCTTCCTGAAAGAGGTCCCTCCTGGGAAGGGCCCCTATCACCTGGTGGCATCTACATCTGAACCTTCCTGATGCGGCTCAGCTGAGAACAGCTTCATAGCCACATCCTGTGCTCCTGTGGTCTACTCCTGACCCCATCTGACAGGTGACCATGGGCAGACAGATGCCCAGGAGGTGACCCCTTTCCCACAGCGCCCCAGGGTGTTAAGCTGCAAGTCACAAGTCCGCTCAGATGGCTTCTCCAGGCCTCCTCACTTTACCAAGTGTAAAATGAGAGAGGTGGTACTGGGTGATGAGCACAGGATAGACCCGGGCCTGTGGGCACAGAAGGGAATGTAGCCGGTCCAGACAGAATCGGCCTCTGGGTGTGACGTACATGCTGGACTTTGTAGACAGTACTGAAGACTGACTACCACATCAGTCACTTGGCGTTGTTTGCATGCTGACGGGCTACACCAGATGGATCATGCCACACCTGCAGTTTGTACTCTGCCTCTGAGGGACAGTGTGGGTCGGACCAATGGTCCTCACCCTGCTGTGCTCTGAACCCTTACTGGAGAGTTATAGGAAACCCTGAGGTACCATGTTAAGTCAAAGCCACCGAGGGTAAAACCCTGGGTAGAGGGCAGGTCCTCACTATCTCCCTGGGGACTGCCCTGCCTGCTCTGGATGGAGGAGGCCGAGGGGCTGTTCCTTGGCCTCAGATCTCAACAGTTGCACGCACATTGCATCAGTGTGTCCAGCTAAATATGGATTCTTATGCGGAAGGTTTGAGTAGGGTGTGGTGCAGGGTGTTGGAAAAGTCCGCGGTGACAGACTACTGCTCTCTGGACAGCTCCACACGGGTTTTTGTTCTGACAGGCAGTCCTGACTTCAGTAATTTAGTCACTAGCGCTCTGGGCCAGAAGAATGTGCTTCTGACCTCAAACCAGATCAGTTCCCACAGTGCCTGGGACTGACACCAGGTTGTCTGGGAAAGGCCTTGCTGAGTGCCACCCCCTCCCTCACCATGGACCAGGCGTCCCACCCGGGGAGTCCTTACCAAACACTGTGGCTATGTCTTCATCCAGAGTGTTAAATCTTGGCAGTTGTTTAGAACGTGAACCTGATAGGGAAATTCAAAACAACAACAACAACAAAAACAACCCTGTAGTAGTTGTAGACTATTATTTTAAGGTGTGTTACTATTGTTTATGTTGCATTTGTTGAACTCTGTGAAGCTGTGTTACTCTGCCCGTCTAAAACACCTGATAGTCTATTGAAGAGCTGAATGGCCAATAGCAAGGTAGGAAAAATGGTAGGTGGGGCTGGCAGGCAGAGAGAAGATATAAAAGAGTGAAAAAACATTTCAATGCTGTTGGTTAAGTGGCGGCGCTCGTGGCACAGACGCCCCACATTGGACACTAAAATGTTGTTGTTGTTGTTTGGCTCTTTTGGGGACCCTCCACCCAGCTCCCAAATAAATCACACACAGAGGCTTACTCTTAATTATCAATACCTGGCCTTAGCTTGGCTTGTTTCTTGCCAGCTTTCCTTAACTTAACCCGTCTACCTTTTGCCTCTGGGCCTTTTCTTTTCTTACATCCGTATTTTACTCTTACTCTGTGGCTTGCTGTGTACCTGGGTAGCTGGCCTCTGAAGTCCTCCTCCTTCAGGCTACTTCTTCCTTCTTCCAGATTTCTCTTTCTATATCTTCTCTCTGCCTGCCAGCCCCGCCTATCCTTTCTCCTGCCTTGCTATTGGCCGTTCAGTTCTTTATTAGACCATTAAGTGTTTTAGACAGGCACAGTAACACACAGAGTTAAACAAAAGTAATACACTTAAAAATAACATCCCCCAACACAGTAGTTTTACAGCATTTATTGATTTTTTTCATGCAACTCTCTGTGAACAGATAGTTGTGAGGCATGGCCCCAGCCTGGTCTAGAGGAAGGATTCTGTGTAGAGTGCTGCTCTTTCCCATGGGTCTGAGGGAAGCCCTCTGGACTTGAGTTTCTCATATGGAAGATGGGAAAGACATTGGCCCATCGGACGGCTGTGTGGGTAGAACCCATGATCTCCCCAGGTGCCCTGAGTAGAGCCTGCCCTCCTGGTCACTGGAGTCACCTGCGTGGATGGTAAGACAGCGTCCACACTCAGGGACAACTCTGCTCTATCCCAGGGGCAAAGAAGGAGGAGGGTCACATGTGCTGTTTTGTAGGAAGCCGCGCTTTGCCTCCTGCATGGTTGGTGACGCCATCTGGGTGGCCACCAGACTGGGAAACTCCAGCCTGGGATCCCATCTGAGCAGCCCAGAGCCCAACTTGGCACACAGGGAAGAAGCATTTGCCCAGCCTCTGACTGAGGCTTTCCATGTCGCCGGCCAAATACTCACTTTGTCCTGTGATGAGAAACACCTCCTAAGTGTGCTTCTCTGAGCCCCGGGTGACCCTGCACACTCACTTATACCATCTGAGGTTCTTAGGGGGACGGCGAGGCCAGAGGCTGGTCACCTCATTCTTCCCACGTGAGCAGAGCCCCCCAGGGTGGTCTGTCTGCCGTTGAGAAGGGGAGTCTCTGGTTAGTGAGCTGTGGAGTTCTGGATGGCAGTTGTCCCCAGAGTCCAGGGCTGTCTCATCTGTGATGTCTGCTTCCTGGTGGACAGGAGGAGCGGTGCTGGGCAGATGGGGTCTAGCTGTCTCTAGACACTACGGCAGTTCTGAGGACCAGTTTCTCCTCTGCAGCATCCAGCACACACGTCCTCCTTCTGACATGACCTTTGTTTATCTCGGGGCTGTGGTGTCTCTTGATCTGGTGCACCCCTTAGCTTGAGCTCAGGGTTGGCCTCTTCCTCCAACTCTCGGGTCCTGGGACCCCCGAAGATGGCAAGCAGGGCCACCTTGTCTTCGCTTTCTGAGACACAGAGCTCTGTCTGGGAGAAGTAAAGTTGCCGCTAAACCAATGACAAAGCTGTTCTCCAAGGCTTTAATGATGGGCAATCTGCATCCCAATGTGCTCATCTGCACGGCTCGGAACAAAGGGAAGTATGGAAGGAGGTCTGTGACGGTGATGACAATTGCTTCCCAGTGTGCTGACCTCGGTAAACCAAACAAACAGTACAGATCTCTTTGCAGGAGACATTAATGGGTCGTTACGAATGGGTACAGCTGCGCAGCGCCAGCACTTTGTTAAAAATATTCTTTTCATCTCGTGTCTGTCCCGTAATCACAATGGAAGCATTGTGCAAGTCAGCCGTGTGCACATGCGTGGTGTGTGTGCTCCTGGTGTCCGTGCCTGTTAGCGTGCATTGTCAAATGTAGCTGCTCTGCCGTGGTTTTCCTGTTGTCCCCTCCTCCAGAGAGTCACAGCTTCCAGACAGCACACACCCACAAGGTCAGGACACTGATGTCTTCTCACTGCCCACGTCAGCACATTCTGGCTTCATGAAGTTCACTGTTGAGTTCTGAGTTCACTCCAGTTAGTTTAGTGAACGCAAGTCCGAGCCCTTCTGCATCATAAGGCTCACACTCACTGCTCTCCTTCTTCTAAGTGGATAGCACCTTCCCGTGAGGATACCACACACACTTGCAGTCACAACTCGTCTCCTGGCAAGCAGTGGGAGCACCCCAGGATGGGGTGAGGATACTTGTGTTACCCTCAGGTCATTGGAGAAATTTTCCTTTCACTGGCCCCTCAAGCTGAGGAAGACCCAGTGTGTGTGTGTGTGTGTGTGTGTGTGTGTGTGTGTGTGTGTGTGTGTGTGTGTGTGTGTGTCTCACACAGGGCTATGGTCAGATCTCAAGCCAAGAAAGACCTTGGGGATCACATAGAACTATGTCCAGGTCTCAGGCTAGGGAGTCCTTGGGGGTGATACATGGTTATGGCTAGATCTTTTATGAGGTTTGTTTTTCATTTGTTTATTTATTTAGTTGTTTGTTTGTTTGTTTATTCCTTTTTATACAGGGTCTCTCTACAAAACTCTGGCTGCCCTGAAACTTGCTTTGTAGACCAGGTTGGTCTTAAATTCAGAGCTCTGCCTGCCTTGGTCTCTGGAGTGTTGGAATTAAAGGTGTGTGTCACCATGCCCAGCCTCGACCTTGTGGTAACCATTCTACCATTCTGAAACTGATGGAGATCGTGAGGGTCACCCAGGAGTTTAGTGAAGTTTCAAGCTGGTGAAGACCGTGAATGCTATCCCAGTTTGGACCAGATTTAGGAGGAAATGACTGGATAGCGTTGAGATCAAATCCCTTAACAAACACCAGTTGAGGAATTCTCATGCACAGGCAAGGGTCGTGCAGGGCAGTAGACAAGTGAGGCCGGCAGAGACTCGTGAGGACCAGCACCCTGTACCTATTCTGGATCCTCCCGACACCCACTGCCATATACAATTTGCTTTGTAAATGACCCAGACTATGTTTCTTTAAGAAAAAGGGAGGCCAGCCATACTAATACATTGGTGGATTCTTTAACTTAAAGAATAGGGGAGATAAGGGGCTGGAGAGATGGCTCAGCAGTTAAGAGCACTGATTGCTTTTCCAGGGGACCTGGGTTCGATTCCCGAGCACCTACATGACAGCTCACAACTGTCTGTAATTCCAGTTCCAGGGGACCTGACACCCTCATACAGACATGTAGGCAAAACACCAATGTACATGAAATAAAAATAAATTATTATTTAAAAAAGAATAGGGGAGATAAAATCCCCACTAAACATAACCCATGTGTGTAACTATAGGAGGGTTGAAAGTCCACTCCCGTACACTCACATCATAGCAGTAGCAGGGATTAACAGCACAAAGACTTTGAACCTGAACCTCTGAAAGAACTCACTGTAACTAGATCTCAGATCCTGTTAGCTCATATACTGTAGGCAAGTCCAGAGGAGTAACCACCACAGGCGGTCCATACCATATTCCCAGCGGCTGGCATTGCACCTTCCTGAACTACTCCAGGGACAGTGCTCCTGTGAGACTAACCAAGAGGGAAGGACGCACTGTGTCAGAACCCACTCAGCGTAGCCAGACCAGCCACGTGGAAACGAGACCGGGAAGTTCATTCGGGGTTCAAGTGAAAGGCACACAACAAACCAAGATTCCACATACATCAAGCAGGCTCACCGTGGTGACCTGCACAAGAGTAAGCTAGTCAAAATTCCAGCGCGGATAGGAGTCCTGAGTCCCAGAGGAGCGGGCTGCTGAGGAGGGAGAGCCACTCCTGAGGATGTGGCCATGAGTAGGTTACTCAGGCTAGTGGACAAGGACACATCACGTGTGTGTAAGCAGCAGCAGCTGGACTTGGGGCTCTGCATGGAGGCTCTGGAAGGAAGCAGTGGTCGGTGTATATGGTCAGTTTACACCGGAAAGTACGTATGGAACTTCCAAAGATTTAAACAAACAAACAAACAAACAAACAAACCAGGCTGCTCACTAAGCAGGCCCGTGCGTAACAGTGGAACAAATATCCATGCCAACAGCTATACAAATGTCAACACAGAAGCAGTTACTCGAGAACACAGGATAACGTGACTCTTCCAAAGTCTGTGAGTCTCCAGTGACCAACTCTAAAGACATCTAAGTGATGAAATGACAAGGAGGGATTTCTCAAGTTATCTGTAAATCCAAAGAGGCCAAAATAAATGGCTGAACAAATTACAGAAGTTAACATTGGACATAAAAGAATTTTCAGGGGCTGGAGAGATGGCTCAGAGGTTAAGAGCACTGACTGCTCTTCCAGAGGTCCTGAGTTCAATTCCCAACAACCACATGGTGGCTCACAACCATCTGTAATGAGATCTCATGCCCTCTTCTGGCCTGCAGTCATATATGCTGTATACATAATAAATAAATAAATCTAAAAAAAAAAAAGAATTTTCAGTAAGGAGATGGAGATTCTGAAAAACACACCTGGATGCCCAGTAAATCACTCAAGAACACGGTAGAAAACCTCACCAGGTCAAGTGGAAGAGAGGCTGTCAGGGCTGGAAGCCAAGGCTGGTGTGTAACCACGCTCGGAAAGTAGTAACAGAAAGAAGGCAGAATAAACAACATACAAAATCAACAATTAAGCCAGGTACAGTGGCATTTGCCATTCTTCCCAGCATTTGGGAGGCACAGGTAGGCTGATATCTGTATGTTAGTGGCCTGCCTGGTTTACATAACAAGCTTCAGGCCAGCCAGGGCTACATGGTAAGACCTTGTCTCACTCAACAAAACAAACAAACAAAAATGTCTTAGTCACTGTTGTGTTGCCGTGAAGAGACCCCATGACTAAGATGACCCTTACAAAAGAGAACGTTGAATTGGGTGCTTGTTTCCAGCTCCAGAGGCTTAGTCCATTATCGTCATGGCAGGGAACACGGAGGCATTGCAGGCAGGCAGGGTGCCGGAGAAGGAGTTGAGAGCTACATCCTGGTCTGCAGGCAGAGAGAAAGGACAGCACTGGGCCTGGCTTGGGCTTTCGAAACCTCAAACACCACTCCTTGTGACACACTTCCTCTAACAAGGCCACACCTACTCCAGGGCCACAGTCATCCTTCTCAAGCAGTGCCACTCCCTGATGACTAAGCATTCAAATATATGAGCCTATAGGGGCCGTTCTTATTCAAACCACAAAAACAAAAAACAAACCCCAAAGCAAAATCAACTATTAAAAAATGAAATGATGGCAGAAAGAGGTACAAAGTGACTGACTGAAAACTTATTCAGTAATAACATAACAGATACTCTCCCCTCCACACAAAGTCCTGGGGAAAATATGGACATCCAGGCATTTAGAACCCTAAATAATTTGATCAAAATAGAACTGTCTACCCCCCATCACAGGTAGACTGCCATAAGTAAAGAGCAAAGAAAATAATATAGGGAGCAAAGTTTGTTGGCCGGAGGGACTGATGAACTCTGGGATCTCTCCCTTCCCAGTGCAAGTGACCTGAGCCACGGTGTAAGACAGAGTCTCAGAAATCAGCGCTGTGCTCTCAGTAACAGCCCAGGCCCTTGTCTCCTAGGTGACTCCAGAGCCTATCAGTTTGACCATCAATGGTAGTAACCATCACAACACCTCCAGTAATGACTGGATAGGAATGGTCTCCATTCTCCAATTGAAAGACACAGATTAGCAGTTTGGATTAAAAGCAGGATTCATCTTAGGTATTGCCTCCAAGAAGCACGTCTATCAAAGACAGAAACAACCTTAATATGAAAGGATAAAAAAAGGTATTCCAAGCAACTGGAGCTAGGAAACAAGCAGGTTTGTGCCTCCTAATTATTAGAATATTTAATTATTAGAAGATACAATTATTAGAAGATCTAATTATTAACATTAGAATCTAATATCTGACAAAAATATTAGAAGAGTTCAATATTAGAAGAGCCATCAGTTACCTCATGCTGATAAAGGAATCAGTGTATCAAGAGAACATTACAATTTAAACACATGAACACTGACCACAGGGCCATCCAGTTTCATAGAACAGTGCTGGTAGATGTAAAGACACACACAGATTAACCCCAGCACAATACAGTGATGTCATTCATGGGTGAGTGACATCAGTACCCTGCTTTCACTGGATGCTACTTAGGTCATTTGGTAATAAAAAATAGGTAGCTGAAGTAAACAGATCGAATGGATTCAGCTGATCTCTTCAGAACATTCCACCCAAACACAGCAGAGTACACGTACTTCTCAGCAGCTCATGGATCTTTCTCTAAAATAGATCATACAATAGACTACAAAGGAAGTCATATTTGTTGTATTCTCTCTGACAATGAAATAAATCTAGAAACCAACAACAGTAAGAGAAATTACAGGTCATGTATACATCCTTAAAGAGTGAGCAGCACCCGACTGGATGATGACTGGATCATCAAAATCCAGAAGGGATAATAAACCCTAGAGTCAAGTGTGAGTAAGAATCTACAGAACCTGTGGGCTATAACAGAAGCAGTTCCAAGAGGAAACATTGCGGCCAGTTAGATGGCTGTGTAGGTAAAGACACTTGCTGCTAAACCTGATGACCTGAGTTCGACCCCTGGGATTCATAGGATGAGAGGAGAGAACTGGATCCTGGCAAGCTATCCTCTAACCTCTGTACACAAACTGTGGCATGTGCATGCACATACACACTAATAATAACGCATGTTATTTTATTTTAAAAAGAAGGGACTTTATGTAGTTGCCTACGTTAAAAAAATTAGAGCTCAAATAAATAATTCAGTGATGAGCTGCAGGCATTGGAAAAACAGGAACAAGCCAGATCCAAAATCAGCAGGCAAAAAAAAAAAAAAAAAAAAAAAAAAAAAAAAATCAAGATCAAAGTAGAAGAAATTAAAGAAATAGAAATGAAGAAATAATATAAACCAAAGAGTTAGCTCTTTGAAAAGTAAGATTAGTAAACTCTTAGCCAAATTTACTAAAGTACATAAAAGTAGGGATTAAAAAGCAGGCATTGTAACAGATAACAATGAAATTCAGAAAGTCAGAGAAAGAGTGGAAAAAAGCAATGAGATCAAAGAAGTGATAATAACAGTAAAAATTCCCAATTAGGAAAACCCCCAGCCAGGGTTGATTTGCTGCTGAATTCTACCAAACCTTAAATGTATTTATTTAGTGTGTGTGTGTGTATCTATATCTACATATAGATATAGATATATAGAGTATGCATACATACACACACATATATTTATAGGTGTGTATGTATGTATGTTTGTCCTGTGAAAGTATTCAAAAAGCTGAGCAGAAAGATTAAAAAAAAAGGGGGGGGGGAGAGATGGCTCAGCAGTTAAGAGCACTGACTGTTCTTCCAGAGGACCCAGGTTCTGTTCCCAGCACCCACATGGCAGCTCACAACTGTCTGTGACTCCTGTTCTAGGGGATCCAACACTTTCACAGACATACATGCAGGCAAAACACCAGTCTTTTAAAAGATAAAAAACGGTGGAATTTGGCAAGAAAAGGAGTGTAGCAAGCTCAAAATTGTGACCGAAGTGGGTGTTAAAAAGAAGCTCTGATTCTTTTTTTCTTTTTTACGGGTTCATCCTTTTATTGGGTATGTTAACAAAAGAGTTTTAGTCAAAAAGACCAAAGCCCATGTTGTCATCAGACTCTTCAGATTCTTCCTTCTTTGCTTCCACTTTCTTCTCAGCTGGGGCAGCGGCAGTCGAGGGGGCAGGACCGCCCGCTGGCGTGGCTCCAGCTGCTGGAGCAGGCCCACCAGCCCCTACATTGCAGATGAGGCTCCCAATGTTGACATTGGCCAGGGCCTTTGCAAACAGGCCAGGCCAGGAAGGTTCAACATTGACACCAGCAGCTTTAGTGAGGGCATTGATCTTGTCCTCCGTGACCGTCACCTCGTCGTCGTGCAGGATGAGGGTGGAGTAGATGCAGGCGAGCTTGGACACGGAGGCCATGTTGCTGCGGACTGCCGGCACGGTGCTAGTCGCCGGATAAAGTGAGGGCCTCACCCCAACACCACCTTAGCTTCCTCAGAAGAACCGAGCACCTTGGTGGCAGCTGAGGAAAGGTTCTTTTTTTCTTTTCTTTTCTTTCTTTCTTTCTTTTTCTTTCTTTCTTTCTTTCTTTCTTTCTTTCTTTCTTTCTTTCTTTCTTTCTTTCTTTCTTTCTTTCTTTCTTTCTTTCTTTCTTTCTTTTTTTTTTTTTCCCCCTGAGACAGGGTTTCTCTCTGTAGCTTTGGAGCCTGTCCTGGATCTCACTCTGTAGCCCAGGCTGGCTTTGAACTCACAAAGATCCACCTGGCTCTGCCTCCCGAGTGCTGGGATTAAAGGCATGCGCCACCACCGCCTAGCCAGCTTTTCTTAACTTACATTACCCCATCTATCTTTTGCCTCTGGGCTTTTCCCGTTCTCTTACTCTTACTCCATGGCTGGCTGTGTAGCTGGGTGGCTGGCCCCTGATGTCCTCCTCCTTCTCTGGCTCCTGGATCTCTCCTCTCAAGTTTCCCCTTCTATTTATTCTCTCTGCCTGCTGGCCCTGCCTATCCTTTCTCTTGCCTTGCTATTGGCCATCCAGATCTTGATTAGACCATTGGGTGTTTTACACAGGCACAGTAACCCAGCTTCACAGAGTTAAACAAATGCAACATAAGCAAATAAAATAATATTCTACTACAGAGACTGATGCAAATTAAAACTGCACTGAGACTCCAGTCAATGGCATCCGTTAAGAAAACAGGAAGTCTAGTGGGACAGCAGGGGACGTGCTCACTGCTGGGGGGAGTGGAAACTAGTCTACCTACTATGGAATCCAGTATGGAGGTTCCTCAGAAAAACTAAAGGAAGTGGCACCATGAGCCAGCTCCTGGATGTTTATGCGGAGGACTTCAACACATCATGGAGCTGTTTCAACACTGACGTTTATTGCAACCCAGTTTACGGTAGCCAAGTTATGGAACCAAGTCAGGCTCCTAACAACAGAGGGATGGATAATAAAAATGTGCTGTCTGAACGTGATTGAATCTTCTTCAGCCACAGTGAACAGCGAAGTTATGCCATTTGCAGGAGAGAGATGCAAGTGGAGATGGCCACGTTAAGGAAATTAATCCAGCTTCTGATAGGTGAATGTCCTGTATGTGTATATAATATGAAGGTAAGGCAAAACTCTCTGGAGGAATGAAGGGGGCTGAAAGGAAGGCAGGTGTGGTTTGAACAAGAATGGCCCCACAGGCTCATGTGTTTGAACACTTGGTCCCCAGTGGGTGGAACTGTTTGGGAAGGATTGGGAGGTGTGGCCTTGTTGGAGGTGTGTCACTGGGGGTGGGCTCTGTGGTTTAAAAAGCCCAGGCCATGTATCCACATTTTCATAGAAGTATGTACTATGTGACAAGCACGTCCCTTCCCATGTCTTTCTACCCTGCTGTCTTAGTTACCTTTCTAAAGCCGTGACAAAACACCATGACCAAGGCAACTTATAAAAGGAAGCGTTTAATTTGGGGCTCACAGTTCCAAATGGTTAAGAGTCCGTGATCATTATGTTGGGGGCACAGCAGCAGTCATGGCGCTGGAGTAGTAACTGAGAGTAAATATCCTTACACTCAAGTAGGAGGCACACAGAGCTAACCGGGGATGGCCGGGGAAGACAGCGACAGGTGGATGCCCAGAGGTAGCTGCCCAGATAGTTTAACCAATCACTGAGCTCTGAGTTCAGTGAGACACCCTGTCTTGAAAATATAGTGGAGATCAATAGAAGACACTCAGTGTCACCCTCTAGTCTCTTGTGCACATGTATGCACACATGGATGCATGGATGTGGGTGCCATTTTTTTTTAAAGTATCAAAGAACAAGCTAGAATAAACTAGCCAAATGTTCACAGTCATTTAAATTCAAGAACATCAACCCATCCTGAGGTTCCTGTCATCCTCCCTTTCCTTTTAGGTAAGTTAGAATATTTCTGCAGGTTAATTAAAATTAAAACATGGGATAGAACAACTCTTCCATAGACTTGCAGGATTCCAAAGGACTTCAAGACAGAAACTGGAATTGGTTCAATGGTAAATTTGCATAGGCAGGAAGGAGAATACCTTAGTCCATTCCTGCTGGTATAACAAAAGACCTGAGGCCCTGTCGTTACAAAGAACATAAATGTATTCCCCACACTCAGGCAGGTGTGATGTCTATGGAGGGTTGCTCCTGGCTCCAGAACAATGCTCACTGCTGCATGATCCTGGCAGGAAGTGGCCAGGCAAACCAGTAAAGTGCTACAAAGACCTTTTTGACAGAGGCCTTAATCAGGTCCCTAGGGAGGGCCCTCATGGCCCAGTTACCATGAAGATCCCAGCTAGCACCTACTGTCATCATTTCAACACCTGGAATTTAGAAGGGGACCCCATCAAACAATAGCAGAGAAACACACATTACCTGCCTGGTTCATGCCTATGGTTTTCTATCTGCCAGTCTCCTGGGGACTCTACCTGAAAACTCTCTAATCGGCCAGGGCTGCACATCTGGCCAGCAGCACAGCAGGAAGACAGATAAGAAGGTCCCCGCTCCTCCGTTCGTTGCCATGGTCCCTCCAGCAGAAGGAGGAGGCCCGTCCCTGGAAGGTCTTCAGCTTCCCCAGCCTTGGTCTCCTGGATACCTGGAATGTCCGGGACCTGTGACATCACCACCCGGAAGTATCTGGGTTCCTTTTCCTCGTGAGTAGGATTGTGTGCTTGTTGGCTGCTCTTCAGGAGAAGAGGATGATGGGAGTCAACTGCAAGCAACTGAGCTTCTCTCCTTTCCACTGCCTGTATTGTGTCTACCTCAGTCCCAAGATCTTCGAGGACCAGAGAGGCAAGGCATCCATCAAGACTCAAATCCCAGCATATCTTCTTCCATGAACGGATGGGCTGGAAGGATGCTGGAGGACTGGGTGAATTACAGGGTGTATGCCAGGACAAGCAGATCCAGATGGTCCTTGAAGAGCATGGCCTATGGCTCTGCAGTTCCCGGGTCCTGAAGCTTGGAGCTCAGGGACTAAAGGTTCCAGGAGCTCGGGCCCCTCCCCCCTCTAGTATTTCTTTGCTTTGGCTCCTGTCTCACTCCCTGAAAGGTCGTCACAAGACAGAGCGTCTGGCCACATTCTCTGTCATCTTCCCCAAGTTCTTCCTCTTGTCCATCAGGACTGTGCAAAATCCCCAAGTGGTCCTTCTGTTTGGCTCGTCTGTGCTCCATTCTTTCCCTGGACAAATCCAGCACCCGGCAAGGGCATACAGAATGCATCAGGTCCCCGGCATCAGTTGATGGACCTTAATGATAGCTTCAGACCTAGTGAGACGTGAAGTAATCCTGGATGCAGGGCCAACCATACCTCCGTGACCCAGAGGACCCATTGTGGTGTGCCCCCAAGGTTCTTGGGCACTTTGCTCTTTATTGCTTATATGGGGTCCGGAGAGCACTTGCCTGTTTTAATATTCTTCCTCTCCCAAATGTCTTTTAATTCGGTGTCAGTTTGCTGTAGTTTGGCCTCATGGACGTTGTCATCCAGGAATTCTTCACATGTGAGTGTGTAGGTTGGTTGCTCCATAATCTAACAGACAGTTGTTTGGAAATGATACCCTTGGACCAGGCTTTCCTTTAGATTAAAAATGTTTTGTTTGTAGAGGAGCTTTAGGTTACTTAAATTGGCAGCTTCTGTTACCTCTTCATGATCTTTAGGAAAACTGGAATGTTGCTGAAGAAGGTTGATGCCATGTGGTGGGATTGCTCTCCACCTGAAGTGTTCTTTATTTTGAAGTTCAGTGGTTTCATTGGGTTTTAACTTGGCATTTTTCCTCATAAGTTTTCCTATGGATGACATGTGTATGACCCAAGAAGTCAGAGCACACTGTAGCTCCAGAAGCTTTTCTTACCCGTGTCCTCGTAGGGACTGTCAGTGGTGTCTGCTTGGTTCTTGACCCAGGGACACCAGTGCTCCTTGGGCTGGAGGGTCTTGGTCTTCATTGTTTACCAACCTTTCTCTGATGAATAATCATTGCGGCAAAGCCACTCAGTTTCCAGGAACAGCTAGTGTGTCTATTGTTTTCTCTCGCTTTGTAATATCATAAGGCCCTTGTTTTGTCTTAATCATTGTATTAGTCCACTTTTCGTTACTGTAATGAAATACTTGAGGCAGGACACCTTTACAAAGAGTTTTAGAAGCTGTAAGCCCAATAAGCAATGTGCAGGCTTTGGTGGGGGACCCATGGCAGATGCAGGAGTGCAAGGCCATATCTCAGAACAGGAAGTAAAGGTGGCACAGGTTTTTCTAACCATCCTCAGAGGATGGCTAGCCAGAGTTTCCCAGGAAACACCTGCCCCATGATCCAAGGGGTACCCCCAGGCCCCTCCTCTGAAGGTTTCCCAGTGTATCAGCACACCATCATGCAAACCAGCTTCAAGCACAGCCACTAGCAGTTACCCTGTGTACAGTTCTATACTGTATGTATGTATGTATGTATGTATGTATGTATGTATGTATGCATGCATGCATGTATGGACACAGGGTTTACCCTAGGTGGCCCTGACTGGCCTATGAACTCCATGTAGGTTGTCTGGCATTCTTTTTTCTTTGCCTGGCATTTGCCTTTTCCTAATATTCTTTTTCTCTGTCATCATGTTTCCTAGTTTGATTTCTGTTGATGTGGTAAAATATTGTAGCTAGAGTTTTCCTGCCTTGCCCACAGTCAGGACAAATCTTTGTCACCCACCAGTCCCACAGCCGCTCAGACCGAACCAAGTAAACACAGAGACTTATATTGCTTACAAACTGTACGGCCATGGCAGGCTTCTTGCTAACTGTTCTTATAGCTTAAATTAATCCATTTCCATAAATCTATACCTTGCCACATGGCTGGTGGCTTACCGGCGTCTTCACATGCTGCTTGTCCTGGCGGCGGCTGGCAGTGTCTCCCTCTGCCTTCTACTTCCCAAAATTCTCCTCTCTCCTTGTCCTACCTACTTCCTGCTTGGTCACTGGCCAATCAGTGTTTTATTTATTGACCAATCAGAGCAATTTGACATACAGACCATCCCACAGCAAAATACCATGCCAAAAGCTACATGGGGGAGGAAGGGGTTAACTTTGGCTCATATTTCCAGGTTCTCATGTGGGGAAGTCAAGGCAGCAGGACCTAAAAACAGACATACACGGTCTGGAGCAGAGAGAAATGAATGCGTACGTCTGTCTGCTTTGTGCTGCTCAGGTTCCCCACTCTGATATAGCCTAGGGGACGGTGCTGCCCACAGTGGGCAGAGTCTTCCCACATCAGTTAACTTTAGACAACTGCGCAGGCATGTCCACAGGCCAACCCAGTGCAGACAGCTCCTCACCGAAACAAGTCAAGCCAACCAGCACACCATGTCAGGATGTTTCTGCGACGTGTTCCGTCCCATCTCCTTCGCTCTTTGGGAGACTTCCCAGAGCATAAGCGACCACACAGTGCACCTCTGGTGTCCTTTAAATTTTACCTGATTCCTCTCCATGTCCCGTGCAGTTTGGAGCAATACCCAAAGACTAGCTTGTGGAACCCCCATCTTTTCCTGTAAGAAGATGGAATTGAGAAAGAAAGTAGAACAGGGGGAGCCACAGCGGGCTCACACTTCCTAGACCTCTCAATCCCGAGGACAGACCTTGGCGCTCAGAAAGCCTGCAAAGGAAAAATGGGATGTTTGAGCCAGTGGGAGGGGCCAAGGGTTGGCGGCAGGAATATCAACGATGCTCACGTTTCAGGGGAAGGGACAGCCAAAGGTCTGTCTGCTGTGGGAGGACACCCCCGACACCTTTCTGCATGCGGACGTGCGCTCATTCATGGGTCTTTGTTTCCTTTAGATGGAGTTTCCTGAGAGGCTCGGAGCTCCCTGTTGGCTGTAAATGTCCACGTAATGAAGTCCAAGGCACCGACATCTCCCTTTAACAGCTAGTAAGTGTGCCGGCTCAGTTAGGAACTTGACTATGAGCTGCAACTCCTTAGGACAGCGCAGGCTTACCCCGAACAAAATGTGCTGGTGTTTTAGGAACTCAGTTTGACTTTGCCACCTTCGGGGTTTTTTTTTTTTTTGGGGGGGGTTGTTTGTTTGTTTTTGTTTTTCTAGTTCTGTAGACCAGGCTGGCCTTAAACTCACAGAGATCTGCCTGCCTCTACCTCCCAAGTGCTGGGACTAAAGGTGTGGGCCACCACCACCTGGCTGCAGGTTCTGGTTTTTAATTTGTTGTTAAAGAAGAAATTCAGTAAGATTTAATAAAAAAACGTTTTTCTTTTCTGTTTTGAAATCATCCATTCAAGTGTGTGTGTGTGTGTGTGTGTGTGTGTGTGTGTGTGTGTGTGTGTTCCTCGGTTTCTCGTCTTGCCACTCAGGTCAGAGTACCCACACAGTCCACTGAGGATGATGAACTACTGAAGTGACTGTAGTCCTGCTCCGCTGTTTGGATTTTATTGCTGGGTACTCCCCCCCCGTCAGGCTTCAGTTCCACCTGGTTCCACTTGGTTTTCCACAAGACGTTGCTGCTCTGGCGTCAGTCAACAACGAAATCTGTTTGCTCATGAACTGTCTGCCCTCCACCTGACTTCAAACCCTAGGGAAGGGAATGCTCTGGTGACGTTGTCAGTAACTAGTCAGCAAGTGTCTCAGCCCCTGAGAACTTCCGTTCCACATGTCTGCTTCTGCTGCCCTCTGCCCTCTCAACCGTGGGTGCTGTCCTGCCTGTCTTTTTTTCTTAAGAAATTTTTTTATTCATTTTACATACCAACCACAGATCCCTCTCTCATTCCTCTCCTCGTTCCTCCCATTCCCCCCCCCCTCCACTCACCCCCTATCCCCTCTTCCCATGGGGAGTCAGCAAAGCCTGGTACATTTAGTTGAGGCAGGTCCAAGCCCCTCCCCCTTGCATCAAGGGTGAGCAAGGTGTCCCACCATAGGTAATGGGTTCCAAAAAGTCAGCTCATGCACCAGGGATAGATCCTGATCCCACTGCCTGGGGCCCCTCAAACAGACCCAGCCACACAACTGTCTCCCACATGCAGAGGGCCTAGTGTGGTCCCATGCAGGTTCCACAGCTGTCGGTCTAAAGTTCGTGAGTTCCTATGAGCTTGGTTCAGTTGTCTCTGTAGATTTCCCCATCATGATCTTGACCCTCCTTGGTCCTGGCTGGTCTTATGTCCACTTGACACAAGCTGGAGTCATTGGCAAAGAGGGAGCCCTAGCTATGACAGGTTTGTACCAGGCCACTGGGGTGTTGCTGTGACAGACATGACCAGTTGTCTTGGGGAGGACTGTGGAAGGACTTGGGGCAAGAAAGGCATTGACTGTTGAGAGTTCAATGGGCTGATTTGTAGGAGCTTGGAAAAATAAGAAGAAGGTTGAGAGCGGTGCAGACTATGGAGACCTGGCTCGTGAAGTTTCAGAGGGAAGCAAAGACTACCAGACCATTTGTGTGAATAATCTATAGTGTTTGGTCAGCTGGGGCTGAAGAATCAGCAGTGACTAAGAAGAGGCCAGCATCACTCAGGTGAAATCTTCTGGAATATTTCCTGAGAGTCCACACACAGAAGCTGCGTTCTCTACAGCTTAGCCAGCTGGATGTGGCTCTTCTCTGAGATCTATAGCTTAACTGTGTTGGCCAAGGTTGTACCTTGCGCTGCAGCTGAACTTGGTAGTGTAAGAGTCACCCAGGTGGTCCTGGTTTTGAAGGTGTGAAGGGTCATGGAGAGCAGCTGAGGCTTGGCACTGTGTGGCAGGGTTGGTGTCCCTGAAGAGAACTGAGGAGAGGCTATTGGTCAAAGTACAGCCCAGTTGCAGCAGAGGACACCAGCATTTTGGAGATGCCATGACCATGGGGTGACCACCGAGAACAGCATTGGTGGAGTCAGCTGGAGCCTTTGAGACAATCTGTGTGTGCTGCAGAGGGCGGAGCTGGAGAAGTGACCCAAGCCCTTTGGAGGAGCCCAGAAGATCTTGAATGAATCCCTGACATTGAACATTGAGTTTTTTACGCTTTTGGAGTTGGGTTTTTCTTTGATAAGATTGTGACTGTGCCCTGGTTCTTCCTTCTTGAAACGAGAACGTAATTTATTTTTTATTTTACAGGAGCCCACAATTGGGAGGCTGAATTTTTAAAGAGATTTTTTTAGCTTTTAAAAGAGGTGATGGATTTTAAAAATGACTGAATTTTTTAACATGTTTCAATTTGTAAAGACTGTGATTTTTTTTAAGTTTGTAAAAATGTTTTATGTTGGGATGTTGATGTTAGCGGCTCATCTTGGGGATGAACGAGAAAGGGACAAGGGGAAGATTGAGGCTTCACAGTGCTTGTGTGTCGAGCTGACAAGGGTCTAGTCGTTCTGTCTAGTTTTATGTCCACCTGACATACGCTGGAGTCATCTGAGCATAAGGAACCTCAGCTGAGAAAACGCCTCCATAAGATCCAGCTGTAAGGCATTTTCTTAATTAGTGACTGATGGGGGAGGGCCCAGCCCATGGTGGGTGGAGCCATCCCTGGGCTGGTGGTCCTGGGTTCCATAAGAAAGCAGACTGAACAAGCCTTATGAGGAGCAAGCCAGTAAGCAGCATTCCTGCCTCAGCTCCTGCCTCCAGGATCCCGCCCTGACTTCCCTCAGTGATGAACTGTTACCTGGAAGTATAAGCTGAAATGAACTCTTTTGCTTTGGTCATAGCAATGGTAACCCTAACTGAGACGGATGCTGAGTTCACAGAGGAGCTGCTGTCCGGTGTACTGTTTGTGCGTCACCGGGTCCTGCTCCTGACGTGTTTGTCCTTTCCGGAGTGGGACCCAGCAGGGATTCAGAGGCCAACACGAGAAAGGTGGTCAGGGCTGGAGAGGGGAGGCAGCTTCACAGCTTAGCCAGCTGGATGTGGCTCTTCTCTGAGACCTGTAGCTCAGCTGTGTGACCAGCCTTCAGGTTCCTGCCTGTAAAATGGTGGGCATTCCTGCTTCTGTGGGTCGAATGTGTGTCCAGTCATCAGACTCGTGCGTTGTGTCCTCATCCCCCAAACACTCCCAGGCAGCAGTTCTTGGGAAGTAGGACTTTCAGGAGGCAGTTAAGGCTGAGGGGGCCCTAATCCACAGCATTGGAGTTTTAGACTCTTAAGAGCTGGTTCTCAACCTTCCCAATGCTGTGACCCTTGAATATAGTTCCTCGTGTTGTTATGACCCCCCAACCATAAGATTATTTTCACCAGGAAGCAGAGGCAGGCCGATCTCTGTGAGTTCAAGGCCAGCCTGGTCTACAGAGAGCGTTCAAGGACAGGCACCAAAACACCACAGAGAAACCCTGTCTTTAAAAACAAAAAAAAAAAAAAAAAAAAAAAAGGGTTGGGGATTTAGCTCAGTGGTAGGCCCTGGGTTTTTTGTTGTTGTTGTTTTGTTTTTTTTGAGACAGGTTTTTCTGTGTAGTCCTGGCTGTCCTGAAACTCACTCTGTAGACCAGGCTGGCCTTGAACTCACAGAGATCTGCCTGCCTCTGCCTCCCAAGTGCTGGGATTAAAGATGTGCCTGGCTAAAACCCACAATTCTTACTACTTTGTTAAAATTTAAACCTTTGTTAAATGCATAAACTTTGGATTATAAATATTCATGTTTTTTATATTGAGACTGAAATTGAAACATCTTGAGAATGGACCTTTATTTCATGGAAGATAGCAATGACAAGCATTGCCCATTAGCAGACCTTGGGTTATTGTGAAATTCATTTTGACCTCATGATCTTCTGAGGCTGGAGTATTAAGGACGATGAAGGACCAATTCTGTAGAGTGACCCTTACTTGCCTGGTTTTATAGTATCTGAATCATGGGGTGTGCTGGGAACTGTGTGAGGATCTCGGCTTGGCTCTCTACACACTTTGAAGTGCTGTCTCCTCCGTGAATTGTTTCACCACCATTGTGTTTAGGATCTTAGTTTTCACAGTCACTCCAGGGTCAAGAGCACAGGAATCTATAACCCAGGATGGAACCCAGAGGGTCCAGTCCCAGCCTTCGAGTCCGGTGGGGCCAGGACAGGTCTGAATACAGTCCATCGCAAAGGCACGTATGTGCTTAAAGCATTAGGAAGTTCCTTTATGACTATTTCTGTAACTTCAGTGTTCTCAAACGTGAAGTCTGTAGATCACAATGTCACAAAAATAATCTCTTTTTCTCCCCCCCCCCCCCCCCCCCCCCCCCCCCCCCCCCCCCCCCGCCCAGCCGAAGACCGAACCCAGGGCCTTGCGCTTGTTAGGCAGGCACTCTACCACTGAGCTAAATCCCTAAACCCAAAAATAATCTCTAGATTATTGGACACCTAGACTTAATAGTAGTTCAGAGAAGACACAAGGTTGGATTTCAGTGCTTGTCGGCCCTGTGTTCATCCCTCAAGAACCTTGCTGAGCTTTACGATCTTACCTCAGTCCTAGCTTCCTCTCCCGGGTGGTGTCTGCTCCGCCCTGCCTTCGGCAAGATCTCGGCCTCCTTCATTTTACTGCAGTCCTCTTTCCCCCGGAGGCCTCCTCTTCCTGTCCTCTGAACCCCACCTTCTTTTAGGTTCGGAATGCTCGCTTGCCCATCTGTGTTCACAGTTGAGTTCAGTTTCTCTCTCCTGAGGACCCTGTGATGGTGGTGACCTGGGTTGAAAGTCCCCTCCCTGGCTCACCATATTGAACTAGAATCCCTGAACAACTTACTGTCCCAACAGCAGCCTCAGGCAAGCTGTTGGAGGTCTGGGCCTTTGGGAACGTAGATGGCTTCCTGCCTTGACCCAGGGTTGTGTGAGGATCTGCTAGCAGTATTGCAGAAGTGAAGATGTCCCTCCAAATGAAAACAAGAGGTTTCTTTAGAGCTTGCCATGACTGTACTGTCGGATATCATGGCTTGAGACTGGCAGAGATTCAAGGCAGGCAGAGGGGTGGGGGAAGTCGGGGTAGGGAGAGGAACCAGGGGTAGAGCTGTTGGCGAGGGGTGTTGGGGGTGGGTCAGTGCCAACGCGGCTCTCATGCAGTTGGCAGGGAGCCCATTGGCCCTGGCTGGCCTGGGGGTGGAAGCTGTGGGCTGTGACGTCCGGGCAGCTCCGGGTGCATTGTTGTAGAAGTTGTTCTTGAGAGCATGGCTTCCGGGTGGGTCGCTGTGGCCAGGACACTGGTCGTCTACACACATGGCCACAGATTTATGTAAAAGTTCGTTTGAATGTACGGTCTGGCCATCGTTGCCTGTATGTGGTTTCTCCACGTGATTTTAGGCTCACGTCCATGTGGCTAAGCTGTTTGATATTTCACAGTGTTTTACCTGAACTAAGCAGACATGCCCAGAAATGGCCTTGAGAAAGCAGCAGCTGTCCCCATTTAGAGATTTCCCCTCAGGCAGCTGCCCGGAAGGTGGGAGGCGGGGCTGGCCGCACAGTGCTGCTGTCCCCACCCGACTGGTGGCCCTGAGCAGGTGGGGGAGGGAAGGCTGGCCAGGATTAGCACTCCGGGAACTCGTTGCTCACTGTCCATTTTTATATTCACAGTCACAGAATTGGGAAGGCATTTTTTTCTCATCACTCCTCGACCCCCCCAGACAGAGTTTCTCTGTGCAACCGCCCTGGCTGTTCTAGAACTCACTCTGTAGACCAGGCTGGCCTTGAATCCACAGATACCTGCCTGCCTCTGCCTCCCTAAAGCTGGGATTAAAGGCATTCTCCTCATAAACTGTTCTTTGAAAACTTCTGTGGCTAAGACATGGTAATTTTCCTTGACACCTAGCTCTAGACCTGTAACTCCAGCTCCAGGGGATCTGACGCCCTGTCCTGGTTCATGCATGTGCGCACACATACACACAAAATTTTTTTAAAAAAATTAAATAAATAAACCTTGAAAATACTTCTGTGTAGGAAAGCCTATGAGCAGTCCCCTGGGCTCCTAGGTCTTCTCCTTCACACTCCTCCTGAATCATGTCCTTGTCGTCTGAGCCTGGGCTCTAGACCTCACCTGCCTGCACTGAAAAGCCCCCGTTTCCACCTCTCGTTGCTGAGAGACAGTCTTGTGCTGACAGTGTTTGGTGGGGTCCTCAGCTGAGCCTGGGGTGTTGGGATAGATGTTTCTGGATAGTTATCAAAGAGGTTTTAACCACTTCTCCTTCGTCTTTGCCACAGGAAAAGCGAGCCGATTCACTCCCCGATTGGACTCATTAGATCTTAACCCCAGCCTCTGAAGAGTTCTAAAGCATCCTTGACCTGGCTTCTGCAGATGTTGGGTAGGTTTTGCTCCTTGCCATAGAGTCCTGCTCCCCGCTTTCTCCCCATGTACACACATGATTTTATTTGCACTGAAATGTGATTTTATTTGTATGTTAATAAATAAAGTTGCTTGGGGGTCAGAGCTAATAGCAAGCCATCGCAGAAGCTGGGCGGTGGTGGTGCACGCCTTTAATCCCAGCACTTGGTAGAAGAGCTAGGTAGATCTCTGTGTGTTCAAGGATACAGGCAGCATGGAGACACACGCCTTTAATCTCAATACCATAGAAGACCTGGAGGACTGTACAAACAGGCAGTGACGAGGCAGTCATGTATTTGGGTTTACAACCAATGAGAAGGCAGAACAGAAAGACTATATAAAGACAAACACACAGGAAGTAGGTCTTTTTCGGAGAGGTCTCTTGGCTGAAGAGGCTAGCTGCAGCAGGCGGTAAGGCTCTTAGCTCTGATCTCTTGGTTTTCTTCTTTGCATTGGTTCTGTGTTTCTTATTTAATAAGACGGTTGGTTACATCTACACTTGACCTCTCCGGCTTCACTAGGAAGCACAGCTCCCCTGAGTAAAATAATTGATTCTGACATCTGAGAGGTACTGATGACAGAGGCTCTAGAACAAATCATTAACTAAACCAAGTGTATTACAAGAAATCCACAGAGTCTGCTTAAAGGGTAAAGGAATTTATTAGGGAGAAAAGTCACTACAGCATGGGAGATTTAGCATAGGGTCCTGGAAGAGCAGTCTCACGCTGTTCTTCCGCCAGGTCCGTCTCAGCATCCAAGCCCCCGAGGGAGAGAAGGGAGAGGCGTAGTGCGCTCAGGTCTTAAGGGTAGCCTGGAGCCACACCCCAGGGGCAGGTATCTCAAGGTCATAGGTAGGTAGGACAGTTACCTGCTACGTCTCTAGGGGCAGTGCTTTAAAGTCATAGAACAGCTATCCCTACACAAGGGAGTTTAAATCGATCATCTTACACACACACACACACACACACACACACACACACTGCCCCCTTTGTGTCTACGGGTGTTTTGTCTGCACGTGTACCAGTGCACCGCGCACATGCGTGCGTGCGTGCAGTGACCTTGGAGGCCAGAAGAGGGCATTGGATCCTCTGGGACTGGAGGGACAGATGGTTGTGAGCCACAGTGTGGGTGCGGGGAATCCAACCCAGTCCTCAGGAAGAGCAGCCAGTGTTCTTGACTGCTGAGCCATCTCTCCAGCCCAGATGGAAAATTGACTTTTAAGAAGTTTATCTCAACTAGCTTCTTGACTATTCAAATTTTAGTTCTGTGTATGAAATTTTTAATCAGATGATGAACACACACTGCTCCTGGAGTCCCCCAGACATGGCCAACGCAAGCTTTGATGGTGCAGGTAAACCTTCGTTTGTGGCCTACTGTGAAAATATCTGTGTTAGTTATTTAGCTGCGTTGTGTTCTTACCCTGCAAGGAAGTGTCACGAAACATGACAGAATCCGCTTATAGAGTTTATTAGAGATAAAGGGACAGAGAGTGCAGGCCTGTGGGAGAGACACGTGCGTGGAGAAGAGGGAGAGGAGAGAGAACTGGGAATATGGCGCTCCGCTTTAAACACCAGCTGGGGGCGTGGCCAGGTCACGTCACTACTCCACACGTGTGCGTAGATCACATGGTCACGTTGCACGCTTACGTAGCCATGTAACATCACGGATTCTGGTCACGCGAGATGCCTTGGCCGGAACTTGCTAGGCGGAGGTGTCCGGCCTGACCGGAATTGGCTAGGCGGAAGTGTCCGCCTGGTAAATGCGACCGTGGGGGGGGCGTGTTGTGAACCCTTCAATCTGCACACATGGAAGTCAGCAGACTCCTAGACACTGTTGCTGAGAGCTAAGTGTGTCCATTGTCTCTGTTGTGCTCAGGTCGCAAGACCCCCAAGCAAGACCACCACAGAGCCAATGTCCCATGCAAGCACATGGAGGTTTTTAATAACAAAACAAGCAAGCTTGGTCCACGTCCAACATCTGACACAGCGGGTGGAGGTTTATATAGGAAAGGTTTACATGCAGCTTGGGATTGGACGAGGGGGCTGGGGTGAGGCAGTTCTTTGAAGTTACTGGCTGGACTATAAGCAAGAGGTCACTGATGGCTAACAGGACTCAGGGTTTCTACAGAGACATAAATTCTTGTTCCCTATGCCCTGCTTTTGTTGACACATTTAGATTTATTCTTCTAGTCCTACTCTCCTCTGAGGTCAACTTCGGTCAGTTGAGTCCATCACTCCTCATATCTTGTTTTGCCAAGTCCCAGATGCATAGATTTGTTGTCCTAGCCTAATACGTTCAACTTTTGGTCACTTCTAAAACTGCTGGTCAGCAAATACCTTTGGAGGAGGGGAGGGGGAAGTGTCTTTCAAGATGGCTACTGATTTTTCCCTTTTAGTCTCCACCTAGCATGCCTCTCAGAAGGCTATGCCGTGATGAGCAAGCCTCAGCTCTCTCTCAGAAGGCTATGCCGTGAGCAAGCCTCAGGCCTCTCTAGGCGAGGCTGAACGAATATTTCAGACTCGGGCTCTGTTAACAGAGAGATCTCCTATTGCTCCAGTTGGATTTGTCATCTCTGACTCAGTCCTACTCACTCAGACTCTCTGTACCACACCTGCAGCTGTCCCATCCGAGTGTCGCCTCGCTGAATGACTAACCCTGCATCCATGTAGCTTTGTGCAGAGCGAAGCCTTGGCTGGCCTCGTGATAGGGTGACGAAGCTCTCCTCTGCCCCAGGCCGTGTCTAGTTCTGACATTCCTTCCCTCCCTCCCTCCCTTTCTTTTTTTTCTGTTGTTTTTCTAAAGTCAGGGACTCATGTAACCCAGACTGGTCCCAAACTTGCTATATAGCCAAGGCTGGTTTTGAATTTCCAATTCTTCTGCTTCTCCTTCCCAAATCTTGGGATCACCGGTGGCACTTCCATGTGCAGCCCCCGTTCTGGCCTTTCCGTAGGGACTATGGTGACGGAGACACCTGCCCACAGGAGACTGGCAGACACCCCCTGATCTGACTCTCGGATGTGAACGCAGGTCCTCTGGCAGGCAGAGGGCCCAGCTGTCCCCAGTCCTGATCTGAACCCGCGGAGACATCCTGACACCTGTTGTTTCACTTTAAAGCTCTGGCTGTGCCCGGAGATGAGACAGTGCCCGGCACTGCAATCGGTCGGAGAACACTGGGCTGCCCAGAGGCCTGGCCCGTTTGTTTTCTTGCATTTTTGGTGGGGGTTGTTTGTTTGTTTTTCGAGACAGGGTTTCTCTGTGTAGCTTTGCGCCTTTCCTGGAACTCACTTGGTAGTCCAGGCTGGCTTCGAACTCACAGAGATCCGCCTGGCTCTGCCTCCTGAGTGCTGGGATAAAGGCGTACACTACCACTGCCCGGCTGTCTTGCATTTTTTAAATGTTATTTTTAAGCTACATGGCACTGGGCTCCACTGTCTATGACATTTCCATATATGCAGCCCTGTTCTTATTTCCCCTCCCTCACGGCAGCTCTTCCCCTTGGGTAAACCAATGACCCCAGGCCTTACAGGCCTCACTGAGGCTGGGGCAACTCCTAGACATTGGTGCTGCAGAGAATCAGGGGCACCCCAAATTCTTCCCAGCTACCCCACTTCATCTGTGGCCTGCTTTGCTGAGATGGAGAACAGTCCAGGCAGAGCCAGGGAAGCACTGGGGTCTCTGGGTTGGTCTCTCTCTGCTTCCCTTCTAGTGATGTCTGAGGGTCCGTCATCTCCCAGTGCACACCCTTCCTTCCCCTCGCCCACAGACACACACACCCCTGCTCTGCAGCCCTGGCTTTGACCCCCATCGGATCCCTAGGCCTTCCCTCAGAGTGGGTGTTGGGAGTAGCCCAGACCCTGTCGTCTTGGGCTGGGGACCTTTGCCAGCTTCCCCTTGCCGGCTTACCTCATATCCTATTCATTAGTCCATCCCACGACCTAGGTAACGAACGGGTATTGGGGGTTCCTGGGCGTCTCCACTGCCTCCTTCCAGGAGTCTGATAAATGTAGGGAGGAATCGTCCCTAGTGAGCCCAGCTGGAGAACAGAACTTGTGAGAAACAATTCCCACTTCATGAGAGCACTTTGTAGGCCGGGCCTCTCTCTGCCTAGCCTGGCTGGTGTGCTGACTAAGCAGAGAACGGTTTATGACCCTAACATGGCTCTGCCTCCTTCTCCTGAGGTGTCTGGAGGGAACAACATTCCTTGCCATCCAGTCTTACTTCCCACACAGGGATGTGTGGGTTCATCCCTACACTTTACATCCTGTGGGGGGCCTCCCCCACTTTACCCTGGGCACTCTTGAGGAGAGAGGGATAAGAAAATATCAGGTAGAAAGAGAGACCTAGTTGATGAGAGGAAAGACAGAAACACAGGATAACTTCGGGAGGGCCTGGGTCAATATCCAACAGCCCAGGACTTTATTCAAAAGGGCTTTTTATAACAATGTCAAGGGGCAAGGCAAAAGACCTCCCCCTTGCTAGATACAGCCCAGTGTAGACTCTTAAACACCTGGTAACCACGCCCATGGTCAAATCAGCCCCTTATGCAACGCTGCTGGGTAAAGCAAGCTCATATTCTCCAACCTTGAGTAATTTGGGCCTCTGCAACGTCCCGTTTATTCAGGGCTTATCAGGTGCCGGGCCTTGCAGGCAAGCTTAGCTATGAGCAGCTTTCTATAAATTTCTGTAAATTTCCATTTGGGGGGTGGGTGGCTAAGCAGATCTTGGTTGCAGGGGAGAGAGGGATAGCCAGACCAGCAGGCATTTGCCGAGTCTGGTGTCCTTTGTCCCTCTGTACCTGGACCTAAGGCTCAAGGCACCTATGAAAATCCGATTCATTTATAACACGTTCAACCTGAGTCCTCCAGCCCCCCCCCCCCATGCAAACCCCCAGTCATGGGAAAACAGTCCTGGAGGGAGAGGTGGTTGCTGAGCTCAGGCTGGGACCTGCTCCAGCCTGTGCCACACTGTGCATAGGACAGTGGCTCCCAGGCTGGGACTCCACTTTATTTTATTTTTTAAACATTTTTCTTTATTTCTTTTTTTTTTAAAGATTTATTTTTGAATTTATTTTATTTATTATGTGTACAGTGTTCTGTCTGCATGTATGCCTGCAGGCCAGAAGAGGGCACCAGATCTTATTACAGATGGTTGTGAGCCACCATGTGGTTGCTGGGAATTGAACTCGGGACCCCTGGAAGAACAGCCAGTGCTTAACCGTTGAGCCGTCTCTCCAGCTCCGGGACTCCACTTTATAAAGTGGTAGTTTGTTCCACTTGGAGCGCAAATGCTGAGGCATGACTCTGTACCTGGTTTGCACAAGCAAGCAGCCACCATCTGTCCCATACAAGCCACAGCTACATAATGAGACCTTGTCTCAAAACAAACACAAGTCACTAGAGTGCTTGCTCTGAGTTCCATCCTTAGTGTGTGTGAAAGATAGCAAGAAGAGGGAGGGAGGAAGTTAGTTTTAGTTGGAGTTGCTCCCCCTGTTAAAGACCTGGCCTTGTTTGTCTGACTGAACTGCCATAGCTCATGTTCAAACACACACACACACACACACACACACACACGCACACGCACCCACCCACCCACCCACGCACGCACCAACGCTCGCACGGCACATAACATCTGTGGGAGGTTGGGTCTGTGTGGGGCGTTTACCCACCAACCCCCCAGCTCCCCAGAGTTTTCTTGAGTGTGAGCAGCAGGAATTATTAGACAGAAAGATTTATATTGCGGAGATAGAACATAAAGGACAGCCTCAAGAGTGGCTGGAACCTTTTCCAACGGACTGTCTCTGTCCCAGGGTTTTTAAAGAGATGCCAAGGGGTGGAGCAAAAGACCTCCTCCCCCAGCACAGCCAAGTGCAGACCATCTCAGACACCTGCGCTCAGGCCCGTGGTCCTGATCATTCTCTATTCGGACCTGCTGGGTAAAACCACGAGGAACCTGAAAACGGGCTCCCACAGGTCTGGTGCAGACTTTGCACCTCTCCAAAGCCCCTTGGGGTTGTGACTGTGCTCAGGCTTCCCTAGGAATTCCAATGAGGGGCACCTACAGGCCTGGTGCATGGGCTTGAGGGAGGGCACAGAGATGGGCTGAGAGCTGGGGCTGCCCACATGCTGACCCCTCCACACGTCAGGCAGGGGTCCTCACCATTCTCTGAAGGGCTTCAAATAGTCTGTCCCTCATGAAGTAAGTCACGGAACTGCAATCACAATTGTTGAAGCCAAAATGTTAAAGTTGTGGTTGACTTCAGAGTGTTTGAAAGTCTGTGAATGCACCCCTGGGGTGAGTCTATCTTTCTTCTAACATAAGACTCCAGCTCTGACACATGAGGGACACCAGAGAGGAAAAGAAAAGAGAAAGACTTGGAACAACTTACTTTCTGGAAGCTTCTCTAGTGCCTGTCCCATCCCAACCCCTTCCCAGACCCAGGAAGAAGTGAGATGCTGGCCACAGTGAAGGGCAAGCGCTCTGGCCGCAGCAGGTGTCTGAGGGAGGACACCAGAGCCGGTTAGTACTGGGACAGTGCGGTGTCAGGAACAGGTCTAGAATGTAAGACAACAACTCAGGACCCGGTGGACACCAGAGGCAGTGCGTGGGAGTGAAACACAGAGATGTTGGCCGGTTCCATCTCATGGCGGGGGTGGGGGGGGGGTGGGGGGTGGGCGGCAATGGGACCAATGGGAGCGGACAGCTGCGCTCCCTGCCTCCATTCCTCCAGAGGAGAAAGAGGCTCCTGGGTGTCTTCGGAAAGCGTGTGTGTTGTATGCATGTTTGAAATAGGGTCTCACTATGTATCTCTGGCTATCCTGGAACTCGCTCTGTAGCCCAGGCTGTCCTTGAACTCACAGAGATCGCCTGCCTCTGCCTCCCGAGTGCTGGGATTAAAGACATGCGCCACCACAGCCCAACTAAAATATTTTTAAAAATTCTTCTCAGTCAGGATTTTTTTGTAGCTTGCTTCTAAAGACAGACAAAGTAAGAGGAAAACAAAATGAAACAAACCTTTTTCTTCAGTATCAGGTCAACTCAGTGCCCAGACACAGAGCTGGGTTGAAAGAGCCCAGAGCAGATATCTCAGAGGAGAGCAGGCATGGAGCGCAGACCCACAGCCCCCTCCCTTGGGTTCTCCACACTGTGGCTTGAGAGTAAAGGTCAGTATCATTTTGGAGCATAGAATTCTTATTTCACTCTTTTCCTCATAAAGAGTTCAAGAACAGGAACTGGGCTTCACTTCCTGTCGATTCCCCTTCTTCCCACTGCGCTGTGCTTGGTTTCAGCCAAAGCCACAGGTGAGTGAGCTCGGCTCAGAGAGTGAGCTAGGCTGTTTTCTGTCTCATCTTTGAGTGTGATCTGTCAGGTGCACACTCCATCGCATCTAACCTCACCTGCCTACCCACCGACATTAAAGCGGGGTGTGCTAGCTCCTCTTCCGCACGGTCACATCTTGGCCCCTGTGGATGGGGTACCCCATCAGTGATCCCTCTGTCCCGACTGAGAGCCGCTTCCGTGAGAAGAGAACCTGTGAATGCCCGTGCAAAAGATGGCTGAGTGGTGCGACCCAGCAACACCTCCGGAAAACAGTCCGGTTATGTCTGCGTTCCAGAGCTTCTAGCAGAAAAGCTGGGATGAATGAATGGGCGTCCAAGGACACAGGGTAGTGTAAATCTGTGAGTGGTCACAGCTGAGGTTAGCTGGCTGTGCACGCCCACGGAGCTCGATTGTGCACTGACCGTAGGCTCAGGGGCGTGAGTGACATGTCAACAAGACTCACCCCCATAAATACGTATATATGTATACATAGGTATTCATGCACATGTATGTGCTCACAAACATGAATAAAGTGAATAGAAGTGGATGTGCTGCTTCTCATTAGCATCATTAACGAAGTGAAAAATAACCTCGGTGGCTGGGAACAGACACTAAATCCAACCAGACGAGTTAAATCTTCCGTACCCACTCCCGCTCTCTGTGATGGTGGTTGTGTCAATCATTTGCTAAACCACTGAGCCACGAAGAGGACTCATCCATCTCCCTCTCCTTTAGCTGGCTCCCGAGTCCCCGAAGCACGGGCTTTCCCAGCAGGCAAGGCCTCTTCTCCACGCTGGCTCTCAGCCCTGGCTGGAAGCTTCTATCTGGGACCATCTCAGCACGAGGTCTGGGTCCAGCATAGTCCCTCAGGGCCAGTGACGTGGTGTCTCCTCCTGGTCCAGCGTGTCTTGTGACACTCCTGCTGTGGAAGCACTTGAGCAGAGCTGGAAGGGACAGGCAGGTGACCTCTCTCCTGTCTCTCTTTTCTCATCTGTCTAACGAATACAGTGACAATAACCACGCAGTAATAATGCCTCAGAGTTCTGTGAGTGATAGGCACGTGTCACATGGGTGCAGCAGCTCACAGTGTGCTCAGTAGTGAGCCAAGGCTGCTGCTTATGGTTTCCTGCCTCAGAATTTAGACTACACGTGTTTGTCCCAGTACATAAGCATGTACATGCATATACACGCGTTTATACATTCCACATGTGCATATACTGCCACACAAACACCTTCAGACATTCACATCCATATACATGCACCACACATGTACATACACCACACCCATAAGCACAAATAGACACACACATACACACACACACACACACACACACACACACACACACACACACACACTGCCTCTGCTCCTGTCCCCAGCAAATTTCCCACATCCTTGAGGCCATCTCTTAGCAGCCCTTTATCCACAGCAAGAACTGAGCAGGGAAGTTACGGTTGCTCCAGGGATGGCGGTGGCCCCTTCCACACTGCACCAAAGCAATCCACGGAGGGAATCCTGGAAACGAGAGAAAGCAGGATCCAGATCTTGACGGCGGCACTGTGAATGTGGAACTGGAGATCCCGCCCAGCTGCCTTTGCCCACCGACACAGCCTGACCTTCCTTGAGGCCACTACCTTCCAGGGAGTGCCGGAGTTCCCTTCAGAGCCCACCAAAGGCTTGACTTTCTTCTATACCTGTAACTTGATTCCAGCCCAGCAGAACCAGCTCCCCCCAGGGTGGAAGGCTGACTTCCGGTTAAGGTAGAAGTCTGGGAACAAGTGCGGTGGGGGAGGGATCTGGCCAGGGTCCCTGCTGTGCCCACAGCACAGATGTTTGTGTAACTCTGAGAAACCTGCCAGGCCTTTCAGGGTACAAGGGTTCAAGCAGGAACATCTGGATTCTGGGCATGCTGTCGTGAGGTATGTCCACAAGGGACCACCACACGAACACTCTTAAATGCCGGCTGGTGACTGCATGGGGGGCTTGCCCAGACGATGCAGCCTTGAGCTGTATGTATATCCCTTTGTCTTTTATGCACAAAAGTCACGTCCTTGTTGCCACACTTCCGTTAGTACGAAAACAGAACTACACGAAGCCATAAAGCAAGGTTCCTCTATTTGGGCCTTTCCTGGAACTATGGACCAGGTCTTTGATGGATTAGGTCTTTGTTGCTGTTTTAGCAGGGGTGGAGAGTCCGCGGGGTTTATGAGGTCAGATGCCTCTGACATGGCGTCCGTTGTGCTGAGAGGCCTTTGAGTCTGTCACAGTGTGGGCAGAAGATGGCCGTGAGTTGGGGCCGGAACCACACAGGAGCCTGAGCCGGCAGGGCTGTCAGCAGCCACAGCCCTGATTCCCCTGGCGGCTTGAACTCTGCAGGACGCGTGGACGCAAACCTAGTCGGGCTCTCCTGCAGCCGCCTTACTGCCAACACAGCAGCGTCTGCTCTGCCGAGGCTGCAGCCAGGGGCCCCGGCTCCTCCTCGCGGCATCAGGATGCAGAGATCGAGGCAGAAGGGACAGACCGCCTGCTGGAGAGAAGCTGGGCTGCCCTGCTCCACACACCCCAGGATGGAGGCAGAAGGACAGAATTACGTGCTATGTGCACGCGTGTGCCTCGTGTGTGCCTGTGTGGCTGCTGGGGTGTGGAGAGGATACAGGGACTCTTGGAGGCGGGAATGTCCAGAGGTGGACAGAGAGGGTGGGCTGGGGTGCTTTTCATCAGGACACCTGCTGTCTCAGAGGAACCCATGGGAGGACAGACCAGGAGACGGAGACGGCCGCTGTGCCGCGGGCACCCTCTGCTGGCCGACCTTGCATCCTACACCCCCCAGTCGCAGGGATAGGAAATTCACCCACCTGAGAAAACTGGTGTTTGGAGGGAGGTAACTGTTAGTGAGAAAGAGGATTTCCATATCAACGGACATTAGAACTGGGGGAGCCCTGTGTAAACTCAGTTCCCTATCACCCCCAGCCTAGCATCCCCATTTCTAAAACTACTGTTAAGGGAACTGTGGCCCCGAGGCGGGGACGGCTCTCACTTTTAGAAATGTCTGGCTTTCTCCCTCTGGGCTCCTTCCCGCTTTGAGAAATCTCAACACTTCGGGGCATTAGGCGCTGCCCTGGAATGAGGTCTCTCATTGGCTGCATAGAGGCCAAAGGCCAGGCTGCCCTCTGTCCTGTTCTAAAGAAGGTCTCTCCAGCCGGGTGGTGGTGGCGCACACCTTTAATCCCAGCACTCAGGAGACAGAGTCGGGTGGATCTCTGTGATCTACAGAGTGAGATCCAGGACAGGCACCAAAGCTACACAGAGAAACCCTGTCTCGAAAAACCAAAACCAACCAACCAACCAAACAAACAAAAAGAAGGTCTCTCCAAAGAGCTGTGCCTTGAGGGAAGAGGGAGAGCAGAGTTTTCCTCGGCTTCTCTTCCTTCCTGCACACATGCTTCAGTTTTCCCCAAGGCGTGTCTCAGAGGCAAAGGCAGGACCCCCATGCCTCTGCTCCCAAAAGCTTACGGGCCAAAGAAGACATGGAGGGTGAAGATGCCGCCAAGCCACCGTTGGAGAAGGCTGACTTACCGAAGCCTGGTGACACCAGGAACAGTGTGTTGTGTTCCTTGTCACTGTGGCAAAATCCTTTGAAGAATCAGTTTCGGGAAGGGATGCTTTATTCTGCCTCTCAGCTCCCCAGGATCTAGTCCTTCATGGCCGCTAGTTACATTGTATCCAAATCAGGAAGCAGAGAGCAAAGAATGGGGGTGCTCAGCCCATTTTCTGGGTTTGAGTCAACCAAGGCTGCTCAAACCAATGGTGTGGTACCATCCACATTTAGGGGTGGGTCTTCCCACATCCACCCAATCTGGAAACTGTCATAGACAAGTCCAGAGATTTGCCTCCTAAGTGACTCCAGCTAGAGCTGGTCACGTTGGCAACCGTGGCAAACGGTTTGGTCATGGGGCAGTTCCGTCTTGGCCCTTGTGTCTGAGCCCACTTGGAGCATGGGAGGAAGAAAACACAAAGCTCCATACAGGGAGGGCAGAGCGGCGGCAGAGGTGGGCAGAGCGGCCGCAGCAGAGACGAGGTCGTCGTAATAAGGACGGTATAGGGAGTGGTGTGGTGGTAATCTAATTGTATTGAAATATTATTCTGATTTGTACTGAAATATTAATTTGATTGTATGTTAATAAATAAAGTTGTCTGGGGGTCAGAGCTATTAGAGCCATAGCAAGAGTGTGGCGGTGGTGGCACACGCCTTTAATCCCATAGATATCTGTGTGTTCAGGGTCAGAGCTATTAAAGCCATAGCAAGAGTGTGGCGGTGGTGGCACACGCCTTTAATCCCATAAGATCTCTGTGTGTTCAGGGATACAGCCAGCATTGGAGACATATGCCTTTAAGACCTAGGGGGCTGTACATTCAGACAGTGACGAGGCAGTCATGTGTTTGGGTTTACAACCAATGAGACGGCAGAACAACATACTTTAAAAATACGAACCGACAGGAAGTAGGTCTCTTTTCGCGAAGCTGGGACAGCAGGAGGAAGGGTGAGATTTTAGCTCTGAGCTCTGACTTCTCGGCTTTCTCTTTTACATTGTTTCTGTGTTTCTTATTTAATAAGATGGTTGGTTACATCTACAGAGTGGAGTCAAGTGGAGATGAAAAAGCCACAGGTCAGACCCATCTGTCCCAGGCTGCCTGGGTCCTCTGGGTGTGTCGGAGGCCACCAGGACCCATGTGATGTGACACCTGGCAGGTCTGGACATTCTGTTCCCAGAACATAGGACCTGATATGTTGGGCACTCGGGCTGAAGGGATTTGAGGAAGGCAGATGCAGGAAGGACTCTTGATCACCCCTGCAGCAGGTGACAAGGCTCTTGTGTGAGAGGTGCCCTTTGTAAAACCAGAGGAGGGAATGCCCTGTCTCCAAGGATCCTTAGCTCAACCCTGGTTCCATCCTGTCATATGTGGGAGCTCCAGTTCCTAAGATGGCATCCATGCCACCTGATGCTTAGCAATAAACAATACCCACAGCAGGTAGAGGGGGTCTGTGTTCCTTTGTTCCAGGGGTCCCAGCAGAAGTCTTACACGTGGAGGAGAAGGTTGGTTTTCTTCCTGACACAGCGTTCCGTGTGATTTCCAGGGACCACTCCTCCACCACAGTCACAGCCGCTCCGGGCTGGGCCCTCTGACTCTGATAGCACAGACGTCCCAGCCCTCTTTGTGGTGAGGTAGAATTTTTTTTTTTTTTTGTCTTTCGAGACAGGGTTTCTCTGTGTAGCTTTGCACCTTTCCTGGATCTCACTTTGTAGACCCGGTCCGCCTGGCTCTGCCTCCCGAGTGCTGGGATTAAAGGCGTGCGCCACCACCGCCCGGCTTAGAATGTGTTTTTTTTTTTAATTAAAAAATGCATATGTGTATGAGTGTTTTGCCCGCATGCATGTCTGGTGCCCTTAGAGTCCAGAAGAGGGCATTGGGAACTGGAGTTAACATACCTTCGTGACCTGTCATGGGACTCTAACCCAGGTCCTCTGTTAGAACAACAAGGGCTCTTAACCACTGAGCCATCTCTCCAGCCCCAATTTCTTTTTCTAAAAATTGGATTTCTCTTTAAGAAATCATTTATTAATTCTTTCAGAATAAATTAATAAATTGCATATAATGTATTTTGATCATATTTACCCCAACTAGCTCCCCTGACTCATCACAGATCTACCCCAGCTCCCCACACCCCCAGGTGGGATTTCTACATATTTATGCACGCACGTGTCTTTCTCGGCTATTTAGAATGTGTGTTGTTGGGAAAGGAGAAGTGGACACAAAGCCCTCCTCGGCACAAAATGACTCCTTGTGTCTGTTGCTGTTGTTATGGTTTGGTGTTTTCTGTCTTTGGTTTGGGCTTTTGGGGGCTAGGGGAGGGAGAAAAGCATGGAGGTGGGTGTGTATGGAGGTGGGTGGGCATGGAGGTGGGTGTGTATGGAGGTGGGTGGGCATGGAGGTGGGTGTGTATGGAGGTGGGTGGGCATGGAGGTGGGTGGGCATGGAGGTGGGTGTGTATGGAGGTGGGTGGGCATGGAGGTAGGTGTGTATGGAGGTGGGTGGGCACGGAGGTGGGTGTGTATGGAGGTGGGTGGGCATGGAGGTGGGTGTGTATGGAGGTGGGTGGGCATGGAGGTGGGTGGGCATGGAGATGGGTGGGCATGGAGATGGGTGGGCATGGAGGTGGGTGGGCATGGAGATGGGTGGGCATGGAGGTGGGTGGGCATGGAGGTGGGTGTGTATGGAGGTGGGTGGACATGGAGGTGGGTGTGTATGGAGGTGGGTGGGCATGGAGGTGGGTGGGCATGGAGATGGGTGTGTATGGAGGTGGGTGGGCATGGAGGTGGGTGGGCACGGAGATGGGTGGGCACGGAGATGGGTGGGCACGGAGGTGGGTGGGCACGGAGGTGGGTGGGCATGGAGGTGGGTGGGCATGGAGATGGGTGGGCATGGAGGTGGGTGGGCACGGAGGTGGGTGGGCACGGAGGTGGGTGGGCATGGAGGTGGGTGGGCATGGAGGTGGGTGGGCATGGAGGTGGGTGGGCATGGAGGTGGGTGTGTATGGAGGTGGGTGGGCATGGAGGTGGGTGGACATGGAGGTGGGTGTGTATGGAGGTGGGTGGGCATGGAGGTGGGTGGGCATGGAGGTGGGTGGGCATGGAGGTGGGTGGGCATGGAGGTGGGTGGGCATGGAGGTGGGTGGGCACGGAGGTGGGTAAGAATCTGGCAGGACTTGGGGAAAGGCAAGAAATGATGAAAATATATTGTCTAAAAAGTTGAAAAATAGGCCGGGCGGTGGTGGCACATGCCTTTAATCCCAGCACTCGGGAGGCAGAGCCAGGTGGATCTCTGTGAGTTCGAGGCCAGCCTGGGCTACCAAGTGAGCTCCAGGAAAGGCGCAAAGCTACGCAGAGAAACCCTGTCTCAAAAAACCAAAAAAAAAAAAAAAAAAGTTGAAAAATAATAAAAAATGTAATAATAAAACTAAGTAACCTGTGTGTTGTTTTCATTAGGGGGTTAACACGTTTGCTGGTGAAGCGTCTGTGCCCTGCCCCCTTTCCCATCACCCCTGTGGTTTTTAAACCACTTTTGCACCATTAGGGGACTTGTGTGAGTGTGCAGGACACACCATAGTGGAACTGACTATGCGTGTTCAGAATAAGGACCAAGCATCCAGGCTGAATTCTGCGAATCCAAGCTCTGTGGTGACTGCCCTGTCCATGGCGTGTGGCAGGGAGACAGAACATAACAGCATATTAAAGGGATGGAGCAGGCTGGGCGGCGGTGGTGCACGCCTTTAAACCCAGCACTCAGGAGGTAGAGCCAGGCGGATCTCTGTGAGTTTGAGGCCAGCCTGGGCTACAGAGCAAGATCCAGGACAGGCACCAAAACTACACATAGAAACCCTGTCTCAAAAAAAAAAAAAATAAGCCGGGTGGTGGTGGTGGTGGTGGCGGCGGCGGCGGCGGCGGCGGCGGCGGCGGCGGCGCACGCCTTTAATCCCAGCACTCGGGAGGCAGAGCCAGGCGGATCTCTGTGAGTTCGAGGCCAGCCTGGGGCTACCAAGTGAGTTCCAGGAAAAGGCGCAAAACTACACAGAGAAACCCTGTCTCGAAAAACCAAAATAAATAAATAAATAAAATAAAAAGGGGGGGGGGAGCAAGCGGCTGGGATGCAGTCCTTTGGTGGAGTCCTGGTCCACCAACATACAAAGTGGGGTTTGGTCTCCAGCATCACAAAAACTGCGTGTGTAATCCCAGGATTCCAGAGATGGGGAGGCAGGAGGGTCGGACCCTGTCTTCAAAACAACGATGAAAAGAAAAATGAAGATGTGCCTGTTGCTTTTCTTATTCCTCTGACAAAATTCTTGACAAAAGCAGCTAAAGCACGGGTGTGTTTCGGCTCGGTGTTTAGAAAAGGATGAGCGCCATCGCGATGGGAGGGCGTGGCCGCGAGAGCGTGAAGCAGCTAGCTGCACCACGTATACAGGACCAGAGAGGCACGGAGGCTCCTCCACCAGCCTCTCCCTTCCTCAGTCAAGAACCCCAGGGGCATGGTGCCCCCCACATTCTGGGATGTCTCCCCTCAACTGTGCCTGTCTGGAAACACCCTCAGACACATCCGGAGCTTTTCTTCAGAGGAGACTCTTAAATCATGGAAAGTTGACAATAGAGATGAGCTACCACAGACAGGGTTCAAGTCACCACCATTATCTCCTGGGTTAGGAGGAAAAGAAAAACCGAACCACAGAACTGGGAAGTGAGCGGGACCGACGTTGAGCCCCACTTCCAAGCTACGGATGGGAAGAGTAAAAAAGTGAAACAGGATGAAAAGCATCTTGGGAATGGAAGTACATGGGCAGTGCTCCTATTGAGAATAGGCCAGGTTCCCCCATAAAAGAATAAAGCAGTAAGCTGGGAACTAATGGGGGCAATTGGGGTCCAGCCCCTCAATAGGCCTCTCCCAGGGTCCAGGAAGAATCTACAAGCAGCTGATAATCTAACCGTTGATGATATTAGATAAAACTATGTATGTAAAATTCTTTAGTCCATACACTTTGTTCTTCTGAGTCAATAGTTAAAGGCAGATCTCTCTACACAACTTCTATTCTGCTCTCTTACTTAGCTCCTTTCTTGCCTGGTTTCTCTCTAAGTTTATCTGCTGTTACCTCTAAGTTCTATCTTAATTCCTTCTTAGTTCCACCCCCATCTAGGTTCTCACCCATCTAGTTCCTTCCCATCTTAGCCTGGCTACTGGCCAATCAGCATTTTATTTATCAACCAATCAGAACAACACATTCACAGCATACAGAACATCCCACGGCTCCTCTCCCATCTCCTTCTTCCACATCTTCTTCTTCCTCATCTGGCTCTTCTTCTCGTCTTCCATCTTGTTCCTCTGGTCCTCTCTTTTAGAGCTTCAACCTACTTCTTCCCCATCTCAGTTCATTCCCCTCCAGTCCTTACCCACCTGATTCCTCCATTCTCTTCTCAAGTCTCTGAGGTTCACAGTTATACACCCATGCAATAGCAATGCTCTGGCTAAGGCAAGGTCACCAGGCTTGAATTCCCTCAGGGTTAATAGGAAGGGCAATAAGATCCACAAAAGGAGCAGTAATTGCCAGCCATCATCTGCAACCCAAAAGGGAAGTGACTGATGGGGAATAGAATTAGCTGAGGGCTAAATTTGATTAATATCTGAGCAAAGGGGATTTTATGTGCTCAACTATATTCTTAGAAGTAGTTAAGTTAAAGTGTTAGGAGTCTATCAGTGACGAGTGAAAATAAAATTGCCTTATTTTCCTTTGGCCCCTTATCTGTCCAAGCTATCTTGGCTACTGCTTTCTGGCGAGGTGGAGGAGTGTAATTGATGGCTGGGCAGCCTGAGTCAGCCTGATGTACCTGTAAGTAGAAACCCTTTAGTTCTGAGTTAATAGTTAAAGGTAGATCTAAAACGAGAGATAAGACTTTGGAAAGGGAGAAAGTTAAGCTTAATTAGCATATCCACCAGGCCTTCTCAAAAAGATAGTCCAGATGCTTAAGTCTGTTCCTAGAGAGTACAGAGGTATCTCTGATAAAATACTTTCATCTGTTCGGGGATGGTCCTGGCTAATGACAATAATTACGGGAAGGCTTGAACTGGGGTTCTGGCTGTGTATAGCTGTCAGCACAGAAGGTTATCTAAATATTCAACTAGTAGAGGGGAAATGGTACCCAATAAATGATGGAAAAGCTGCAACAGCGCAGGAAAAATTCATCTCAGTAAACGGCTAATAATCAAAAGCCAGTATCACTAAGACTCCTGAAGCCTCGGCTTTACCTCTGGAAGGCCCTTGGCTTCTTCCAGGTATTATAACTTGTCATAATCAGCTGAATTCCTACTTCATATTATTGTGGCTTGCAGCAGGGAACTGTCACTCACTGTTCCCTATAGGGCAGCTGAAATAGGGAGAATAGCTTTTGTAGAGTGGTGTGACGTCATTTGTTTAATTTACAAAGCTGTGCACATCGGTGGTTGGCAAAGTACTACTTGAGGATCAAATCCAACCTGCTGCCTGTTCTTGTAAGTAAAGCTTTATTAGAACACACCCATGTTGTCTGCTCACTGATGTATTGTCTGTGGCTTTGTTCACACGCAGCAGCAAAGACCATCTGCCCACAGAGCCAGAAGTACTTGCCATCTGGTTCTTTCCCCCCCCCTGATCTGTGCTGTGTGTATTTGTGTCGTAGGATATAAAGATAAAAGCGTGCTTGTTATTCACACACCCAAATTTGGGGAAGGAGGAAGGGGAGGAAAACAGAGCTGCACTACATAGCCTGTTTTGTTACTGAAATTTTGTACGCCAGTTCTGGTCATGCACAGCTGTAATCCAGCGCTCGGGAGACAGAGACAAGAGGGCCAGGGATTCAAGGTCATTCTCAACTACATAGCAAGGTTGAGGCCAGCCTGAGCTACATGCAACACGAGACTCTCTCAAAAACAAAACAAAACTTCGTAGAGACAATGACACATTTTTTAATTCTCTGTTCTTTTCAACACTGAAAATGTATTTGCGTAGTAATGAGACCCAAGAGAGAAAAAGAGCAACGTAGGACCCTGTCTGCCTGACCTGGAATGGTCCACAGTGTCTGTGATAGTGTCTGTACAATGTCGTGGATCCTCAGGGCCAGAGCCTGGGTGGAAAGAGGAAAAGAATCTCTGTATAAAAAGCAGGACTTTAAAAAATACATCATTGGGTGGTGGTGGCACACGCCTTTAATCCCAGTACTCAGGAGGCAGAGACAAGCAGATCTCTGTGAGTTCGAGGCCAGCCTGGTCTATAGAGTGAGTCCCAGGACAGCCAGGGCTACACAGAGAAGCCCTGTCTTGAAAAAACAAACTTCTGTGATGTTGGAAGTGTTTTCGATAGGGACACAGTAAGAGTACTCAAGGGAGTGACCAGGGAAGTCACGATCCTTTTGGGACACGTATTTTTGGATGGTCACGCTGTCTCCAGGCCCTTTGCCCTTCGTGACTGCAAAGAGAAGCCACGGCTGCTTTAATCGGTCAGTCAGCAGGCGCTTGAGTGCATATTCCAGGAACACAGGCACAAGCCCGTGTTATTTATGGAAAGCCTGTGAGAATTCTGGAGTCCTGGAAGTGTCACGGAGTAGGAATGTGCAGCGCAGGGCTGCCAGTGATGTTCGCATTCCCTGGGAATGCCCGAGCTCAGGATGTGAGGGAATACATCTGTGGTTCTGCCGTGTGTATGCTGGGGTTTGGTGGCTGGTCCCAGGGGGGCAGGCCCAGGAGAGTGCTGCGGAGCACCCCCTACCCCGAACCCCCCCCACCCCCCACCCCACCCCCGGCTCAGGGGCAGGGCTGCTGAGAGGCAGACAAAGGTAGCAACATCAGCTCACTGTCTCCACCCACCCAAGTCGCTGACCTGATTTCAGCGCTGTGCTTTCGGAGCTAGCCCTGGGAGCCCTTCTAGGAAATGGCATCACCCCACGGACCTGATGTAAGTGGACTCCCGGGGTTGGTCTAGACTAATTGGAGCCCTGTGGTTAAAAGGAGAAAGTGCTCCTCTGGGACTGGACTGCGGGGCTGTCATCCCTCCAGTGGTGATCCAGGCTAGCCTGTGAGCTGCAGCCTGTGGGTGTCACTGGTGTCTAGCCTCCCCGCTGAGGGTAAAAGCCCCATCATCACCTCCTTGCCTAAGGGTCTGAAAAGATACCTTGCATCCCCCGGTGTTGGAGTGACCAAGTAGGAGAACTGATTCCTGGGTACCAAATGCATAGCCCTGTGCTGGGAGAACAGAGCAGCCGTCTACGCTGGAGGAACTTAACTCATTACAGACCCCAGGCCACAATCCTGGCTCCCACCACCCCGGTCCCCCGAGCTCGTGATGCCACCAGCCTCCGAGGACTCAACTCTCTGTGAAGTTCCTTCGTATAGATTGGAGCCTCCGCCCAGAACATCATCACCACAGAAACCACCTTTATCGTACCACGGCGCCTCAGGGACACAGGGGACTTGACACAGGACAGGCCCAGCCCTGCCCTTGCAGGTTCTGCTATGGTTAGGTCAGGCTTGTGAAGGGATGGCAGGGTGTAGACATGAGTGCTGAGGGAGGAATGTGTTTTCCTACTTTATGTGATCAGTAAGCGCGGCTCACACAGCCGGCTCCACATAAACAGCACTTAGCCCACTCACGCCAATCACGCCGTGTGTAGACACCCCTCCATTCCCTCCACGGGACGCAGAGGTCCAGTGAGATGGAATAATTTAGCTTGTGTGCCCTCTCTAAGGCTGTGTATTTTCAATTTGCCTTTCTCTCCTCTCCTCCATTAACCAGTATCTTTTTTAGGGGACAGGGGGAGAGGGACGGGGGGGGGGGGGGGGGGAGAGGGACAGGAAGAAGTCAGTTTTAATTTCTTTTTTAATTTTTTTCTAATTTCTACTTTTTTCTTTATTAAACATTTTTTTATTGATTTTGCATACCAACCTCAGATCCCCCCCTCCTTCTCTCCTCCCGGTCCCCCACATGCTCCCCCTCCAGCCCATTCCCCATTCCCTTGTCCAAAAAGGTAAGGCCTCCCATGGGGAGTCAGCAGAGCCTGGTACATTCACTTGAGGCAGGTCTAAGCCCCTTCCCCTGCATCAAGGCTGTGCAAGGTGTCCCCCACCATAGATAGTGGGCTCCCCAAATAATCAGCATCTGTCATTCAAATCAAGTGTTGGTGGGCCCATGTGGGGAGCGGGCGGTCTTACCCTTGGGGCAGGTCCACAGCCCTCACAAAGCTCACTTAAATCTCGCTGTTGGTTTTGCTAAGACAGTGTGATTCTTCCAGCAGATGGGTTAGTGGTGGACAGGAATCCCATTCTGCTACTCTCTGTGACTTGAAGGGCAGGGTCTGGGTATCATCCTGAGAGAAAATCTATTTTTAGAAACTGAGCTACCCAGGGGTGCTGAGATCCGGGAACAGCCCCAGGGTGAAGAGAGGCCCAGAGAGAAGTGATGAAGGGAAGAGCCAGATGTAGAGGAGCTGAGGGGCACAGCAGGAGGTTAGCCGGCTGGAAAGTGCAGAGAGAAAGACAGCCCTGCCCTCCACAGCTGGCCAGGAGACCCCGTCCATTGAGAGTGACCGGGAGTTGACAAGCTCTGAGACAGGCCAGGGCCAGTCTACCTTGAGAGCCAGGGCTCTGATGCTCACAGCTGCGGAGTCTGTGAACGCTGCAGCTGGATGACCACCTGACACCAGCCGCATCCGCAGCAGGGGGTCGGAGTCTGATGCGTCCCAGACAGGCTCTCCACCTATGCAGCTCTGGGGAGACACGCCCCAGCCTGAGCAGCCTCCCCACCCCCCTGCACAGAACTGACCGTCTCCCACTCCTGAAAATCTGCAGAGAAGCCGCTCCATCACTTCATGTCATTTTTTTTTCACTATTTCCTTATTTTTAAATACTACATTTACACTCTGTGGGGGGGCAATTTGCAGAGGTTGATGTTCTTCCTTCTGCCGTGCGGGCGTGAGGACAGAACTCAGGGTTAGGGACAAGTTTCTTCACACTCTAAGCTAGACAGCGGCTCTCTTTCCCTCCCCTCCCCCCTCCCCATTATTTTCTTTTTCCTTTTTATACACTCCTAACACTATGCCCTGTGCAGACTGGTTGGCTGGGCTAAAAACCACATTCAACAGTGCCTCTGGGTACACACCCCTCTGGCCCTTTGTCTTCTGCCCTTTGAGGGGCACCGTGAGATCATGCCACCGTAGACACGGGATGTGGTCACACCTTGGCCTTGAACACCCAGCCTCCAGGACTTGTAAGAAAGGAGCCTTTCTTCTTCATAAATTACGGAGTTTCTGGCATGTAGAGATAGCAGCCAGCATGCGCTACGATGGGGGGAACGGATCCAAAAGCCAGTCCGAACAAAGGGCATCTGGAGCCAGCTTGGAGGGAGACACTATTTAGGGGAGAGGGGGAAATGTGGTGTCCAGGGAGCTACTTAATAAGGGAGGCAGCTCTCCCGGGCGGTGAGTGCCAAGGAGCAAAGAACGATGTGGTGGAGGCCCTGGGGAAGAGGCTGGTTCCCTGCGGTAACTGGGGAGAGACCCCTGAGACCTGGGCGCTGGGGATGTGCTTGCTGTATCTGCTCAGATGTCACAGGCAGCCAGATGGCAAACCACCATATATCAGGAAAGCTGCGGGCATCTTCTTTTTTCTTTTTGAGACAGGGTTTCTCTGTGTAGTTTTAGTGCCTGTCCTGGATCTCGCTCTGTAGACCAGGCTAGCCTCGAATTCACAGAGATCCGCCTGGCTCTGCCTCCTGAGTGCTGGGTTTAAAGGTGGGCACCACGGCTGCCCGGCAGGTGCTCTTCTATGGCAGTGAGCAGGATTACCCACTGTGCCCACATGGGAAGGGCTGCAGAGAGTTCGTTCTCCAGCCCTCCACACTGCCGGGATGCTTACCAAAGCAGAAAGACCCAGAATTTAGATGCTGGGAAAACGAACAAGCTTGACTACTGGACTTTCAGCAAAATGTGGAGTGGAAGAACCCAAATTCCTTCCACAGAAATCCTGAACCCATCAAGTGTCTCGTTGCTGAAAAAGGCCTGTGCCCCCCGGGCCTGTCTGCTCATCGTGGATGCACAAGACGGATGCCCAGAGCCACAGCTGTCCATGCTGGTGTGAGGCTTCCCTCCTGTTCTGGGCCTGGGTGGGCGCTGGAGTGACTTACTCCAGGACTTAAATGTCCTGGAACAAAGATGGAACCAGAGCAGCCCTGTGTCGTGTAGCAGATGGCAACTTCCACCTAAGTTCCACTTTTTCTGCTAAATTTCACTGCCGGGATAAAGATGTCATGAGCAAGTCAGAGCAAGCAGTTACTGACTCAACCATGCACCTACCGCTGGTGACCAACACTGGGTGCTAGTTAGCAGCATGGCTCATTGATTACGAATCCTAAGATTGCAAATTGGTAAGAAAAGAAAAAAAAAAAAAGATTGGACTAGAGAGATGGCTTAGCCATGAACAGCATATACTGCTCTACCGGAGGATCTGAGTTTGAGTCCCAGAACCCAGGTTGGGTGGCTCACAACCGCCTGTAACTCCTGTTCCAAAGGACGCCTCTGGCCTCCACAGGCACCCGACTTATGTGAACACATACACACAAACACACATATAATTAAACATAAAGTTAAACTTTTAACATCATACCCAGCCCGGTGTGGTGACACACGCTTTTAATCCCAGTACTTGGGAGGTAGAGGCAGGCGGATCTCTGAGAGTTGCCCACAGCATCAGAGTCCCAACTAGAACAGAGCTGAGTGCTGCCATGCCCTTCTCCACGTCCTGGTTTGCCCATGTGACAAGCAGCCTCACTCCTGTCACGATGGACCAGAGCCTCCCGCCTCGAGCCGGAATAACCGCCTCCTCTCCCAGGCAGCTCCTCCCAGGCACCTTCTCCCAGTGACAGGAGGAGCGACACCGGCCTTCACCCACCGTGGGGACTGTTGGGCACCTGATGTGTCCATGCTGAGTTTTTGAGCGGCCGCCATACCATTTCCCACAGTGGTAAAGAATTACTTTTGTGTTTCTGGGGCCCTTGGCTGGCCCTGGAATGTAAAAGTCTTCTAGTGGCTGTTGGGGTCCCTCAGGAAGACCCCAATCTCATGGCTCTAGCCTTTCCATCCAGACATGGAGCGGCACACCGGCGTGTAAAATAAGACCCCACTAGCTTCTGTGGCCAATCTTCCCTCCCCATCCCAGAGAGATGAAAACGCCAGGTTTGGGCAGAACAACAGAAGGGGTGGGGTGGAGGCATGCCCTAAAGGCTCCTCAGGAGAGCCTTGAGGAGGCAGAGAAGAATCAGGACCACAAATATGAGCAGAACATGGGAATGACAGGGGCTTAGACCCAGCCAGTCATCCCAGAGTATGTGAGAGCTATGGGAAAATACCAAAGTTAGCATTCGTGGAATTGGAATTCCAAAAGAAAAGGAAATAGGGCATGGGAAATATTTGAGAGTTCATGCCCAGGAATGTTTGGAAGGAACAAGGCGCTAGAGAAACAGGGAGATAAATAGTGCCGGGAGGCCATGGCCACACGGCACTATGGGAAGTGCGGCCTACACGCAGCAGCCACCATGTGCTTGGGAGGAAATGTTCCCCAACCCCAGTGCTGGAGAGAGCAGCCATGATCTGCTCATCCTCAGAGTGACCTCTAGGCTTCTGTTCTGTCAGAGTGGACGTCTGCTGTGTGAGATGGAGGCATCATCATGACTGTGTAAGATGGAGGCATCCTGACTGTGTGAGATGATGGAGGATCCTGGCTGTGTGAGATGGAGGATCCTGACTGTGTGAGATGGAGGATCCTGACTGTGTGAGATGATGGAGGATCCTGTCTGTGTGAGATGGAGGATCCTGGCTGTGTGAGATGGAGCATCATGACTGTGTGAGATGATGGAGGATCCTGACTGTGTGAGATGGAGTATCCTGACTGTGTGAGATGGAAGATCCTGGCTCTGTGAGATGGAGCATCATGACTGTGTGAGATGATGGAGGATCCTGACTGTGTGAGATGGAGGATCCTGGCTGTGTGAGATGGAAGATCCTGGCTGTGTGAGATGGAGGATCCTGACTGTGTGAGATGATGGAGGCATCCTGGCTGTGTGAGATGGAGGATCCTGACTGTGTGAGATGGAGCATCCTGGCTGTGTGAGATGGAGGATCCTGACTGTGTGAGATGATGGAGGCATCCTGGCTGTGTGAGATGGAGGATCCTGACTGTGTGAGATGATGGAGGATCCTGACTGTGTGAGATGATGGAGGATCCTGACTGTGTGAGATGATGGAGGCATCCTGGCTGTGTGAGATGGAGGATCCTGACTGTGTGAGATGGAGGATCCTGACTGTGTGAGATGGAGGATCCTGACTGTGTGAGATGGAGGATCCTGACTGTGTGAGATGGAGGATCCTGGCTGTGTGAGATGATGGAGGATCCTGACTGTGTGAGATGGAAGATCCTGACTGTGTGAGATGGAGGATCCTGGCTGTGTGAGATGGAGCATCCTGGCTATGTGAGATGGAAGATCCTGACTGTGTGAGATGGAGGATCCTGACTGTGTGAGATGATGGAGGATCCTGACTGTGTGAGATGGAGGATCCTGACTGTGTGAGATGGAAGATCATGACTGTGTGAGATGGAGGATCCTGACTGTGTGAGATGGAGGATCCTGACTGTGTGAGATGGAGGATCCTGACTGTGTGAGATGGAGGATCCTGGCTGTGTGAGATGATGGAGGATCCTGACTGTGTGAGATGGAGGATCCTGGCTGTGTGAGATGATGGAGGATCCTGACTGTGTGAGATGGAGGATCCTGACTGTGTGAGATGGAGGATCCTGACTGTGTGAGATGGAGGATCCTGACTGTGTGAGATGATGGAGGATCCTGGCTGTGTGAGATGGAGGATCCTGACTGTGTGAGATGGAGGATCATGACTGTGTGAGATGATGGAGGATCCTGACTGTGTGAGATGGAGGATCCTGGCTGTGTGAGATGGAGGATCCTGACTGTGTGAGATGGAGGATCCTGGCTGTGTGAGATGGAAGATCATGACTGTGTGAGATGGAAGATCCTGACTGTGTGAGATGGAAGATCATGACTGTGTGAGATGGAGGATCCTGACTGTGTGAGATGGAGGATCCTGGCTGTGTGAGATGATGGAGGATCCTGACTGTGTGAGATGATGGAGGATCCTGACTGTGTGAGATGGAGGATCCTGACTGTGTGAGATGGAGGATCCTGACTGTGTTAGATGATGGAGGATCCTGACTGTGTGAGATGGAGGATCCTGACTGTGTGAGATGGAAGATCATGACTGTGTGAGATGGAGCATCATCATGACTGTGTGAGATGATGAAGGATCCTGGCTATGTGAGATGGAGGATCCTGACTCTGTGAGATGGAGGGTCCTGGCTGTGAGATGATGGAGGATCCTGACTGTGTGAGATGATGGAGGATCCTGACTGTGTGAGATGATGGAGGATCCTGACTGTGAGATGATGGAGGATCCTGACTGTGTGAGATGGAGGATCCTGACTGTGTTAGATGGAGGGTCCTGGCTGTGAGATGATGGAGGATCCTGACTGTGTGAGATGGAGGATCCTGGCTGTGTGAGATGGAGGATCCTGGCTGTGTGAGATGGAGGATCCTGACTGTGTGAGATGGAGGATCCTGACTGTGTGAGATGGAGGATCCTGACTGTGTGAGATGGAGGATCCTGACTGTGTGAGATGGAGGATCCTGGCTGTGTGAGATGGAAGATCATGACTGTGTGAGATGGAGGATCCTGACTGTGTGAGATGATGGAGGATCCTGGCTGTGTGAGATGGAGGATCCTGACTGTGTGAGATGGAGGATCATGACTGTGTGAGATGATGGAGGATCCTGACTGTGTGAGATGGAGGATCCTGGCTGTGTGAGATGGAGGATCCTGACTGTGTGAGATGGAGGATCCTGGCTGTGTGAGATGGAAGATCATGACTGTGTGAGATGGAAGATCCTGACTGTGTGAGATGGAAGATCATGACTGTGTGAGATGGAGGATCCTGACTGTGTGAGATGGAGGATCCTGGCTGTGTGAGATGATGGAGGATCCTGACTGTGTGAGATGAAGGATCCTGACTGTGTGAGATCGAGGATCCTGACTGTGTGAGATGGAGCATCCTGACTGTGTGAGATGGAGGATCCTGACTGTGTGAGATGGAGGATCCTGACTGTGAGATGATGGAGGATCCTGACTGTATGAGATGGAGGATCCTGACTGTGTGAGATGATGGAGGATCCTGACTGTGTGAGATGGAGGATCCTGACTGTGTGAGATGGAGGATCCTGACTGTGTTAGATGATGGAGGATCCTGACTGTGTGAGATGGAGGATCCTGACTGTGTGAGATGGAAGATCATGACTGTGTGAGATGGAGCATCATCATGACTGTGTGAGATGATGGAGGATCCTGGCTATGTGAGATGGAGGATCCTGACTGTGTGAGATGGAGGGTCCTGGCTGTGAGATGATGGAGGATCCTGACTGTGTGAGATGATGGAGGATCCTGACTGTGTGAGATGATGGAGGATCCTGACTGTGAGATGATGGAGGATCCTGACTGTGAGATGATGGAGGATCCTGACTGTGTGAGATGGAGGATCCTGGCTGTGTGAGATGGAGGATCCTGGCTGTGTGAGATGGAGGATCCTGGCTGTGTGAGATGGAGGATCCTGGCTGTGTGAGATGATGGAGGATCCTGACTGTGTGAGATGGAGGATCCTGGCTGTGTGAGATGGAAGATCATGACTGTGTGAGATGGAGCATCCTGACTTTTTGAGATGGAGCATCCTGGCTATGTGAGATGGAAGATCATGACTGTGTGAGATGATGGAGCATCCTGACTGTGTGAGATGGAGGATCCTGGCTGTGTGAGATGGAGGATCCTGACTGTGTGAGATGGAGGATCCTGGCTGTGTGAGATGGATGATCCTGGCTGTGTGAGATGGAGGATCCTGACTGTGTGAGATGGAGGATCCTGGCTGTGTGAGATGATGGAGCATCCTGGATTTGGGGTTTAGTTCTGGCTGTGGAGGGTAACAAAGGAGGAAAATTGTAGAACACAGGATTGAATGACTCCAGGTGTTCAGGAACACCCAGCACTGCATGTTTGAGATCCAAACACCAGGCTACCAGACAGAAGAAGCAGGGAAGTGTGAGCCAGAGAAAGAAGAAAAACCATGGGTAGAAAGTGATCTGTTAACAAGTCCTGGGGGAGAAGAGTATGCTGTTCTTCCAGGGGACCTGAGTTCCGACCCCAGCATGCCTGTCTGGAGGCTCACAACCCTGCAGCTCTAGTGCCAGGGATCAGGTGCCCTCTTCTGTTGTCTTTGGGTACCCACATACCCTCATGTACACAGGGTGTGTGTGTGTGTGTGTGTGTGTGTGTGTGTGTGTGTTTTAAAATCATAAGTAAATAAATGGCTCTCATGAAACAACTGATGGACAAACAGACTGACTTCTATTTGTTCAAGGAGCTATGGACAGATGGATGTGTGCAGGCACGGCATAGTTAAACATGACCTGGATCAAGTGTCTAGAGATGAAGATTACAGTAATTAATGCCCGATGAGACCCTATGGAAAGACAGACCGGAGGGTGTGAAATACAACACCCCAAGTGAGAGGCAGAAAAGAAGCCAGAGACACATGACTGCTGGGGGATGTCTTTCTGTTCGCTGTGAACATGTGTTGCTACCATTGGTTAACATAGAAGCTGCTCTGGCCTATGCCAAGACAGGTTATAGCCCGGCAGGAAATCCAAGCAAAGATACGGGGAGAAAAAAGTCAGAGTCAGGAGAGACACTGTGAGCCACCAGGGTAGCAAGATGTAATGGAACACAGGTAAAGTCACGAGACATGCGGTGGTATATAGATTAATAGAAATGGGTTAATTAAGATGTAATAGCTAGCTATCAATAAGCCTGAGCCACAGAACAAACAGTTTGTAATTAATATTAAGCCTCTGAGTGATTATTTTATATAATGGCTGTTGCCTGGGAGGGACCGGGCAGGACTAAAAAACTTTAGTCTACACATTACCTGCCCAGAATGTCCCAAATTACACAGTGAAAATTCACAGAAGTGCAGGAGTTTACCCATCACTCATTATGGCAGAGGTTCCCAGCACAATGATGCCACAGTTATAGAAAATAAAGAAAGACATCTAAGATACAGATAACACACACACACACACACACACACACACACACACACACACACGCATGCAAGCACGCACGGTGGAGTTTGTTTTAACAGGTATATTTGGAATGCTGTACCTAATAATCTGAAAATTCTGGAATGCTCATCTTTGCCAGATACTCTTTTTTTTTTTTTTTTTTTTTTTTTTTTTTTCTGAGCCAGGGTTTCTCTGTGTAGTTTTGGTGCCTGTCCTGGATCTCGCTCTGTAGACCAGGCTGACCTCAAACTCACAGAGATCCACCTGGCTCTGCCTCCCAAGTGCTGGGATTAAAGATGTGAGCCACCACTACTCAGCCAGACACTCGATTTTATAAAACAGTTCTTCACTAGGCCACCAAGCAAGGCTCGGCAGACTTCAGTGACTAAATATGAACCACTCTCTCCGTCCACATTGACAATTAAGTTAGAATAAATACGTGTGAATAGTTTGAAGAACCAGTTTGCTGAGCTAACATATGCTGTGGAAATTGTCTGAGACAGCGAGCGACTCATGTAGCCCAGGTTGGTCTCAAACTTGCTCTGTAGCTAAGGATGACCTTGAACTCCCATTTCCCTGCTTCCACCTTGAAAGTGCTGAGGTGACATTTCTGAGCTACCACACTTGGCTCACCACGTGGGCTTTGCTAGTCTTAGCTGTCAATTTGAAGTGCCGGGGAAGGGGGACATCTCAGTTGAGGAACTGACTTCATCAGATTGGCCTGCGGGCATGTCTCTGGGGCATTTTATTTATTGTTAATTGATGGGGGAGGCACAGCCCAACCCTAGGCAGGTGTTACTGTAGCTAGAGTTTTCCTGCCTTGCCCACAGTCAGGACAAATCTGTTTGTTACAAAATATTCCTTTACACTGTGTGAAGATGTGTCACTGTGATTGGTTTAATAAAGACCTGAATGGCCAATAGCTGGGCAGGAAGAGGTTAGGGGGGGACTTCTGGGGACAGAGAGAATTCTGGGAAGAAGAAGGCGGGGTTTCCAGCCAGATGTGGAGGAAGCAGACTGTGCAGTATAGATGAGGTAACGAGCCATCTAACAGAATGTAGATTAAAATAAATGGGTTAGTTTAAGTTATAAGAGCTAGTTAGGAACAAGCGAAAGCTATAGGCCAAGCTTTCATAATTAATAATAAGTCTCTGTGGGAAACCTGGTTACAGGCAGGTAGTCAGTCCTGGGGTGTGGGAAGTAGGTAGTTGAGCAAGTCAGAGGAACAAGCTAGTAAGCAGCACTCCTCCATGGTTTCTGCTTCAGCTCCTGCCTCCAGGTTCCTGCCTTGGTTTCCCTCAACAATGGACCGTAACCTGTAAGCCAAATAAACTATTTCCTTCTCCAGGTTACTTTTGGTCAGTGTTTGTCACAGCCACAGAAAGCAAGCTAGCGCACCACGGAACTTTAAAATACTTTGAACTCCCTCGTATCCTTGCTAACAACTCAGCACAGATTCCCCCAGAGAATCTTATACGGATGTCGCAATGCACACATCCCTTTGTGTCTCACTGTTGTCCTACACTGTTCTTATAAAGATCATCTATTTCATCACAAACCACAAGTCGTCCTAATGCAATCCATCTGGGGTTGACTGTGGGAAGCACCCAAAGGCCTGTTCGGTTGAAAGATCCACAGCTTTGCAAAGAAAGGCGGGGCAGCTGCTTTCCAGATTTTTATTTGTTTTGTGTATGTGTGTGCTGCAAGGTGTGTGTGGAGGTCAGACCACAGCTTGTGGGAGCTGGTCCTTTCCTTCTGCCCTGTCAGTCCTGGGGATTGAACTCAGGCCGTCAGCCTTGGTGGCAGGCACCTTTACCCGCTTTAGAATTTTTTGTGTATTTGCTTTGTTTTAGAGATTTATTTTTATTTATGTGTATGTGACGGGGTTGGTTCCTGCGGAGGACAGAAAAGAGTGTTGGGTCCCTTGGAGCTGGAGGTGCAGACAGTTGTGGACTGCTTGGCATGGATGCTGAGAGCCAGACTCGGTCCTCAGCGAGAGCGGCACCCCTGAGCCATACTTCCAGTCTCCCTGAAGAGTTTTTTTTTTTTTTTTTAAATCATATCTGTTTTAGAGGTAGCAACCCTGTTTTACTTGATGGATCTGTGTGGAGATCTTAGTCCATAGTCAGAACATTAGGGAAACATCTTTAACTGGGACATAGCTCTCTCCAGCTCCTCCCAGTGAGCGGCTGGGTCCCCTCCTGCAGACAGCTGCCTGGATGTCGGATGTCTCTGTCGGGATGCAGAGACACAGCCAGGCTCAGGGAGCTTGGGGTGTCAGGAGCCACGCAGTCCCCCCACAGCCCCTTGTGGTGTCCTGTGCCTGTTGTTTCCTCTCAGGCCTCTCTCCTCTATCTGCTGAGGTGAGGAGGACCACAGCTTCTCCGCTAACTTGACTGACTAGGGTGGACACTTGATCAAGGGGTTACGATTATCAGCAAGAACTATTTTAGGAAATAATGTGCACTTCATGAAGTTAAATGTTTTCTAACATATTTTATAAACAGGTATTAGGTTTTTTTTTTTTAACTAGTTGAATCTCTCTAGAGTTATCCGGTGTTTTCTCTGGTTTTTGAGGAACGATGTCAACTTGTTCTGTATCCGAGGATGACTCTGAACTGTGGGTCCTTCTGTCTGTACCTCGGAGTGCTGGGATGACTGCATGCATTGCCATGTGTGCTCTCCTCAGTGACAGGATGGGACCCAGGGCTTTGTGGACGCGAGGCAGACAGTCTGCCATCTGTCCTAAAGTCAAGCATCTGCTTTGCTTCAGTCTATTTGTACCGCTGTGACAAAATAGGACAGACACATAATCAATACAGAACAGACAGTTATTACCCACAGCTCTGAGGCTGGACAGCTGGAGAGCAAGCAGGCCCACTGTCCAGTGAAGCCTTAGCCTTGCTCAAGATGGTCTTGGAGTACTGTGTCCTCACAGGACAGAGCACCCCATCCCATCCTCACAGGACGGAGCACCCCATCCCATCCTCACAGGACGGAGCACCCCATCCCATCCTCACAGGACGGAGCACCCCATCCCATCCGGAGCACCCCATCCCATCCTCACAGGATGGAGCACCCCATCCCATCCTCACAGGACAGAGCACCCCATCCCATCCTCACAGGACAGGACACCCCATTCCATCAGGAAGAGTGGCAGGGTGCATTGGCACAAAGTCTATTACAAGAGTCTCAATCCCTTTAGAAGGGGAGCACTCATGACCTGCTCCCACTTTTTCCATTGTGAAATTCCATTATCTGGAGTTTGGAAGAGATACTCAAACCATGAATAAATTGTCTGTTAAGTAATACCATCTAAATTCATGGAGTAGGGTTTTGGGGTAGATGCTGGAGCAGTTGGTTTTTGTCTTCTTGTACATCTGAATCAAAAGGGAACTCTCTGTAGGTGTGTATGTGTGTACACATGTGTGTAGGTGTACATGTGTGTGCACATGTACATATAGAAGCCAGAGGTCAGCCTTGAATATGTTTCTTGGGTCACCATCCACCTTGGTTTGTGAGGCAAGGTCTCTCACTGGTTTAGAACTCATTAAGTGGGCTAGGCTGATGGGCCAAAGAGCCCAGGGACCCGCTTGTCTTGGCCTCCCTGGTGCTGGGGTTACAGGTGTGCAGCACCATGCCCGGCCTTTTCTGTGGACTGAACTCCGGCCATCATGCTTGCATGGCAATCACTTTTCAGACCACGTCGTCTCCCAGCCCTGAGGAACCTAAGTCTTTTAATATGGGCTTTGTGTTGTGCCCAGATACCGTGGGGTCTCTTGGAAGGCTTTACTGTTAGCTCACCAGACTTCTGCTTTCTGGTTGAAACCCTGCCAGATTCACATTTTCTCCTGTACCAAACTCCAGGGGCTGGGAGGAGGGATCCAGGATAGACAGAGAGGGAGTCACTTCCACGTCTGGAAGGTGTGACCTACCTGCCCAGAGCCTGGGGCTCTCAGAGCCAGCACTGAGACAGAACTACAGGAAGCAAGACACTCTCAAATATTTCTCAAGAAAGCTCTCTGAGCTTGAGGCCCTTCACTTCAAATCAACCTTCTCACATGCCTCTAAATTCTCCCCCAGTCCCTAGTGTGGCCTGGAGAAAAGCCAAGTCTCCCTGGTTATAAAGACATTCCCATTTTACATCTGGTCCAGCAGCCTGTGTGCTTAAGGCAAGGATCTCTGGTCCATGAGTCACCAGGAAGCAGTTCCCAATCAGGCTCTATCACCAGCCTCCTGCCTCCAGGCCTTTCCCCAGAACTTTCATTCTGGGGTCAAGGGTTAGGTTTTTTTTTTTTTCTTTCTTTTTTTAAAGCTAAGTTTTTCTCAAAAGCCATAAAAAAATCCACAGGATCTTTCAAACCAAGAATTCAAAGGGTTACCAGGCTTGACCACGTATAGGTCCCAGCTTCCCCTGCTTTCCTGTGATGTAATCTAGGCCAAGGTGGCAGAGGTGGCTGACTCAGACCCTCAGTGACTAGGATGTCTCGGGGGGAACAGGCTCCCACTTACAATGTCAGTCAAGGCACTAGGGCATCAGGCGTGTTCCCTGAGGCCTGTTGGCAAGGTCATTCTTTTCTTCTTCTTTTTTTCATTTTTCAAGACCAGGTTTCCTGTGTAACAATCTTGGCTGTCCTGGGATTCACTCTGTAGACCAGGCTGCCTCGAATTCACAGAAATCTACCTACCTCTGCCTCTTGAGTGCTGAGATTAAAGGCTTGTACCACTATGTCCGGCTTGACAAGGCTGTTCTTAAGGGAAATGCCTCCTCCCTTCCTCCCTCCCTCCCTCCCTCCCTCCCTCCCTCCCTCCCTCCCTCCCTCTCTCTCTCTCTCTCTGTGTACGTACACACGCACGCATGCACAAGTGTGTTGAGTGGAGACTGGTCAGAACACTAGGATGATGGAGAGGGAAGAACACAGACCCCTCTTCCTGGGCCCCTGCTGATTTCATAGGAGAGCCTAGTCCCAAGAGGTTCCTGAAGTCAGCTCCAAGGGCCACAGCAGGCTTGAGCGTTGGTCTGTCCTTGTCCCAGGCTAGGCCATCTGGACTCGGAATGCTCTTCTGGTGGGGCACACAAAGCAGGTAACAGCCCTTGTCCCTCTGGAAGGTTCGCCCTAAGGGACAGGCAAGGACAGTCACTGCAGCTGGGCCAAGAGCAGCCCGAGGCTAGGAGTGTTTGCTGCACTCCTAGTGTGAGCTGCACACATTTTGACTCAGCAGATCTGATAGTGAGCAGTGTCCTTTCCCTCTCTATTGAGCAACTGGCCCAGAGTCACACCCAGCTGGCCTGGCCCGTCATTTCCCATTCCTTCTTTTTATTTTAGGGGTTCACTAAGCAACAGTTCAGGAGTGTATTTGGCCCATGTTTTCGCCATAGTAGGAATTCCAATGCAAAGGGGAAGCCAGTGAATAAGGGCTAAGTGGTAACACACCTGGGGTGACCCCACCCCACCATTAGCATCTACTGTTCTCTCGCTGTTCACATCACCCTCCAATAACCACCGCGAGCTTTAAACTATGCTGCGTGTGCTGGGGTGTTGATCCTTGGCTTTTTGTTGGGATTTATTCAGCCCCCGGTATTGTATACGAATGTCTCAGTTGGTGTTTCTATTGCTGTGATAAAAACACCGCAAACAAAGGCAATTTGGGAACCAATGGGTTTATTTTAGCTTACAGTTCCGCTGTACAATCCATCTTCCGAGGAGGTCAGGGCAGGAACTCAAGGCAGGAACTGAAGCAAAGGCCATGGATGAGTGCTGTCTGCTGGCTTGCTCTTTATGGCTTGTTCAGCCTGCTTCCCCTAGCCCCCCACCCCCCACCCCAGATGGGTTTTCTCTGTGTGACAGCCCTGGCTGTCTTGGAACTCTCTCTGTACACCAGGCTGGCTTCAAACTCACAGAGATCCACCTGACTCTGCCTCCTGAGTGCTGGGATCAAAGGTGCAAGCCACCACACGCGGCCTGCAGCCTGCTTTCTTATCACACCAGGGACTGCCAGCCTGGGATGGCATTGCCCACAGCGAACTGGGCCCTCACACATCCATCATCAATCAAGAGAATGCCCCATAGGCTTGCCTACAGGCCAGTCTGGTAGGGGCATTTTCTCAATTGAGGTTCCCTCTTCCGAAATGACTCTAGCTTGTGCCACGTTGTCATGAAACTTGCCAGCACCCGCATAATGACTGGGCATCACTTGTGTTTTATTGCTTTGTAAGGGTTCTACCACAGGAGCAGAGCGGTTCTTTAGCCATCCATTTCAACTCCTGTATTTTTTCTACTGGAAACTTTCAAAGGTAGAGGAAAGTTAAAAAGAATTGTACAGTGAACAACACGCACCCTCCACCTAGATTCCAGAAAGCATGTTGTCACCGCATGCCCGTCCCCTTGGAGACGGTTAGGTGCATGCCAGCCAGCACCCAGAGCTCCACGCCACATCCCAAGGGTGCATTTTCTTTTTTTTTTTTTTTTTTTTTTTTTTTTTTTTTTTTGGTTTTTCGAGACAGGGTTTCTCTGCGTAGCTTTGCGCCTTTCCTGGAGCTCACTTGGTAGCCCAGGCTGGCCTCGAACTCACGGAGATCCGCCTGGCTCTGCCTCCCGAGTGCTGGGATTAAAGGCGTGCGCCACCACCGCCCGGCACATTTTCTAAGAATACTCTCTCCTGAGGATATCTGTCATGAACATTGCTTTAATTCAATAACATTATATAATGTATTTTTCATATTCAATTTTCCGGGATTATTCCCAAATGTCTTTTTTTTTTTTTTTTTTTTTTTTTTTTTTTTTTTTTTAATAGCTGTTTTCTAATTCTGGAGCCGGCCGGATTTCACTCTTTGAGTTTTGGATCTTCCCGTTGCTGGTGTGCTCTAAACCCATCAGGAATTTTGACTTTCGTATGAGGAATGAAGTGGGGCCTTGATTGCATAGAGAATGTCATTGCTGATCACCCATGACATCTTTTCTCCACTGACCTTGGATGTGGCTCTCTGGTAAGCCAGGGGCCATTCGTGGGCGTGGTTCTGAGACCTCCACCCAGGCCCATTGATTGAAGTTTGCCTTGAGCCCTGCTTCCCTAGAACTCACAGCTTTGGGGCGGTCTTGACACACCACGGTCTCCCTTGGGCGTGTTATGGCTGTTTGTACACTCCCTCATCTTACAGCTCTTACAATCAACATGCCCACCGGCATTCTTTTGGAGTTGCACTGATTATGTGGACCAGTCTGGGGACAAGGGCACTTTCATGACAGAATTCTCAATTGAGTTATCTTTTTATTACTTTTTAAATTGGGCTAAATCCTCCCCTTCCGTGTGTGTGTGTGTGTGTGTGTGTGTGTGTGTGTGTGTGTGTGTACACGTGTGTGTGCACATGGCACACAGGCACCCTTCCAGAGTCAGTTTTCTCCTTCTGCTGTGTGGTTCCCGGAAGTAGATCTCAAGGTCACCAGGCTTGCCAACAATCACCTTTACTGACCGAGTCATTTTGCTTGCCCTGAGGTACATTTTAATTTCACCTTGTGGGGCTGGAACATTGGCTCAGCACTTAAGAACACTGCCTGCTCTTACAGAAGACCCAGGTTCAGTCCCCAGCACCTACCTGGTGGCTCACAACTGCCTGTGACTCCAGTTTCAAGGGATCCAGTACCCTCTTCTGGCCTCCTAGGACACCAGAGACACATGTGGTGTGCAGACTTACACACTGGCAAAACGTTCATACACAAAAAAATATAAATTAATTTCAACTTGTTTCGTGTTGTATTTTTAATGATGTCTTCATATCTTCTACACTTATTTTTATTTTAACAACGATAACATCTTTTGTTTGTTTTCAGTTGTTATTATTGGTGTTTACAAATAAAGTTGATTGCTCTGTTATGGCCCTCCCTCCACAGATATCCTGTATGTACCCTGTTGCCTTGTTGTTTTATTACACAATCATAGCATTCTCTTCTTCCTTTCGCATCATCATGCCTTTTAATTCCTTGGATTTTTATTTCTGGAATCACCCATGATCCCTTATTGCTGTGGAATACAATTCCCCACAGTGAACATTTTATCTCAGTCACAAGGGAATATTGCCCACCTGTCCAGGATGTGTCTGACCTCTGGGCAGGTGTCAGTCGGGGTTTGAGAACGTTACCTCTTGACACGTAACAATAAGCAATGCCAAGACCGCGACTTTCAGTGTCCCTGGCTACACTTTCTCTTCCCAGTGATCACTCCAAAGTCACCAGCCTGGGGGTTGACACCTGGGTACTGCTGCCTGTCCCTGCTCATGCCTGTCTGTGACACTTGAGAACAAGGCTGAGTCCCTGGCCCACTGGCCAATGAGGAAACATCAGAAGCAGCTGAAACCCCACAGGGGAACATCTGATCCATCTTGATCTCATTATTGGCCACCAGACAGAAGCACCGGGTCAGCTTGTGGCCACTCTGCACGTTCAGGAAGGTGATGGAGTTGATGGAGCGGAAGGGAGGGTGGGACCGCTTCAGACCACAGCAACTGGAGCTGTGTGTATTGGTGGTCGCTGTAAGTGCTGGGCAACAGCCCAGATCTGCAGCCTGAAGAAGCCCACCACACAGAGTGCCAAGGCACCATCTGCACCCAGGAAGGGCCTTACCGGGACCCCCTCACCTCCATGCTGGCATCTAATTATGTACTCCGGACCTCTAGAACTATGTGAAATAAAAGCATGTTATTTAAATCCCTCCATCTGTGGCACCTTGTTTCGGCTGCCTTAGCCAACCAGTGCAAGTGGTAAAACCTACTATTGAAACATTTTTCCAAGCTGCAAACTAGACCCTGACGAGAGTGTGGGAAGAGGTGGGCTCTGTGCACGGGATCGGCAAGAGACCTTGGTACCATCCAGATCATCGGATCACTGTAAAGAGTTCGGTGGGTGGGGAGCTTGCCCTAGGAGCCTTTTTCCAGCGTGGCTGCCCTCTTGGGAGGAGACGCTGTGCAGTGGCCTCAGGAGAGGGCCTTCTATTGGTGACATTATTAAGGCCACTCCACGTAGTTAAAAGGGAGGTTTATGTTGTACGGTAACTTACAAGTGAAGGGATAGGTAACAGGGTCTGGGAAAGGCATAGCGCAGTCCGGCGGTGTTCTCTGGAGAACTCTGCTCGGTCTACCTCCAGCGTCGAGGGTCCAGGAACCAAGAGAGCCCAGCATCTGGATCTCCGGTCTTCAGTGTCCTCTCTCAGCCCCGCCTTGTAGGCATGACAGTTACCGAAGCCTCAATGGGGGTTGGAACTTCCAGATCAAAGCTGGAATGGCTACCCACTATAGGCTTCTTTTAGGGCAGGTATGTGAAGATATATCCTTGAGGTAGCCCTAGCTAGTATCTGAGATCTATCCTCAGCAGGTGTCACTCACTGTCCCTTTCCAGAGTCCCCAGAAGCTAAGCCTGTGTTCCTGGCTGTGTCCCAGTCCTGGAATGCAAGTCATCGAGCCTCATCTTCTGCTGCGTGCTGACTTCTCATCCGATCCAAACATTCCACTAGCTGAACCTTTGAGTCTTCTCACTGTCCTCATGGGTGGGTTCCTGTGATAGCGAGATGAATTCCACTGAGTTAGGAAGCCTCTGGGCATGAGAGAGGCCCCCAGTTCCCCTTTAGAAGCCATTGCACCTCTCCCAATGTCCACCTGAGGCCATTCTTGTGAACCCTCTACAGGGTCACGTCAAGCCCCTGGGTCTGTGAGCATTCCCAACCCAGCCTCATCACCTTCCTTGGTGTGTGCTGTTCCCAAGGCAGCCAAGGTACCTGTACCCAACTGGGATACAGTTTTTGGGGGGTGGCTGGATAGGGTGGAACATTGATGTGGAAGAAAGGAGCCACAGTGATGTGCAGACCCTTTGATCAGGGCTGTCTTGGCTCTCCGGATTCCTGTTTGGCCTGGAGGTCAGCACAGGTGAGGCTGGCAGAGCCTCATTGTGTAGCATCCTCAGATCCTGTTCTAGGAGGGGGTCCCTAAGCAGCAGGGTGTTAATAGGACTGTAGTCCTGGAGTAGATGCTGAGCACCTAGGAAGCAACAGGGAAGCAGCTGAGGTTTGTCCCAGTGCTTTAGCCCGCTGCCCCGGCCAGGTTTGGGGCTGGGGTTCTGCATTCGCAGACACCACCGACAGACTGTCCACCACCGTTGCCCAGGGAAGCAACAAAGTTTCTTGTAAATCTTGAAGCTTCAATGGGACACAGGAATGTGGTGGTGGTGGTGGTGGTGTGTGTTCTCTCTGGTGGACTTGCCAGCACCTTACCTAGGCTGGAGGACCTGGAGGCACAGATCTTCTGGAGAGGCTGTCTGGCTATTTGTACCAGGTTTTATAATAGCAGACGTTGAGGATGTAGCCAAGTCAGCAGAGTGTTTGTCTGGCATGCTTGGAGTCCTGGGTTCTTGCTCCAGCACTGATGGCAGTGCATACCTGCAAACCCAGCACTGGAGAGCGGGAGGAGTCTTAACTATGTAGACCTTATCTTAAAAGAACAACTGAGAAACAGAGTATGGGGGGGGGAGAGAGAATAGCCCCCCCATTCTCCATTCTTAACGGGACACCTCACTATGTGGCCATGGTCCCTTCTGACCCTCTTCTGCATGTGGCTGCAGTTGTGGTATGGACGGTTTGCCCTGGTGTGATGCACACGTATTTAGCATGCTTTGTATTTTACTGATTTCACCACGATCCATAAAACCACTGCTTTCATTTTCCAAGCTCTTTCCCAACAATATGCTTTCCCATGCTGAGCAATAATGCTGGGCTGGGGTGTAGCTCAGTGGTAGAGCATCCCAAGACCTTGGGATTTGATTCTCAGCAGTGAATTAAAATAAAAGACAATGATGCTGCTTGAAGACACGCCGGCTCATTCATCCCTGTGTTTCATTCCTGCCTTATTGTCAGCCTCGTCCTAGAAGCACCCAGGAGCCCACACTCACCTCCGTCACTGCCGTCTCTCTCCATCCAGCCTTCTCCAGGGTCCTGCCTGGTCACCCTCACTTCTGACCTCTCACTTCTTTTTAATCCCGATGAGTGACTGTCACATGGCCAGGCCATCCACTCCCAGTCTTCTTGTCCCTTCTTTGAACCCACCGTCTCACTCGGTCCCCGGGTCCCCCGAGCTGGAGCTCCGTCCACCCACCACGGCTGGTTCTGTGGTGGAGGGAGGGCAGGGCTCCCACTACACACACATTTGCTAACACCGTCTAGGCAGACTAGAAATTAAATTCAGTTCTCGGACGAGCCCAGGAAGCCATGTTTTTTAAGGGAGTGTTGGATCCTCTTTAAGTTGTTTAACTTCTAAAACCAGGTTCCAATTTTCCAAGCCCTTGCTCATTGGATGTATATTCTTTCAAGAATGTGTCACAAAGACGGAACGTAGGTCATTTGAACATGCTTCTCCTTGTGAAATCACATCCAAGTAAACAAAGATGTTTATGAAGGAAAACTTCTCAAACATAACTCATTTTATTGCTGCCTAGGACAAATGACAGAAATAGTCATTTATGGGGCTGGAGAGACAGCTCATTGGTTAAGAGAGATTGCTCTTGTAGAGGATCAGAGTTCAGTTCCCAGCATTGATGTCAGGGGGGCTAACAATGCCTGTAATTCCTGATCCAGGATCCTGATACTCCTTTCTGGCCTCTGTGGGCTTTGCACTCACATGCACACACATAACAATAACAATAATAAATCTTAAAAAATTGGTGGCACACACCTTTAATCCCAGCACTAGAGAGGCAGAGGCAGGCAGATCTCTACAAGGCCAGCCTGGTCTACATAATGAGTTCCAGGACAGCCAAGGCTTCATGGAGAGATCTTGTGCCACAATAAAACAACAAACATAAAAACAAACCAGAAGCTGTCAGTTAGGCCTAATGATAAGGCCCCGGTAATCTCCCAGTTCAGCCTAACACGGTGATGAAAAAGGTTGGGCACTGTGATTTGGTCCCGGAGTTATCAGATGAGTACAGAATGAAGACAAAATACCAGATTCGCTGAAGTTAAAGAAGGAAAATCAGGATAGAAGTGAGCATTAGGAATGAGCTTACAGTGCAGCAAATGAAGAAGACAGACAAACTGCACGCCAGATACACATACATCCCAGAATCAATTTGGAATTTGCAGAGAACTTGATTTAAAAATAAGCCCTTGAGAACTCACCCAGAAGAGATTTTTTAAAAGGCAGAGGGACCAGAAAGGACTTAGAAACTCAGCAGGCAGAGTATACGTTACAGCTGAGCTCCAGGGAGCCCATGTGGTTCAAACAGGGCTACAGCCACCTTGTGGTGGTGACCACATGAGTGTATCCATGGACCACACACACCCAGCCCACACTCATCTCACGCCATACACATACACATCCAAGGGCACACAGCATGCACCGATACTACACACGCATCATACATGCACTCCCCGCACCATAGGCACACACGCACAAATCCCCCATACTGTACACACCATACCACAGCCCTTTCCCACACACCATGCTTATACCATGCACTGTCCACACCTCCCTCCCTCTCTCTCCGCTTCCCCCTTACACACGATGTCTGTCAAAGTCTGGAGGGAGCCACATTATACATTTGGTTCAGTTACTGGCTTCCCACCTCCAGAGGCTTGTCTTGAAAATGTGCTCTGGTTGTGTGGGTGGTTATGGTTGGACGTCCTGGGTGTGGGGTGCATGGAAACTATTCTTGATACATACTGTGAGCGTACAAGTGTTTCACAGAAGATCTTTTCTGCTTTAGGCACAAAAGCTTATGTAACATGCATTCTCTTGAACAGCGCGAGCATGCACTCATGTGTTCACAGACCAGTTTTGGAAAGTGGTATTTACAGGCTCAGTTCCTCAGATCACGTCGGTGGCCAGCAGCCTCAAGTTCTTGGCTATTAAGAAACACATTATTCTGTAGCACTGTGGTTAAGGAGAGAACCAGAGGGAAATCAGCACTCCCTTTGGAAGCATTCTCTTATAGAACTCATGGGACGGTGATGGTTCTCTCCAGAGGGAGTGAGAGCAGAATGGGAGGGGGAAGGGATGGGGTGTTATTCTTGGAACAAGTGAGGCACCATGAAGAGCAGCAGGGGACTGAGAGTTCATCCTCCCTGTCCATCCTGGCGGTTACCCAGCATTCTAGCTGCTGGTAGGAGCAGTGTGACTCCTGGGCTTTGGACAGAGGACCTTAGAGTCATTCTCTGTAGATGGGAGGGGCTTAAAATTTGCATCTTGCCCCTCCGTCCTGAGTCTTCAGAGTTGGAGCCGGGCAGGGAGATGCTGCACATGGTGGTCTTGTGTTACAGATGAGGGTCCCTCAGCTCCGGAAACAGTCCTTACAGGATACACAAACATGCCCAAACTGTCCCACAGGAAGACATGGTTTTTTAATCTGCTGGCCAGCCAGAAAATTTGCCCTCTGCTCAGGAGAGGAGATAAAATTTCTATTTTCTTAGGCAATTGCTACTAAACAGTTTTTTTTTTGGCGATAGGGCCTTGCTGTGTAGCCAGGTTGCCTTTGAACTAGGGATCTTCTTGCCTCTTCCTCCCAAGCACTAGGATTACAGGCTCATGCTCAGGTGCAAAATACTTTTGAAAGGCAGATAAGGAACAAAAGCTGTGATGTCGGGGGGCTGGAGAGATGGCTCAGCGGTTGAGAGCACTGGCTGTTCTTCCAGAGGACCTGGGTTCAATTCCCAGCACCCACACGGCAGCTCACAATTGTCTGTAACTCCAGTTCCAGGCCTTCTGACACCCTCACACAGACATACATGTAGGTGAAACACCAATGAACATAAAATAAAAAATAAATTATAAAAAAAAAAGCTGTGATGTCAATGACTGGATGTCCATAAATATGAGCATCCTGGAGCAGGCATGAAAAGGCACAAGCAAGAGGGAATAACACTGGCATGTCTCTCAGATTCCACACATCCAGAATGCGCCTCTGCAGCTCATGATGAGCAACAGGAGCGGGCAAGTTCCCACCTTGATTTATCTGTTGGAACCACCACACAAGGTCCTCACAGAGACTCTTCCCAAATTTCAACTGACAAACAACACAGACTGGCCACTTCCAGAGAATTCCAGAGTCCAGTAGAGTGATTGACGGCCCCTGCATCACAGATGATGACTGAATTCCTGAGGGATCCACCCAATGGCCACACCAGAGCCCGTAGAGCCAGACACATCTCAGAGAGGCCTCAGGCATCACACTCTTCTGAGGGATGGCAGGAAGCTCTGTCCCATCCTCGAGTGGGATGCATCTGAGTTGGGTCCTGGGTACTCCTCAAATGGTCTGACTGTGGGGTTGGCATACCCCAGAGAGCACGTTCAAGTTATAAGTCCCAGTACCCATATGTGGGAATTTATTTGGAAGTAGGGTCTTTATAGATGTCATCAAGACAAGATGAAGTCATCCTGGGTCAGGGAGGGTGGCCCCAAACCCTGTGACTGGCATCCTTACAAGAAGAGGGACGTCTAGACGTAGGTATAGAAAGGAAGTGCATGCCATGAGAAGGAAGGTTGGAGATTGGCAAGTTGAGGTGCGAACCAAGGAAGGATGCCCCAAGACCGGTGGCCCCAGCAGAGGCAGGAGGCGGGGCAGATCCTCCCACTTCTAGGAGGAACCAGCACTGCAGACAGACACTCCACCTCAAACGTTTTCAACCTCTGAACTCTGATGGAACGTATTTCTGCTGTTGTGTGGCGCTACTCCACTTCCTGAAGACTACAGCAGTCCCAGGAAATGAACCCAGGACCCAGTGGGATTACATCGATGTCCACAGGTCACCCGCTCACCACTGCACCCACACTGTAGCTTCCCATCTCCTCGTTTAGATGGCTTGTGACTAGTCCCTAGCCTGCATTGAAGCCCTATGAATCGGGACTGACACAGGGATTTCTGAGGGGACCCTGGAAAACGGTCACACGGGAAGGGAGCCCAAAGAAGACACGTTTTACCAGCCAGACACCATGCTGTATCACGGGCTGCGTTAGTGTTCTCCAAAGAAATAGAGTCACCGAATATCCAATAATAGTAAAGGATCTTTATCTAACTGTACATCCCTAGATGTCCATATGGGTTATTTAACATCTATCAATCCAGCATCTACCGCTTGTCTGTCTGTCATCTATGATCTTTCTATATCAGCCTGTCTGAGGAGAGATCTGGCTCAGGAGTAGGGGCTGGCTAGTGCACTCCTCCAGGTGGCTCAGGCTGGAGTGAGGGGGGCTGACACTGCAGTTGGTGTCACACCCACACTGAGAAGGACGTCCGCTCCACTCAGTGTTGTAGCAGGGACTTACAAAATGTCAAGGAAATCTGACCGAGTGCTCACTCACCTTGGACACCAGAAGTGCCCAGGGAAGCACCTGAAAATACTCAGTTGTGAGCAATGCTACTTTCTAGGGTCCCTTCCCAACAATCGTTTGAAGTTAACATGTACTCAAGTTAAAAAGAATGCAATATGTAAGGTGAGCATTTAGCAGCTTAGGGGCTTTTGCTAAAATGACCGGGTGTAGTCAATGGCCTGTGAGTCTCCAGTCTGACTATTGGCTCCCAAGGTCTGCAGTCTCCTAGGTCTGCCTAGGCCTGGATTTCTTAGGCCACTCGACAGTCAATCTATGTAGCTATCTTCTGTCCTACCGATAAGCTCAGACCTAGTCTAAAAGGACTTAAAAATCTTAACGAATATGTTCTCCATTCGTTTTCAAATTCATCACTAAGGAAAGCAGTCACTTCCGGCTTGAGCAGTGTGGTTGGTTGTATTGCCCCTTTCTGAACAGGCATGGGACAGCAGGATGGGAAACTGGTTGGGCTACTGCTCCTGGGTAGCTAAGGCTACCTACCTCTCGTGTGTACCCAGGAAAATGGACAAAAAACGAGGCTTGTGTCTGCCGGTGATAAAGACACAGGGATTGCAGCGGCGGGTGGTTAGCGCTCCTTCAAAGGCAGCTGCCGACACAGAGGAGCTCGCCCTCAACAGACTTCACACTATTCTAATGCTTTGTTTGTGTCTGGAACAGAAATGTAGCCACTTAGCCAGAAGATGCTATTAAATGCAATCGATGGTGGTGATGGAAGCTCCTGGGAGAATGTAGGGGTGAAGGTAGAACCTCTAATCGTTTTTCTGACAGCATCGCAAGGCTTCTAGCCTTGAGCAGTTACAGGATGAATGTGCGCGCCTGACCCAGGGGAAGGTCTCCTGGGACATTGCAAGCTCTATTTTAAACTGTCGCGGAGTGCCAGCCAGCAGGGAAAGCATAGGGCCGGGGGCTGGAGTAAGGAAATCCAAGTGTGTTGACGGTGAGCACCCCCCGCCCCCCCCCTCCCCAGGCTCCTGTCACGTCCTTCGCTCTGGCCCGGGGCCTGAGCATGGCCAACACACTCTCCAGCGGACGCTGCTCACCCCCTTTCCTCGCAGACCACCCCCGAGGCTGCGCTGTGCTTTTGACCGCTGGACACGTCACCATCAATTTCACGCGGAGTCACGCAAGGTTTCTGGCTGCTGAGGTCGCCCACCCCCACCCCCCTCCCCGCCCCCACCCCCCGCCGGTGGCCTTGCAGCCAGCCGCTCCGCACCGCGCCCGCGTGCCCGAGGCTCGCTCCTGCCCGAGCGAGACCCATCTGGTCCCAGATTTAACGAGCATGTGCGTGCCGTCACCGCCGGCTGGCGAGGTGGCGGAGAGACGCCCGCGCCCCGCAGTCGGCGGGCAGGCTCAAGAGAGCATTCTGGGAAGCGCTTACTAATCGCGCGCCGCCCTACCCACAAAGGCGCGCAGCCCCGGGGCGCGCGGGCGGCGCAGGTGAGCGGGGGGCGCGCCAGCTGTCGTGCGCCCGGGCTGGCGCGGGGCGCGCGCGGGCGGCCGCCGCGTCTTTCTTCTCCGGTGATGTCATCGGGCGACGGCGGCCGCGGCCGGGGGGCGGCGGCGGGGGCGGTGCCGGGCGCCCGCAGGTTCCTGCGCCGCTAATGAAAAGGCACTTGACAGCGGGCCAGGGCGCGCGCGAGCCCGCGGAGCCTAGCGGGACCTGCTGGGCCGGCCGGGCCAATCGCCGGCGCGCGGCCGCCCATGGGCGCGGAGGCGGCGGGGGCGCGGGTGGCCGCGGCCCGGGCCGCTCCGAGGTGATCGCGCGCGGCGCCCCCTCCGTGCGCGCAGCCCGAGCCGCCGCAGCGATGAATTCTGCCGAGCAGACCGTTACGTGGCTCATCACCCTGGGCGTGCTGGAGTCGCCGAAGAAAACCATTTCGGACCCCGAGGTCTTCTTGCAGGCGTCGCTCAAGGACGGGGTGGTCCTGTGCCGGCTGCTGGAGCGTCTGCTGCCCGGGACCATCGAGAAAGTAAGTGGCCCTGGCGCGGTCTCCGGGTGGGTCCCTGGCCCGGGCGGGCGGCGGGCGGCGGGGCGCGCGGGAGCACCTGGCGCGCGCCGGCTCGGGGCCCGCGCGCCCTCCTTTGTGCGCGGACCCGGCGGCGCGCCGGGCGCGGGGACCGGCGGCGGGAGTTCGGGGCGCCATTGTGTGCGGGGCACTGGGAAGGGGACCCGCCCTGAAGGCAGGGGCCGCGGAGGGGGCCGCATCGACGCGCGGGGCGGGGTCGGGGTCACGGCAAGGAGAGTTGGCTGTGCCGGCGCCGGTGGGGTTCTGCTCCACCCTAACGTGAAGTTGGGAGGTCGGCTTCGCCCCTCGCCGTGACCGATCAGAAAAACCTCGTCCCTGCGCCGCGCAGCTTTCTGCGATGGCTTTGTCTGAACCGTTTTCGTCGCTGGCTTTGCGGTCTCACCCTGGCGTTGAATGGGCCGGTGGCTGGGCATGTTTAAAGGATGCAGCCATCAAAGCTGAGGGAAGGCTGAGCTGTGAAATGACTTACTGCTTTCCCTACCGAGAGACTCCTCACTCAACCAAGCCTGCAGCACACGGTGTTGAAGCCCCGACTTTCGGGGGCTGGTTCCGAATTTTCATCTTCACTGCCTGCTGGATTCGGAGCAGTCTGCTTGCTGCTGCTGGCTGGTGGCTCCCTGGCGGCGCTGCAGTGTGAACCTTGACCGTGGCTGGGGGTGACCAAAGTTTGTTTTCATCTGCAAGCACACAGAGCAGCGCCAGGGGTCGAGTGCGCTTCTAAGAACAGTCAGCTCTTGCACGTTAAAAAATGCTAAAGTCCTGTGTCCAAGATTTTGGCCAATACACAGTTTACAAAAAAAAAAAAAAAATAAGATCCGTAGTTACTTAAAAAGTGTTAAAAACAGAAGTCAAACTGCCCCATAATTAGGAAGGAGTAGCACTTCCTAATGGAGTGTACACACACACACACACACACACACACACACACACACACACACACACACACACACACGGGTTCCAGGTAGGACAATTTGTTACTAACAAAAATGTGGATTAAGTGACCTGAAAAAGCAACCTTCTAATTTTGTTTATAAGTTGGCATGTTACAGTGTTAATTGGAAAACATTTCACATGAATTCTGCAGGCACACTGTCGGTTTTTGGTATTTTCCTGAACATTATTTATGAAAAACAACATGCATTTTAGGGCGAATAACTGCCTCCCTGATGTGGAAAACGATGCTTATAAATGAGGCAGATCAATAAAGTTACGGTTTAAGATGGGACAGACTGAAGAACAGGATCTGACTTCCAAGACACTGAGAAAACTGGGTTGTCATCTGGACACTGGTGCCAGTGAATACAAAGGACAGATGTCCCAATGAGACATGCTAAGTTTTCCAAAATAGGCTTTAAAGAAAACCCTGTTCCATTTCTGAGGGTGAGCCTTCAAAAGATTCCTGTGCTGTGACAACAGGAACATGTCCCCATCGGCGCACACGTTATGTGACATGCTTGCTGCATTAATATGGATGGGCACACTTCAATACTCATATTCTGTTTTAACTTCTAGAAAGATTTTCTTAGGAAACCGCAGTGGCCCTTTCATCTCTGAAACAACAAAGGGAGGCGTGAATAAAATGTTTAGCTTCTGGCAGCCAGATTGGCCCTAAACATTCTGAAACTACAGTCAAGTGGAAATGTCTTGGGTTGGTGTTGTTTTGGCTCTCTGAGCCGGGACTGGTTTGTTTTAAACTGACTGGGCAGGCTGATGACACCATACAGATAGTCCCTGGCTCTTTGGGTCAAAGGTGGGTGTGGGGTGGAGAGCGTTAGCCACGGCCTGAAATACTGGGTTCCGTGAGTTTGCGTCCGCCATGAAGTCGCCGCCAGCCACTCGGCGGGCCTGCATGTAATCACAATTTGTCTCAAAGCACATGTGTGGAGAAGCTTTTGCTTAAATGGAGGAATGCAAGAGTGGGGCCGTTTCTCCTTCAAAAGGAAATGCTTGGAAATGGAGCTGAACATTTGCGTGGCCTGGGAAGGGTCTCAGCCGGGCCCACTGCCTGCCACGTGGGCGTGCTGACACCAGTGAACTGTGAGCAGCATGGGACGTCCCTTCTGCAAGTTCACAAGTTGAAGTGAAGCTCAGGCCTGGGAAAGGGCGCAGAGGGAAGGCTTCCCATGTGTCTTTTATTAAGAACACGTCCTGTTCCGTTTCAGAGTGGGGTTGGCGAGCCGGGAAGGGACATTCCTTGGGCTCCAGCTCAGGCAAAGAAAATGGCGGGTCGGGGTCCCTCTCCTGGAGCGTCTGTATTTGCTCTTGGGAGGTGAGAGGAGGGAGCTGTTCTCTGCTGCTGGCCACAGGCTTTCTGCTGTAGTGAAGAGGGGAGCTGGGATTGGCACGTTTCCCCAGCCCTGGGAATGAAGGTCTTGCCCTTTGATTGTCCTAGGGAGAGCCAGCCCCGAGCTGGGCCCCCATCCTGTCCCCTCTCTCTTCTGATCCCAAACCTTCGTAACCATCATGTCTCCAAGCCCTGGAAGCATCATCCTGGCAAGTTCCCCCTTCAGACATTTTCCAGGTTATTTTGTCAAAGGAGGCACGCCCTAGACGCAGGAATTTTAGAGGATAGAAAAATGCCAAGAATAACCCATGCTAAAATGCTGTTTTAATTTTACTTGTGAACGCAGGGTACAAAGTTGTTAGTTACCATGAAGACCTCCAGGAACTTTTGTTTCTTCTGTGTGTCCCAGAGTGGGACAGGGAAGCTGTGTGCAGTCCACATGGCATTCTCTGTGGGAGATCTGGGACTGCCAGGGATTGGGGTGTGTGACTGAATTAGAGGTTCCCCCTGGGATATGCATTTGTCTCATGGTCTGGAGGCCAGAAGTTCACAATCAAGGTATGGTGTGTGCTTCTTGCATGTGCTAGGGTGCTTGTCCAGGCCTTTCTCACACGGCCAGGGATCCCTAAAGTTTGTAGAAACACAACTTATATGACATTCTCACTGTGGCCTCCGTTCTGTCCAGATCCACTATAGGCACCCTACCCGGTATGACGGCACCCATGGTTGCATCCAAAGTGACCTCCTCACCAGATAAAGCCACATTCTGTGGTCCTGGGGGTTGGGACCCCCATGTGTGAATTTTGTGGAACACAATTCAACCTACAGAAGTTGAGCTAAATCAGCTTACTAAGAACTTTATTACCCACTTGACACTGTGGGAGCTAACTTCTGGCATTTCTTTTTTTATTATATTTTTTATTATTTAAAACGATTTTAAAATTGAACCTATTCAGATCATATTCTGCCCTCCCACAAGTCCTTCCAGAGTCTCTCCCCAACCAGCTTTAAGTTCTTTCTCAAAACAAAAACAAAAACCCAATACAACGACCCCCAAAACCAAGAAAATAAAATAAAACAACACCCCAAAAGAAAAAAAACCCTACTAAGTTGTAACCAAATAAAGCATGCACAATGAAACTGTGGAGTCCATTATTTGTTAGCTGACCACTCCTGAACGTGAGGCCTGCCCTGGAGTGATTGACACACCCCGGGTCACTCCGTTGGAGAAAACTGATCTTCCCTCTCCCAGCAGGTATAAATGACAGTTCGTCATTAACCTTTACCCTAGTGGTTAGGTTTTCATTCTCTCATTCATTCATTTAAAAAATATAACAAAATAAAATATAACAAGATAAAACAAAAAACTGTCACATCCAAGTTGGACAAGACAAACCCACGGAAGGAAAAGAGCCCAAGAGAAGGCACGCGACAGAGACCCACTCGTTCGTACACGCAGGGATCCCATAAAAACGGAACGGAAGGCTAGGATGTGTACGCAGAGGACCTGGTGCAGACCCCGGCAGGCACTGTGCATGCTGGACAGACTGTTCACTCATAGGAGCTCCGCTCGGGTTGATAGGGAGGTCGCGTCTCTGGGACTCCCCCATTCCCTCTGGTCTTACACGTTTCCCGTCCCTCTTCAGCAGGGTTCCCTTGGCCCCAAGGGAGGGATTTGATGGAGACAACATCCCATTTAGGGCTGAGTGTTCCATAATATCTGCCTGTGGGTCTCTGTATTTGTTCCCATCTGCCGCAGGAGGAGGCTTCTCTGATGAGGGCTGCATAAGGCACTGACCTGTGAGTGTAGCAGAATGTCATTAGGCGTTATTTTATCACTACATTTCCCCCTCTATTTTAGACCAGTATTATTTGGTTTTACTCTAGGTCCCTGAGTAAAAAATAAACTTTTATTTATTTAGGGAGGCATTTGAAAAGTGGAACAAATGGTTGTATTGGCCAAAGAAAAGGACAGCTAGATATGGTCTCTTTTCAGTAATACTAAATTTTATAAACTAAGAGCTGAAAATTGGACTTTTAAAAGACACGCATAAAGTGAATGCAGACGCTCTTTCTGAAATGGTTTGCTAACTATGATAGTTCGTTATATCTAGTCTCAGGTTCTTGGTCACCCAAGCAAAGTTGGCTATGGGTTCCATCCTGTGGCGCGGGCCTTAAGTCACACCAGATATTGGTTGGTGACTCCCACACGCTTTGTGCCACCATTGCCCTGGCCTGTCTTGTAGGCAGGACACCTTTGTAGATCAGAGTGTGGCTGGCTTGTTGTTTATATTTCTCTTTGATAGTATGTTGAATACCTTCCTATGCCAAAGACGCTGGAACACAGCGGTGGAAGGCTCTGTGTGGGCACCGGTTTATCATCTTAAGTAGTGAGTTCTTCTTAGGGAGTTAGACCACGAGGAAACACGACTCTAAATGCCAGAACAGTGTGAGGCAGAAAGACAGTGCAGATCTTGGCTGAGATGGAGAGGAGGCCCAGCATTGGAGGTGAGTGGTCTGGACTGACCTTCCTGACATGTGACTCGGGCGGTGCTTTCTGTTCCTCGGCCACGGGAGACCTTCCAAAGGCCTGCTCTCTCATCGCACGCAAGACTCACTTTTGGTTCAGGTTGGGTAGCCAGTGTTGGGATGGGAACAGAAAACAGAAGGGCCCATTTAAGAGTGGCACTCTGGCCCTGGGCCCCCGAGCAGAACATGGCATTAATGACATGCATGGTCACTCAGAGCAGCTCACATGAAGGTGGGTCAGCTGACGGACAGTTCATCTGCAGACAGTTAGAAGACAGACTTTCTCCAGAGCAGCATTAACGGCAAGTTAGACCCCAAGGAGAATCCTGAATGTGGAACCTTGCAACAGTTCACTTTGTGTCCTTTAGAAGCATGGGGCTTCAGGGTGCTTCCAAAGGGCAGGGAAACCCCAGCCAGAACCAGCAAAGTGCAGCAAGTGGTTTGGGGTTTTGGGCCTGGAGAAGAGTGAACTGAACCTGCCCCTTTGGCTCGCTCAAAAAACAAAACTCTGAAGAACGGAACAAAACCAAAACAAGAAATACTTAAATTCAGTTTAACTCAGGAACTCTGAAGAGAGCTCCCAAGGGCCAGACTGAAAACACATTTGTGTTTATGTTGGCTTTGTGCGTGTACACATGCACACCCACCCACCCACCCACCCACAGGTGAACACGAAGCAACACATACACGTGCATATGTGCAAAGGTATGTGTACGCTTGTTGATGTGCAT